>NC_059103.1:179595608-179933941 GCF_020740685.1 Jaculus jaculus | reverse complement strand
CCTGGACTCTTCTCTCTGGGGAGGTTTTTGATTATCTTTTCAATCTCGATGGGTGTGAGAGGTTTGTTTAGGAGATTAATCTGCTCTTTGTTTAGCTTTGGCAGGTGGTATGTATCCAGGTATTCCTCCATTTCCTCCATATTATCCTGCTTTGTGGAGTAGAGCTTTTTGAAATAAGTCCTCATGACAGTGGCTTTTATGTCCCTTAATCCTTACTATAACTCTACAAGAATTCTTCCTTTATAGATATTAAACATTTATTTTCCTTCATTTCTTTTTTATACCTTAGAAGGCACATCCCTTTGGATGTGAATGAATAATGACTGAACCCTCAAAACTGCTTATAAATCTTTTTATGTGGAACAGTTAAACTGTGGACTAAGAGAGGAAAAATAAAATGTTTTTCCTCTTTTCTGCATGGTGGCAAATGACAAAAATCCCAGAATTTTGCCGATCTAAAAATCTCAGTCTTTGCCAATTTATAGCTAAGTCTCTGCAGCATTCTCCCTCTTCCCTCCCCTTCCCCTCATCTCCTTGAGGGGCAGCATTCTTCCTCTTCTCCACTCCTCTTCTCCACCTTCCCCTCAACTCCTTGAGTGGCCTCTGAAATGAGGGATGATTCTGGTCTGCGCAATATGAAGAAATGGGCTGATGTGGAAATTCTGCCATTGCCTTCTGGTCTTCCTTGTCTGTTCTTATGGGTGCCTTGTCCTAGCAGGTCCTGGAGGCCAGGGCTGGGGCTCGCGGCATCTGCTGGCAGTGATGTGCTGCCCGTGCATTTCATGGTCTTCATGAGACATAATTATTGCCACCATGAGCTTTGTTGTGGTCTGTTGTCAATTTCTATACATTAATCTAGATGTGAGAGACCTGGGGAAGGAGTGTGCATGTCTGTGTGGGGGGTGGGTAGGAGAATACTTACTGGCTATCCCATTGTATCATTGTTCCATTGTGTACTTTTACTGTTCGTGAACATTTAAGTCATGTCTAATTTGGGGCTATTGTAAATAGTATTTCTAAAATTATTCCTGTGTATTTCATTTGGCACACACAGGAAGAATGCATGTTGGGTAAGGTGTTTAGAGCAAAAATCTTCATCTTTTAATTAAAATATTTAATCAAGCTGCATTATTTTAATAGCTTCTCTTTTTCAATTCTTGGCTTTCTTTAGTGCCTTCCCTGTATTATCCCTGAAGTAAAATTTCCAAAACTCAGATCTTATTCTGGCATTAATATTCTCAAACCACATCAGCTATGTCCCACTGCTTTGGGAATTAATTATACACTCGATCCATGGCCTGCATATCTTCTGCAATTTGACACCTGCTTGCTTCGTCTTGCAGTCTTTGTTTAAGCAAAGCTTGTTCAATTTTCCCACAAGCCTCTATCACAGTTTCCTCCACTGAAAACCCAGTTTTCTGTCATTCTTTGTCCATCTCCCTCGCCACACCTCTCCATGTGATCTTACCTGGATAACTCCACTGACTCTTACCATCACAAGCCATCATTGCTGAGATAAAGAAAGCTGACTTGTCAAACTCAGTTCAAGCAGGAAGCTGGAGTATTCAAGTCAAACAGATGAAAGAGTAAACACGTCACAAAGCTTGAAGTTCATCCTTCCCATATTAAGAGAGATATCAGAGCCTGTGAGGCTTTTACACTGTCTAGTGGGAGCCATTCAAGTTTGGAGGTTCACTTTTATAGTTCCCATTAATTAGATAGCATATGTGGCATGTTTCTGAGAGCTATGTCCAATGGGTTCATATGTTTTAGATTGATTTGCAATAAGCAATCTCAATACATCAGAGTTAGAATACATTACATATTAGTGTGTTTTTAAAGACATTGGCAGTGGCATTTATTTCTAGTGACAGATTCATGGAGGTTTCTTCCTTATCCTGAGAGTGAGGAAGATTGCAAATCCATTGCTTCCCCATTTCCCACTTCCTTGTATTACCACTGCTGACATTAATCTATTTGGGTGTCCCTCCCATGTTTTTATAGTTTCCTCTCTCATCCACTCAAGTGGTTCCCTATGTACTTTTACTTCTTGGTTTCTTGTGCCTGAAGTCCATGCCCTCTAGTAAAATGATGTTTTTATACTTTTCTTTACTATTGTGTACCTAATATATAGAACCTAGCCTAGAATATTAAAAATAGACTCAACATTTGTGAATTATTCTTTAAACTAAAGTCATTTGATTACTGTTTGAAAGTTGACAGGTTGCCCTTAGAGCTTGTTGAATAAAATTTATAAATAGTTAATCTTGATTGATGGTTGTAGCATAGCACACAAAGAAAGTGATGGGTACAAATTTTGTTCTAATAAGATTTGATATTTGTATCGAATATGAGACATTATGTATGTATTTGCCCTTTCTAGAGATGTTTCATTTATTCCCAGGCACATTTCTGCTTACTCACTTTCCCAGTTTTGTTCTCCTTCTCATTTTCTGTCACTTGTTCATTGTTCTCACTCTCTCATTTTCTGTCCATGTCTACTTGTGATTTATTTTCTTTTCAACTTTGTAAAATTCCATTTTCTCTCTTCACTTTCTGTCACCTTGTAGAATGTTAAAACTTGAATTTCTCCTGTGATTGAATTTGAGATTGAAATGTGAAGCTTCTTGGTACTGTAATAATTATAAGCTTAGAGCTAGCATTGCCCCACAACATTGAACACCAGTGTGTCCAGGAGTTGGCTGGTAAGATTCTAATAACACTGCTGATAAGATGATAGGCTCTATCAGTTTCCAGATTTTTGCCACAATATCTCAGTGAAAATTATATCCACTCATTGGTCTCAATTAAGAAAAAAAAAATCTCACTCTTATATAATTATTAGCTATAATACTGAACTTATGTGATAACTGATATGTTTTCTGAAACTAAATCATTCTTCAGAGATAATACGGTGCTCTGAGCTACCACATGGATTCCTCTGATTTGGACTTGCTTATGTTTTCTGGAGGTATAAATGGCTCCATTGTGCCAAGCCTTCCTTCCTACTCGCTTTGTATTCTAATGACTGTTAAATTTCTGCTCAGATAGCACTTACAATCTCATTTGATTTTCAGTAAACATTAATATATTATTTATATAATTAGTTCACCTGTATTCTTAGCCATTAGCTAGCCTTATTAGCAATAACTAAAGTCATACTATTGGGATCAAAGTAATTATAATTATAAATGCAAATATAGATACCGAAATTATATGGAAATTGTGATAGTTAAGGTGTTGTCAACTTGATCTGTTAGTAATCCACAGGCTGCTTCTAGGAGGGTCAACTAAAGGAGGAGGTCTTTCCCCAAGGGTGAGCCCTTCCCCCAGAGTGGGCAGCCCCGCTCAGAGGGGGACTTGATATAAGGAAGCTCTGGGTAGAAGAGTTCCCTTTTTTTCCTTCCTTCCTTCCACTTGGCTGCCAGAGCTGCTCCCTACCTTCTAGCGTGGATTGAAGACCAGTACGGACTAAAGACCAACATCAACTGAAGACCCACGTGGATCGAAACCCAGCGGCTCCTCAGGAAGCCTCCAGGCTTTCAGGCACCATCTGCAGTGCCGGGTCGGGACTGCTGAGGCATCCGGCCATGTGGACTGAGCAGCTACCAGGTTGGACTACTGTAAGCTAATCCAATAAATTCCCTTTTTAAAATAATTCATTCTAGCAATTCTGTTCCTCTAGAGAACCCTGACTAATACAGAAATAATGCAGTCATCTAAATGTTTTAGAATAATCTTATATTAATGTTTGAGGTAATTATCAAGATGCATGTGTACAAGTTCACATTTTTATAGAGAGCTCCCAGGCCCTTGACACTGTTTCTGGATGCCTGGATGGTGACTTGTACCTGCATAGGCAGTAGCTGCTGCTCCTTTCATTCTTAGACCAGTGAATGTCAAAGTTTGGCTCTGGTCTGTCCAACAGTGTCTTTATTACATGAAAACATAGAAATGTGATTCTTGGGCTGCAGATATATCTCATTTGGGGAACACTAACTTAGCATGAGTGAAGCCTTAGGTTTCTTCCCAAGCTTCCCTTTCCCCCATAGAAAAGCAATTCTTCAGCCATTCTCCAAACCTATGCTGTAGTCAGCTTCTTGTTGCTGGCAGAGAGTACCCAACCAAAACAAACAAACAAACAAACAAACAAAAGCCAGTTTATGGGAGAAAAGAGTTTATTTTGGCTTACAAACTTGAAGGAAAGCTCCATGATAGCAAGGGAAAATGTTGCATGAGCAGAGGTTAGATATCACCTCTGGCCAACTTCAAGTGGACAACAGCATCAGGAAAGTTTGCCAAACACTGGCAAGGGGAAGCTGGCCCTAACACCTATAAGCCTACTGAATAAAGTACTTTGATGGTAAGACTTAGCAAGCCATGGTTTAGTTTTCCAGGTGATTCTGATATACCTGGAATCACTGTCCTAGATTATGAGGGAATGCTATTTTCCCCTGGATTGAAAAGGAATGTCAAATAATAACTGTATTTTAGAGTAAGAATATGACTTGCTATTAGTTCAAATTTTTAAGACTTGTTTTTAAATCTCAACCATATACTAGAGTAAAGTTCTTGACAACCGTGCTTTAAAGCACCACACAGAATCAAGCCACACTAAGCCTAGGACACCGTGAGCTGGATCATACAGATTTACCTGAGTCTAGAGATGGTAGCTGTCAGAGTGTGGAGAAAGTGTCAGAGAGACACAATGTGGAATCTGAAGGTCAGGAGTTAATGATCAGTATTCATGAACAAACCAAGCCTGAGTTCTGAACCAGCTGGAGACGATAAGATGCTTTCTGTTACCATGGAGACTTATTTGTACTAGATCAGACCTGTGACTATGAGAGGGCATACCCACGCTGCTATTACTGTTAAAGCTTCAGTGTCCTGATGATTATGGTTTAGAAAGATGTTATTATGGGACATTATATTAGATAAGCACCTGAATCTGACAACTGTCTGCAACCATCTGGCTTGCACCTAATCTTTCAGGGATCAGCTTAAGTTTAACTTCTTCAAGGAGATTTTCTTGACCCTACACGTGGAGAGAAAGAATTTTTCCTATGGGCTCCAGTGTGCTCTGAAGTTCTCCTATCATAAATTTTTCATTTCCTACTATAATGTAAGGGCTTTGCTGGTATATATTTTAAATATATTAAAAATTCCAAACTCTCCATTTTTTCTAGGTTTCCTCAGAAGGTCCTTGGATGCTTTGTAAAGGTAAACTCCTGGCTAAGGCTTACTACCACTGTATAATACACTATATATGTAGGTCATAAAGAGAAAAAGTCAGCAGAGTCTGAAAGGCTCCCTGTGCAGTTCTCTGTATGCTTTACATTCCACAGTGACTCAAAACCTACTGTTCCCCAGCAATAAAAATGCAGTATACTCCAAGCAATGTTTCTGTTTGAACAAGGGTGTTGGAAAGGGTGCCCAGGACTATTAATGCAGGTTGGCCAAGCAAGCATTCTCCGTGTAGGTTCCCAGAAGTAAAGCCGGTACACAACACAAACTGTCTAGTCGATCAGTTAAATATTTACTGGTAACATTATGAAAAACAAATTACCTGATGCCAGGCATCAAGCAGATCCTCTTAAGAGTGACAGTGTCAAACCTGCTATGTAAGCACTTATTTTTTCACAAAAGACCACATCTATCACCAACCCTGATGTTTCTGTAGAAACTATATTACCTGAGACTCAGAAAGTCTCCAGGAAATAGTTTGTAAGTAGATTTCCTAAGACAAATCTGATAGACCAATAAAAGCAAGCAAAATAGTTCTAGAAGCTTTGGGTTGAGTATGCTTGTATACACACATATATCACATATGCACACATGCACATGTAACACGTATTCTCACATTACATATGTGCATGCATGAGCACACACCCCAAACACTAAAACTGACTATAAACATTCTCATGAGTTACTGAGAGATGTAATACTCTGCTAATTCATCATCTGTTTCAGAGCTCAGATCCCTGACTCACTGAAGCTCTCTTATCTAGGCATCAGAAGATTTAGGGGCTATTCCAAGCCTCATTATGCCCTTCAAGTTAGTCCTCCTGGTAGATATGCACATAAGGTAGGATGGAAATTATTCTGTCTCCCAGAAACATGTTTTTGGGGTATTTTCTCCTGCCTTCCTCCCCTTCTAGAAATAGATCCTCTTAAGTCCTTTTCCAATGCATGTACAGGCATGTTCTAGACTCTGAGCCTAATGATAATCACTTCTACCCCAATGGGTGTCCAATGCCCTGTGTCTCCAACAAACATGTCAGTTGTCATTTCCTAATTCCTCTTCCATTACCACAATAGGTAAAACGCAACTTTACTCACCACAGCAATTACAGATGCAACAGTTTCTTCTCTTTTCTACCTTACATCACTATAAATCTGAAAGGGAAAAGAAACACCTCCCTTATATCTGCAGAAAATTAAGTTTCCTATAGTTACTGCAAAGTCAACTTCAGAAGATGACATATTGATATGTGTGTGTGTGTGTTAAACAGAGGACTTAACACCAACAATTGATGCTACTAATTGATCTGGTCCAAGCTGTGCAACCAGAGCACTTTGGTCGGGTCAGTTGGGCACCTAAAGAGCTGGTCTGTCCTCGCTTTAGACAACAATCACAGGGAGGATCCTTCTAGTGTCTGCTAATCAATGTTTAAGTAGTCAGCTGCAGAGAGAGTAATCCATTTTGCTTAAAAGCGCATTAAGAATAGCTCAGCAGTTAAGGCACTAGCCTGCAAAGCCTAAGGACGCAGTTCAATTCTGCAGCACCTACACAAGACAAAGGCGAAAGGTGGCTCATGGGGCTGGAGTTCGTTTGCAGTGGCTAGTGGCCCTAGCAGCCCATTCTCTCTCTCTTTCTCTTTCTAAGAAAATAAATAAATAAAATATTTGAAAAACTGTTTTAAAATAGAATAGCCCAAGACTTAAAAAGAACTTTTCTGTCACAAATTTTATTTTATCTGCCAGCAACTGTAGTAGGAATTTGTCATAGAAATTTGGGTATGAATTGGTCTCTTCCTCAAGGAGTGTGAGCAAGAAAGTTAGGTGTGTGAACAAACTGCAATGTGCACAAAGAACATACAAGAATAATTTATTAATATTCTTCATAGGTATCTTTAATATGAGGTGATTCTCATTTTATTATTATTATTATTTGCTTGTGCATGTGTATATTGTGGTACGGTGTGTGTGTGTTTGTGGTGTACGTGTGGTAAAAGCATATGCATGTGCCCTTGTGGTACCCCTGTGCCTTCTGGCAGTAGGTTGCACTCATGTTTAGTGGAACTGTTTGCTCCATCATTCTTTCACCAGAGAGAGAGAGAGAGAGAGAGGGAGGGAGAGAATGGGTGCAGCTGTGCCTCCAGCCACTGCAAACGAACTCCAGATGCATGTACCTCCTTGTGCATCTGGCTAACGTGGTCCTGGGGTATTGAACCTGGGTCCTTTGGCTTTACACCCAAATACCTTAACCACGAAGCCATCCCTCCCAGCCTTCTGATTTCTTTTGGAAAGAGATTATTATTATTTTCTTTTGGTTTTTCTAGGTAGAGTTTCACTCTATCCCAAGCTGACTTGGAATTCACTATATAGTCTCAGGGTAGCCTTGAACTCATTGTGATCCTTTTACCTCTACCTCTGCCTCCCAAGAGCTGGTATTAAAGGCATGCACCACCACGCCTGGCTTAACAAAGATTCTTTATTTATTGAAAGGAGAGAGAGAATGGGCACACCAAGGTTGCAAATGAACTCTAGACGCATGTGCCATCTTGTGTATATGGTTTTACATCGGTACTGGGGAATCAAACGTGGGTCATTAGGCATTTTAGTCATGTGCCTTAACTATTGAGTCATCTCTTCAGCCCTGTAGCCCTGATTTCTGAGCTGGGTTAGAATGATGAAATCATGGATTGGGAGGAAAGCATTGAAACTAAGATCCAGATAACAATTAAAACCACATGATAGGAATTTCTATTTCCAGCAGTAATGCGATCTAAAGTCCTATCAGAGATATTTGTCCCACAGCAAAATACTTCAGAATGATGTGTTAAGCCCACAAGAAAAAAAAAAAAAAAAAAGGGAACTCTTGAAGGACCAAAAATTAAGAAGAGAATGCTGAAATACCAAGAGTGAACACTGACATGAAATCTGCTGCTGCCCTGGGGATACGAAGGTTCATCTGTGATTCAGAATGCTATGTAAGAAAGAGCGCAAGGCAAGAAAGACTGAGTACTTGACTTTGGTAGACAACATTCGAGGGCTGAAAAATACTGAGGAAAGCAGAAAATAATACGGGAGAGTCTCTTTATGTGCACATAACTTCGTTAAAAGATTAGAGCAGGCAAAGTAAGGTTAGCAGATACCTTGTGCAAAATGAAAATGACATGTGTATTAGTCAGTTTTTCATTACAGTGTTAGCCAAATGTCTGTTATTGTGACATTTTGCTCAGAAAATTTAACAATTTAATAAAAGCAAAAATAGCTATTGAGCTCATAGTTTTAGTCCACGATGGAGTGTCTTGTTGTTTTGGACGTGGTAACATAGTTACCACAGTGGCAATGTGTGCTAGAGGAGGTCTATGTATCTCACGATGTCCAGAAAACAGAGAAAACAGGGGCCAGAGCCCCAGCGTTCCTGCCAAGGCTACACCTGCAGTGTTCTAACTCCCTAATGAATTAATCCCTTCCTCCTACCAGCAATGAAAAGCATCATCAGCTGGAGAGAAAGCCTGCAGCACACAGGCCTGGGGCAGACATTGCACATGCAGAGTGTAGCACCACATGTTTCAAGATAAAGATGCATTCACATTTCTGATGGGTAATCAATGCTTTTTGAATTACAATGGCAAGTGTAAGAAACGGGAAGTATTACAACATAGCTAAGGAAGGATGAGTGTTGCAAGGGTGCACTAAAGCTAATCTAGTAATTCTGAGTCCCTAGTCATTGCCAAAAGCTTAGGCAATGATGAATTTACACTTTCTGATGCCACAGGCTTCTGCTACAAATCAAAATCCTTTTAACAGCAAAGATAAGTAGTCATTCGCAGTACAGCTCTCTGAAGCAGTTCAAGCAAAGGCTTTGAAAAGTTTCCATAAAATACAAAAAAATGACTGCAAAAATAAGCAGTTATTTTGAGCTTACAAAGGCACATAAGTGAACATAAGTGAAACACTGTCAAAAGTTATATAGAAAGGAGCTGCAGAAGTAAGTCATTAACGGGGGGAAGAATGAAGACTTTGCAGCATTTAGTATTTCAGAAGAATGTATGAGTGTCATAATTAGCTCTGTTGGAAAGGTATGTATGCATTTGTGCTTGCACTTACTCCTCTAGTAAACATGAAAAGAATGAAAAAATGACAGCTAATTATATACCAGATACCATGCCAAAAGCTAGAGATACAGAAATGAATGAATGAGTCAGTCAATCAATCATAGTACTTTTGTTTGCTTGTTTATTTTTATTTATTTGAGAGTGACAGACAAAGACAGAAAGAGGGAGAGAGGGAGAGAATGGGCACACCAGGGCCTCTAGCCACTGCAAAAGAACTCCAGATGTGTGTGCCCCCTTGTGTATCTGGCTCATGTGGGTCCTGGGGAATCGAGCCTCAAGCCAGGGTCCTTAGGCTTCACTGGCAAGCACTTAACCACTAAGCCATCTCTCCAGCCCAGTACTTTTGAAAGTTGTGGCCCAGGATATAAGACCGACATGTAACCAGTGTCTCCAAGACTGTAAGGTAAAAGCTACCAGATATAGTGGTGACACAACATAGAAGGATATTCTCTCTTTGTCTCTTCCCAAGGCTCTGACATAACACTCAGCAAATTTGTTTAAGTGCATATATAGAATGATGAACTAGATCTTAATTAAATAGTCTTCTTGGACACTAAAGTAAATATATTGATCCCTGGGTTAAGCATATGTTCATTTCCATGATCTTCCTTACATTTTTTTTAAAGTAGGCTACACCAAGACATTGAACAAAGCTATGCAAGATGTTTAGTTGAAGCTGGGTGTGGTGGCACATGCCTTTAATCTCAGCACTCGGGAGGCAGAGGTAGGAGGATAGCTGTGGATTCAAGGTCACCCTGAGACTACATAGTGAATTCCAGGTAAGTCTGAGACACAGTGAGACCCTACCTTGAAAAACCAAAAAAGAAAAAAAAAAGATGCTGAGTTGAGACGTCTACCCCCAGTTTTAATTATTTTAAAATAAAACCTCCATATTTTTATTTTACAAAAGACTTTACAAATTGTGTTGCTGTTTCTGTGTGAGAAAAGTATCAAAACCTCAGTACTTGGATCCTATCTCATGATCTCTGAAGCTAGGACCTGAGAGAGCCTTTTTTTATTTAAAAGTTCTTTAGGTGAATCTTCCAGCAAAGATCATGTGATCGTTAATCTTATTAGTCAACTTGATTAGTTCTAGAACCACGTAAAAAACAAAAGTCTGTGAGAGAGTTTCTAGATTAGCTTATTAAATAAGGAAAAACCCACCCATGATCCCTAATGCTGTGCAGTACCCTCCAACTATGAACCAAAACAAACCCTTCTCCTTACTGAAGTTGCTTTTTGTCAGGTGTTTTGTTACAACAATGAGAAAAGTAGGCAACACAATGGCAAACCAGCACCTATGATTTTGGTTGAATATAGCCAGGAATTTTTCTTTCCGGGAGCAGAGGGGCTTCAGTGACTTATATTGCCATGGTAGGGGAAATATTTTTTGTTATGAGTTTATAAGCACAAGAGAATTAACACATATCCTCTAACTTAGAAACATGCCCAGCATTAGGTTGTATACAATGCAATGGCCACCTGTATGACCATATGACCAGTGGTTTTGAAGTCAGACCTCAAGAAAAGATTACTCCTTTTTCAATAAAATACCACCATTATTACCATAAGCAAGCACCCCAGGAAACCCTGGCAGAGCTCCAGTACTCTGCATACCTTAGGCTGGAATTCAGATCCACCCCAAACACACTTCAGGGCTGGATCCTAGGATCTGTCCGCAGTGATACCTCCTTCAGCCATGTTGCTGGAACTCTAATAAATTATGATCTTAAATAAACTCCTAAAACCTATTATGGGGGGGAGGGTTATCTATTCAAACTACTACAGACATAAAGCTGGTTCCTATCATAAAACATGAAGGTATCCATTTCAAGAGAAACATGTAGCTATCCTTTAGAGAACAGATGTTCAAATGTCATTAGCTCAGAAGAGGAACAAGTGGAAGGGCTTCAGTCACATCTCGCCATAGCATCTAGACAAGTTGTGAATATTTTACACTTCCTGCCAAGCTGTCAAATTATTGAAGAGTTTCCCAAAACAGCATCTGACCTGTTTTCTCAGACCCTCCTCCTTTAAGGAGACCTAGCTAATTGGTAGGGGAAAAAAAAATGTCCCAAGTTCTCTGCAACATCAAAGTGTACCATCTGTCACTGTTCTTAGTTTTATTGTACTCACACTTGTTCTTTTTCATTATCTCCCTATTTACTTTGATTCCTTTCATTGTTCCTGGTAACAGGCTGGGTTCTATGATCCACTTTGTTCACGGCTTCCAGCCCTGGCTAATGCAGGTACTGGTCTTGAGCCCCAGAGGAGGATGAGAAAAAAAAAAAAAAAAATATATATATATATATATATATATATCAACACTGCCGACTGAAGGCATAAGTAAGCCGTAAAATTCCAGTCTTAGTTTTGCAGTTCGAAATTTTAATTTCCTATTTTTCTCAATTTGAGAATGTATTGACATGTTGTTAATTCCACAGAGAGAAAAATGTTATGAATGACTTTTAGTAGATTACATAGAGCCATGTAAACACTGATTTAATTAGAATTCAGCATGAGAGCCAAAAGCCAAAAATTATCTCCCTGACACCTGCTTGACATATTTACTTGACAGAATGAATTTGAACCTAGCGGTATTCCGGTATGGCTTAGAGAAATTAAATAAATCATACTGTGACTCTAGCCCTACCCACAATCAAGTAAACTGATATCTCTGAAGATGGGGTCTAGATATTGATATTTGAAACTATTTTTCTAGCTGACTCTAAATATTGAAAATATGGTGATCTCAGTAGACATGAGAGGGACCTGTGTAGAACCTTAAGGGTTGTTTGCTGTAAGGGTTTAAGAAAACATAAACAAAGCTAAACAAAGTCAACCAACCCCCAAAATAAAATAACAAAAAGTGCATTGTATGCTCTAGTTGAATTGTATGTATATGTAAGAAATAACAGCTGTGCTTATTAGGAAGAAACCCTATTCTGCTTTTGGTACTTTGTCATACTGGAAGCACCTTTAAAGCTCCCACTCCCTGATCTTGAGGGAGACAGTGGCAGAAAATTCCAGCAAGCATAGTAAGTCTTTAGTATTCTCATAGTCATAGAATTTTTCCTTATTCTATTATTTGGAGCCTCCCTTGCACACTTCAGGGACCTCTGAAGTGCCCTGCAAAGCAACTATCTTTCTTTCTTTCTTTTTTTTTTAACCTTAACAAACTAAGGTTACTTAGTCTAGGATATTGTTACAATGAAAGTAAAATCACATTGGAATGTATTGAGCACCAAATAGATAAGAAACATTCTTTTTCAATCCTTTAAAGTCATCAACTGTACAGTTAAAACATGAAATAAAGAAGCATACTTGTTTGCCATTCTGTTCACTTCAGCTCTAAAGCAACTTTTTCTTCATTTTTTTCTTGATGAAAGGAAAGGATTTATTTTCAGCTTACAGTTTCAAAGGGAGGCTTCCTCATTGGAAGAGCATGGCAGGCACAGAGCGCTGGCTCTCCTAATGCTCTTTTCTCCCTCCGCAGAGCACCGAGCTTCTCTTCAGCGTTGTCTTTGCAACACAACCCACCGCATCCCTTCTCTCTGAGACATTCCTATTGGACTGCCACCTCCCCCGCTGCAAATGTCTGCTATGTGTTCCTCATGCCCGGGAAGCCCTGCCTATCTACAGAGAACGGCCTGCACAGTGTAGTGGGTCATATAGGAGCCTTTCCCTACATGCTAAAAGCCTACGTCAGACTCAAACGTATTTGCTTTCTTGCTTTGCGCCCATTCTTGTCCTTGTAGGAGTAGAAACACAATGATCCCCTAAACTACTAAGACAGCTCATGTCGGGTCCTATGTAAAGGGAATGGCATTACGAATGGAGAGAAGGGAAGGGGAAAGGAAAAGGACAGAGGGAAGAGAGCGTGGGCTCATTTCCTTGATCACTGAGAGTCTACCCACCATAGATAGTCTGGGTCAGCCTTCCATCTTCCTTACTGTGACCCACAAGGTGAGAGCTGTGTCCCTCTGGTTTTACCACCTTTCAGTCCACTTGAATTGTCTCATTGTTGACCCTGGGACACTCCAGAAACCTCGAGACCTTTGTACTTTGTCCTTCCATAACTTGTCAAGGTTCATCTCCCTTCCTTCTGGGAGAGAGAAGCTGACTTTCACTTATGTTTCAATTTCTTTTGTTAGTTTCATTTACAATCACAAGGAGTTGCAAGGTTGATGCTGAAATGCCGTATTTACCCATGCAGTTTCTCCCAATCTACAATCCATGTTTAAAACCCACCCACACCCACACTCACTTCTCCCAACTGCTCTGTTCTTTCCTTGCCCTGCTTTTACAGTTAATAGCACTTTCCACATGGAACATCACATAATTCTTGGTTTTCTGTCCCTCTTCTCCAACAAGTATAAACATTCCATTACAAGACAGGTTTTACTTGTCTGCATTTTCAGTCTCAAGTAGTTTCAGGCCATATGTTGGGAGATCACTGATACAACCCACCCCTGGCAGAGGTCTCTCTCCAGAGCACCTGAATTCCTCAATGTATTAGCAGATAAAACACAGCAGGGCAGTGGCTCATTTTCCCACACGTTTCTTTCTCAGCACCTCAGCAGACCTTGTTTTCACCTGTGCTCAATATATATTTGTTAAATGAATATGCAAAACTGAAGACTTGCATGCCGTTTGACCCAGCCATAAATCTGGTAGTCCACCTTGATCTCTCCCTTACCTTCATGCCTTATACAAAGTCAATGTCAATTATTGTGGGTAACATCCCATTTGTGTCTATGCAGTCTGCCCAGTCCTGTGGCCCTTAGTTTAGTTTTTGAACTTCACTGACTTGTTTATTACAACAGTTTACTCACCTGATCTCTGTATCTGAGTTTGGCCGTGTTCTAATTCATCCTTTCAGTCTGCAATGAGGATATAGATTTTTTTTTAAAAAGTCATATCTGAGTCGGGCATGGTGGCACATGCCTTTAATCTCAAAACTCAGGGGCAGAGGTAGGAGGATCACCATGAGTTTGAGGCCACCCTGAGAATACATAGTCAGCCTGGGCTCGGGTGAGACCCTACCTCGAAAAACTAAAAAAAGAAAAAAAAAAAAAGTCACATCTGATCATGTCTTTCCTTTTGAAACTTGTTAAAGACAAACTATCGTGTTCAGGGCAAAGTTCAAAGCTTGTGTGTGTGTGTGTGTGTGTGTGTGTGCATGTTTGTTGTGTATGTGTATAGCGTACATAAAATGTATGTACAGAAGCATATGCCCCATGCACACACCAGAGGAGAATATGGTAACCCCCACTACTGCTTTTCAGTCTCCTTAAGGTGGAGTCTCTGAGTCCAGAAGTCCATTTTGGGTCAAACTGGTTGACCAGTGAGCCCAACAATGCTTCTACCTGCACCTCTCACAGGACTGGGGTTACATGTATTGTGTGGCCATGTCTGGCCTTTTTTACATGAGTACTGAGGATCAAATATAGGCCCAGTCATGTCCTCATGCTTTCCCCACTAGTGTTCTTATCCAGCGAGCCATTTTCGTAGGCCCAAATAATTGTTTTAATTATTATTATTATTATTTTTTTTTGAGGCAGAGTCTCATCTTGTAGGCCCAGTGCTTGAGCTAAATCCTCCTATCTCAGGCTCCTGAGTGATGGCGTTATGGGTGTCTAGAGTAGTCCAAAGTTAACAAGAGCTGATTTGTTAATGGGTTGGACGCTGCTTTAATCTCTAAGTCTGTCCTTCATACATGCTGGCTAAACTCTTCTTTAGTTCCGTAACTCTGCAAAAGGTGGATAGGCAGTTAAGGTCCTCCCCCACCAGGCAGCTACCCCTTGCCACTCTCCCCCATCCTCCTCAAGGACCTTGCTAAATTATCTTCCCCAAATACACTAATTAGTTATCTCTCAGTGGTAAAGGCAGCTTCCAAGTAGTTCGCTGCAGCATAACTATCCCCAAACACAATCCCTGCTCCATAGTAGGGAGTACACAAGGGTTGCTTATTGTATTAAATCTTATTTAGAAATGATGACTGAGGTCTGTAGTTCCATGAAGAACATACCATGTTGCTTAAGAATAAACATCTATTAGAATAAATGCCTTATTTTTTTTTACAACCATTGGGTTTTTAATTATATGAACATATGTATTCTAGGGTTTAATACCATGCTTGGCATGTACATGTGTATTATACCATCATATTATTACCATCATATTTTTATTTTACTTATTTATTTTTTACCACCATATTTTTATTTTATTTTATTTATTTTTTGTGGGGGGGTTTATGAGGTAGGGTCTCACTCTAGCCCAGGATGACTTGGAATTCACTATGGAGTCTCAGGGTAGCCTCGAACTCATGGTGATCCTCCTACCTCTGCCTCCCGAGTGCTGGGATTAAAGGTGTGCACCACCATTCCCGGCTTACCCCCATATTTTTAAATGGTAAAAAGAAAAGAGCTTAGACAAGAAGCAAAAAATGAAGTCATTTTATTTGTGCTAATATGGATGATTATGCCAGAAACCATAAAATAATCTTCAATTTCACCCTATTTCTTTTTCAAGATATTTGAGTATTTTTAATGGGCACATAACATGAATATGACTACAATATTCAGAAGACAACACAAATATGTGTGTCTACAATCTTAGGAAATACTAAAGTAGTATGGTATAGAGGTTAAGAGTGTGAAGCTAGGGATTAAAGACACACTTGGAGTTATAAGCTGGTTCTGTAAGTCATGAGATGGGTAAACATGATTAAATTGTAATTTTTGAAGTCACTACTTATTAATTTGTAAAAACAAGAATAATTTCATGTAAATTTCAAAAGGATGTCTATCAAGTAGCCACATGTTGCCTACGGTAAATTGGCATACCAACGAAATAATATTGAGAAATAGTGCTCAACAATGTTACTACAACTACTTACAGGCATCCCAGGTACCCTTCATGTAATTGAATTGCTGTAGAGCAATATTGATTTTTGGTTTCAACCCTTCCCTGGAGCTAACTAGTCATTCATACATTGACTTTGACTTCTCTTGGTACCTTCTTGCATTATGTCTAAGATATTAAGCAAGCAAATGTGAAGAAATGGTTGTACTATTTCTAGCCAAGAGAACTTCTGATACGAAAATAACAAAGATTATGCATTCTGAAAGAGGGAGACATACCTTATCAGAATGTCTGTAATGGAAATGATCTCCAAATTTTCAACATTGGGAACTTCAGAGTGAGTTTTGATGTTTTAATGTAACCCACAACCTAAGATGACTTGTTTTGAGATGTTCATGGAGAAATCCTAGAAACTTTATGTCATAAAATGAATACTTAGGGGTAACCAGAAGAATTTTGTGTGAATGACACAAGGATACCATTCTAGAAAAATGGCACAAATACTTGTGACATACAATATGTATAATTCTGAATACACCCAATTGAATGTTAACTAGATACTTAAAAAAAATCAGTCATTCTTTAATAGGGCTGTTTAAAAAATAATTATTGCCAAATTGAAAAAATAAAAGAAAATGTGTTTGACTTTCTGAAGTTCATTAAGAGAGCAAAGTATCTGACATCCCAAAAGGCCTTAAGTTTCAAGTAATGAATCATCTAGAAGGAGCATCTGTTGCATCCAAAAAATGAATTATTGGGTGTATAAAAAACATTCTCTGGGAAACAGAGAAACTGAACCTGTGTCACAGATAGTTTCACAAATATTTCCAAGGACTAAAATTAAAAAATAAAAAGCAGAACTAGAGCCAGCTCTCATGACTACCAAACTAGTGTTCCACGACATCATGCCAACTTGACTGTTTTTGTTCAGTAATGAGATCTGATCTTTAAGATTCTCCTCAGAGAATCAATGAGAATAGAATTTTGAGTATTATACTCTTTTGATTACATCACTCCCAAAGCTCTGTCCTCTAAACTCAGTATGTCATGTACTTTATTTTTCTGATCTACAGTTATACTGAAAACTGGAAGACCACCTGCCCAAGATTCACTTGCATTATTTTGTGACAGGAAGGTAGGCTTGTTGTTAGGTCTAATTTGAATCCTGTGACTGCCACAGGTAAGCTAAAGTCAGATAGTTTGGATGAATTACTTCTATTCGGTGGAATGGACTTGCCTCGTATATCACTAGGGGGCTGATATAGCTATCTCATAAATTGTTGCAAAGAATCAATGGGTTTCTGATGAACTCATTACGGAGTAACCTAAATATCTTCCTCACTATCTTTACAAAACTATGGCAACTCTAATGAAACCACCTGATGAAAGCCCAGAAGGCAGGACAGAGACAAAAAACAATCTATTGGTAGGCTAATTGTAGTGGTCCTTTGGCCTGTTGGGTGGCCAGCTTCAAATTCTATTTTCTGATAAATGAATTTTTAAAAATTCAGTAACTAATTTGTTTAATTTTTTTTTTTTTTTTTTTGCAAAATAGGGTCACACTCTAGTCCAGGCTGACCTGGAACTCACTCTGAGTCCCAAGCTAGCCTCAAACTCATGGTGATCCTTCCAAGTGCTGGGATTAAAGGCATGTACTACCACACTTGGCTAATTTGTTTATTGTGTGTGCACATGAGTATGCATGTTCATATGAGTGAGTGTGTATGTGTGTCTGCATGTGTGTGTGTGCATGTGTATGTACATGTGTGGAGGCCAGAGATCACCAGCAGGTGTCTTTTTAAATCACTCTCCACCTTATTTATTGAGACAGGTTGTGTCATTGTCAGAGCTCACTGACTGAGCTACTCTAGCAGTTTGCTCCATGAATCCAGGGCTCCCCCTGTCTCTGGGACTACAGGCTCCTGCTGCCAGGCCTGGCATTATGTGTGCTGTACAGGCCTTCATATTTGCTAGGGAAGAGATTTATTGACTGAGCCATCACCCAGCCCAGTGGGGTTTTAGAATGGAACTATTGTTCCTGATGATAATGTCAGAAAAAGTGAGTCATTCAAACTTGTTTAGCATTTAATTGTCCATAACCAAGTATTTAAACACCAATATGCCAATTACTCATTGACAGACTCCTATGAACCAAGCACATTTTGTATAATAGTTTACTTCAATGTGAGAACTAGATTTTTGGGTGTATACATGTGTGTGTGGGTGCAAGTGTGTGTGTGTATAGGGTATAAGTAGATTCATATGCCTGTGCATGTGGGAGACAGAAAATATTGGGTGTTGGATTATAAAATAGTATTGAGGGACAGTTAGCTCTCTTTCCACAGGTTCTACAACTGTGGAATAAGCTAATTGAAGATGAAAAAAATCTGGAAAAAATTACATCAGGGCTCAACAGATATAGACATATGTTTTTATTTTCTAGATCACACACTAAAAGAATTACATAAGTAACATTCTTATCGCATTAGATGTTATAAAATAATCTAGAAATTAACTAAAGTATTCTGCAGGATGTGTATAGGTTCTATGTGGAATCACCATTTTACCTATAAGAAACTTGAATATCTGCAGATTTTTATGCCCTAAAAGCTTGGAGTCCTAGATATAATACATTGTGGTTATGGAGTGGTACATTATATAAAAATAATTAAGAATGAAGAAAAAAAACAAAATCCCAACAAAATATACTTTTTTCCTTTAAACAGCAAACAAATCAAATGATTGGAGATGTAATCAGTTCTCTAAATAACTTTTTAGGTTGAAATGGAAATCAAAAGTTAATGTACATCACAAACACAATGAAAGCATAATGGAGCATAATGTCAATGTAAAAAGCAGGTAAGAATAGCACACATGCACATGAACATCCACATCTGTTAGAGGGTCCAACTCCAAATTTACCTGAAGATGAGATGACAAAGTATAGCCAATAAACCATGGCAAAAGGGGTATTTGCCTAGATGTAAGGCCAATGTACAATTTTATCAGTGATGTCAACATACAAAATTGGTATCATTTTCTTCACACCAGTAATCACCAATTTAAGAAGCTAATGAAAAAATTTTACTTCTAATAGCAAAAATTGATGTTTCTTAGAAAAAAACCAATGAGTGCTTAAATTTATCCCCAGAGTCTCATGCATGCTAAGCATGTGCTCTACCACTAAAGTACTGATCCTTTCATCTAGGAAACTGCTACTTCACTAAACCAGAAAGATAGACTGGGTAAAGGAAAAGAACATCAAAGTTCCACATGGAAAATTAAAATTCTCAAATAAATTCATAATTTTGTTCGGTCTTAATGAAAATCACAGGAGTTTTTATGGCACTTGACATTTGTGTTTTAAGATCTACCACAGGAGAATATGCACAAAACCTCTGATAAAAGAAAAAACAAGAAGATTACACTGCCAACCTTCATCACTGAATCTTGAGAAAAGTCTGTAAAAGTACATTTAACACTTTTAATAATGATTAGGGGATGGGGTGAAGTACTGCATTAAGTACTACCTTCATTTTTTATTCAAGTTTGCTTTGTTTTATTTATATTTTAATCAGAATCTGTTATGTAACTGTTAAAATCATTTTAGAAAAGGGATTAAAATAACTATTATTCTAGGACTTTTTGTAATCTTAAAATTTATTTGGGTCTGGGATTTATGGAATTTAAGGAACAGACTAAATCATACTTAATCCAAACATACCAATGTCACATGAATTTTTCATTAGTGATTTCTGCAGACATGTACTTGATTTATTATATGCCTGAGAAACACAAACATCCTTTGTTAGCGTTTTGATGTAGCTGTCAACCTGGCTTGCTGTAAAATATTTACTCACTAACTTATCTGCCTCATTCTATGTAGTGATATGGACACAAAACTCAGTGTTCATTGTGCCATATGCAAAAAAGTGCTTCATAAGACAATCTATTACTAGAAATAGAAGTTCCTCAAAACTCACTGCATTTGAACTTCATTGATGAATCAGGAAGAAAGACTGGAAGGGTTAAACACTCAACTTTTTTTCGTTCTGACATTAGAATTCAATTACATAAATTCTTAATTGGTATTTAGTTTTGGGTTTCATACACACACACACACACACACACACACACACACACACACACAAAACAAACTTACATGAATATGACTTCTACTTTCCACACAACACTTTAAGAAGGGTAAAAACTAATACCTTCATTTTAAGTGAAATTGAAATTTAGCAGAACTTGAATAGAATATGTTCTATTTAATTAGTTTATAGTCCCTTCTCAGTTATATCTTGTTAAATGTTGTATCACTTTTCCTGAGGAGATGTGAGCAAGCATCTACTATCCTCAGGTAGGGCACCAATGACAGATCAAAGACATGATTCCACCCATGCCTAATTTGGAAAAACAGCGAGTTTATTGCGTTACTTCCAGGAACATGAGTGATGGCTTACTTCCGTGAGCATGGGTGACGCAAAGGCAGCATCATAGAAACATGGACTCCAGCACTGGCAATGACTCAGGAGAGAGGTATATCTCTAGAGTGCCCGGCCTAACTTTCAGACAGCTCTTCCCCAGCAATTTTTTATTGTTTTTATAACCTTAGGGATGAACTTTGTGAATATGGACATTTTCTGAGCCCTTTGTAGATTTCTAAGCCTTTGTAAATTATCTCAATTCGTTGAGTCTTATGAACCTCCCTGCTTCATTTAAGAGGGAGGGTTTCAATTCAGAAGGAATAGCTAACAGGACACCAAAACACTAGGAGTTCAAGGGAGTAAAAGGCACTCAAGGAGGGATATTTGCACCAGAATGAAGGACAAACAGGTCAAATTAGCTAACAAGTCACAGATAATTAGGTTAAATAAAAAGTTTGGTCAATTTTTTCCTACTGCTGATGAAGTGGACAGATGTGAATACAAAATTTGCCTGTTAGTTTTTTTTTCATGTCCTTTCTGAAACTGCTGTGGAAGTCACTGGTGTTGTCTCATTTCCAGATGAATCTAAAAAATAAATTGATGGTGTGTTACATGGTATGGTGCCTTAAAACTTGGAGAAAAGTTACAAGAAGTTACAAGGAACTGCTTAGACCTGTTCATGCACAGAGACACCCACGCATCTGTCTTTCTCTTTTTCTCTCCCTCTTTCTCTCTCTCTTTCTTTCTTTCTTTCTTTCTTTCTTTCTTTCTTTCTTTCTTTCTTTCTTTCTTTCTTTCTTTCTCTCTCTCTCTCTGTCTCTCACACACCAATGTATATACATAGTGATCTATTTGAATGAAAGCCTATATATCCCTATATTTAGAAGTCTCCTCTTAGGTGTAGTTTTATTCCAAGACCATCAGTGTGTGCTTAAAACCATGAATAGTACCAAATTTTGTACTATATTTCCCCATATACCCATAACCTATTATAAAGTTTAATTAACAGTAAGATACTAATGATAGTTAATAATATATTATAGCAATTATAAAAGTAATGATTTAAAACATATTTTATTTTAATTATTTATTTTGAGAGAAAAGGGGAAAGAGAGAGAGAGAGAGAGAGAGAGAGAGAGAGAGAGAGAGAGAGAGAATGAATGTACCAAGGCCTTTAGCCACTGCAAATGAACTCCAGACACATGTGCCACCTTGTGCATTGGCTAACATGGATCCTGAGGAATCAAACCTGGATCCTTTTGCTTTTCAGGCAAGTGCCTTAACTGCTAAGCCCTATCTCTAGCCCTAATTAAAAGGGCTTAAACTTATTTATTTTTAGAATTTTCCACTTACTGCTTTTGGACTGTAGTTGGCTATGGCCAACTGAAACTACGGGAAGTGCAAGGAGAGAGCAAGGAGAACACAGCTGTGCTTAACTAAGCATTTCCCAAGGACAGAGCTGTCACCACAGCCACATGCATTTTTCAAAAAACTTACTATTGATATTATCAACTCCAGAGTCTACATTTAAATTTTTCTCAGTTGACCTCTAGTAGTTCTTCACATCCATTTTCTACTGAATACATTTTGGATTCAATCAAGTATTACCTTTTTTATTTTCATCATTTTAATAATCAGCCATTTCAGAAGCATGTTACTCCTTGCATCTGTTGAGTACTGATACAAAGTACTGTTACATGTTAACAAAGACTAGTGTCCAAATCCCCTCACTGGAGAGAGAAGGATGGCTGGGGCTGGTCCTAAAGGGTTTCTTTTACGAATCAATACTGAGTTTGAAGAGTCAGTGTTGGCGGACCCACTGCAGGTGATGTGCCTATCATAGCATGGTACAGGGTCATCCTGTGACATGTGTGATAAATTAACATTTACATTATGTAGATGAAGAGAAATCTATATATTTAGAAGCAGAATAAAGATTCAAACCCATGCTTCTCACATTAAATCTAAATACTTATTGATTTCCACACCACAATCTATCTACCTCCCATTTTTTCCTGAAAACATGTTAACATTTGCCTGCCCATTAACATTATTTGACATTGTCATACTTTTTCATATTTTGGGGTTTTGACCATATGTTCTATTTTTTTCTTTAAGAAGGTATTTTACAGTTCATTCTCAGTGGAGATTTGATTAATTATAAAGACCTTTTTTGGGTTGGTTCCTCTGAAAAGGCTGTCCCAACACCTTCAGAAAGCATTTACCACTTATCCTGTTCACTACATTTTTCAGATTTCTATGTCAAAAATGTATTTCATTATAACTATACATATGTCAGTTCACAATTGTGAACAAAGGTGGCCTTGACCTAGTACACTAGCTGGAACATTACAAGTACTCAATAATTACTGCTTAACCAATGAGCTTTCATATTCATTCATTTACTAACTCTGATTATATGGATTTATGAATTAGAGAATGAATAATTGGACTTAACCTTTCAAAGCAAAAATTTACAGGCAGCTGGGATCTGAAGGATTTATAAGCTCAAATAATTGGCTTAGATAATAACATTGGATATAAATATGGCCTGTGAATCCAGTTTTAATCAGACAGTTCTTCCATTGAGTGGGATAGATTTTTAGCTTGAAAACCATATATTCACACCTCTGCACGAGACAACTAAGGGTTAGATATATTGCAGGTTATTTAATCATTGAGATTCAATTTTGCTTTCAGTGCTGAAGACTTCTAGTATAGTGGGGTACCCAATGGGAACCTATACTATGTACTGAACTCAGAGGGCGCTCAGGTTCAGACATGTCCAAATGGACAGAACTGAGTTGCCAGCAGCTGATTTTCATGAGAAATTTAGAAGCTCAAGCACAATTAAGAAAGGCTGAAGGGGCGGACGAGGAGCTGGAGGCGCTGTGGAAGCAGAGGCTGGCCGAGCTGCAGGCGAAGCACGGGGATCCTGGCGATGCTGCCCACCAGGAGGCTAAGCAAAGGGAAGCAGAAATGAGAAACACTGTGTTAGCCCAAGTTCTGGATCAGTCAGCCCGGGCCAGGTTAAGTAACTTAGCACTTGTAAAGCCTGAAAAAACTAAAGCAGTAGAAAACTACCTTATCCAGATGGCAAGATATGGACAGCTCAATGGGAAGGTGTCAGAACAAGGCTTAATAGAAATACTTGAAAAAGTAAGCCAACAAACAGAAAAGAAAACAACAGTTAAATTCAATAGAAGAAAGATAATGGACTCCGATGAAGATGACGATTACTGAATAAAAGATGTTCAGGGACGTGATGGAGTCGTTCTGGGCAATTACATACAATCCGTTACGTATTTACTTTGTTTACTGTCCATATATGCCTTTTGGAAAATAAACTTATGCAAACTCAAAAAAAAAAAAAGAAAGGCTGAAGGGTGTAATCTTTGGTGAGTACAATAGGGTATTTTGAATTTAGCATGAGTTTAGCTTTTGGCCCAGCACTACCGGCATCAGTATAGTCATTTACATGACTGCTTTTCACTTTTACACTTTAGTGCTAATGACAGTGTTTTCAGATTTTCAGAAACATTCTCTCCTACATTACCAAAAACCTAGAGGTGCCCTTGTCCTTCTTACATGTGTAAAGCATTCCCAGGTGATTCTTGGACCATTGTGTCCCCCTTTGATACACCATTTCTATTTGTTACTTCTGTGTTACTGTGACTAAATAACTGACAGAAACAACTTAAAGGAGGAACACTTTTTTGGCTCATTGTTACAGATTTCAGTCTAACACATCAAGGAAGGAAAGTCAGCTGAAGCACTCTACTCCTAGTGATGGGAACATGGGGCGCTATGTTCATATAGCCACAGGCAGGAAACAGGGATGGGTACAACCTTTAAGGACCCACCCCTAGTGATCTACTTCCTCCAGCCAGACCTCACTGTTGGATGTGTCCAAAGCCTTCAAAATAGGGTCCCATCCTGGAGACCCAGCTTTCAAAATGAACCTCAGGGAACAATTTCAATTTCAAGCCATTATACCACTCATCATAAAAACAACCTTTCTATATGACAACTCAATGAAGGACTTCTGTCTAGGTAATTTGATATTCATTGCATTTTCCCTCCCCTTATTCAAATCCTGATTTTAATATCCATCTCTGTACCAGAGTCTTCATGATTAAGAGGAAACTGATGAAATCCTGTGTGCTTGTGGTAGAAACTAATTAGCTTAAAGGAATCAGCACATGGTGTTACCCTGGCAACTATAATTGATATAGGAATGGGCTTCTAATTTTAGTTGGCTCAATCAGATTAAATGAAAGACATATTTTCAGCTTTGGGTAGTGGTTGGTTTCTCTATTCCCCACTTGCATTAGAGACCAGTTAGCCTAGTTACTGCTGGCAGCTATGTAATGACTATAAAAAGGGCCATAATAGTACAGAAACAGAAAAATCCCATGTTCCTGATTTGAGACTAGAGACACTGAGTCAAGTATTTCAGGGAATCACCATAATAAGAATGTGTCCTAATGAAGTTTCTGGTTTACATATGGGTGATTCACAGCCTGTTTCTACAACTGAAACCATACTCGCTGACATATGATAAGAACAGCTCATCATGAAGAGTGAGAGTACAAAATCTTGCCTTGTACTCCAAGGAAAGTTAAAGTTACCCTGACTCAGTGATTTAAATAATTATCACACCACAAAATAATTAGATATAAATTATACACAATGCATATAAATGAATTATTCTCTGGAGAGCTATTGGTAGGAGGCAATGTGCAGTAGTAAAAACCACATCTTATATGGAGGTATGGCCTAAGATCCTCTATCTGCTTATTTCTAAAAGGAGGTACAGATAAACTTAGAACTAAAGCTCAGCTCTGAGTTGGAAAAGAGTTGTTGTTTATGGAGCGCTTCTTGGAAGTTAGGTACTCTCCTGTGTACTTTTTGTTCAGATGGTATCAAGCAATAGATGTGGAGTGCTCAGAATTGGCTGTATGGGTTCATGTGCAGGATTTGGACAGTCCTAAGCTGGGGGAGGAGAAGGAAACCATAGTTTTCCCACTCAACTTCACTTAAATTCCACATTTGGATTCTTTAGAACAACCAACTTAATGAAATTACATTTTCCATTGCATTCAGGCTGGTTCCAAAGGGATTCCCCAAATCAGCTACATGTAGTGCAGTATTAGACCCAGCTAAGCCTATCTGCATACACTTGGGCTATAACCTTAGAATAGGACAAAAACCATGAGTTACTTAGATAGATATTATTTTCTCCCAGTCGCCCATATAGCACCTTCTGGCACTAGACGTGCTGACTGTCTGGGGACTGACTCTCTTCCATCTTCCAGTCATGTCACTCCATGTTACATGTCAATCGTCCAAGCAACTCGTGGTCTAACCTATTTGGCAGCAAATAACCTGTTGTGATGCTCATACAAGTGCAATAGTGGCACACAGCCATGATAGAAAACCAGCTGCTCTTGATTTGGCTAATTGATGTGCTCACTGGAACTGGACCCATAGCTGGAGCTGGGAAACAAGTCAGAACCAGATCCAAAAATGAGCTCACTCTCCATTATCAAGCTACCACCAATTGTGGGCTACAAGAGGGCCTACACTTATTAAATTTTCTCTAAAAAATGCTATCCCATTTATCTGGTGCCAACTTTATTCTCCATTGGAGAATCTGCTTCTCTTTTTCAGATAGATCCAGATCCTAAGGAGAGAACCACCCCATCATACCTCAAAAGGGCCCCAGCTTAAACTAAGAATAATTGGCGAAATAAACAAGGGTGCTGTTTTCTTGATGAACCTGGTACCAGCACAAGGGTGAAAGAGATCGACACAGAGAACAATCATCTCCCACCAAACCAGATATCCAGAGACAGAGAGGCTCCCAAGACCTCATCACTGAAGCAGACCTAAAATGAACCCAACATGGCTCATAGAAATTTTGCAGAAGATGGGCAGAAAGAATGTCAGAGCCACACGTTGGGTCATGATACACAGAGACATTTCCTCCTACCCATAACTGAGAGCTAACTCCACAATGCATGACCCATGTACCTCAACAATGAGGGGCCAGGGAGACAGGGGAGGACAGAGAGGAGGCTAACAATGGTACCAACTTGACTGTATTCACTGAGTACAAAACTAAAAAATAATAATAAATTAAAAAATGGGCCAAAAACTTTGAGAGTTTTTTTTTTCAAAGTAATTTTGTTCAGGTGTTCTATTGCATTGCTTTCTGATGAAATTTTTTCAGAGCAATCCTGTAAGGCCCTATTAGGTTTGCCCAAAGTTTCCTTCAGGGCAACAGTATTGTCTGGAGGTTGAAACTGATAGTCAGGTTGACAAGATCTTGTGTCACCTAGGAGACAAGCATCTGGGCTTTCCTAAGAGGGAGCTTCAAAATTAGGAAAACTGAGATAGGAATACCCACAGTAGCTGTAGGCATCATCCTTCTGTGGGTTGGGGTTCTGGACTGAATAAATAGGAGAAATATTAGCCAAATAACAAATTGATCACTCTGCATCCTGACTATAGATTAAACATGAACCACTGCATATTTCTTCTGTCACAATTTACATACCATGATGGTCTGTATCCCCTTGTACTGGAAGAAAAAAGAAATTTACCTTTCCTCCTTTAAGTTATTTTTTGTCATGTATTTCATCAGTGCAACAAGAAAATAGCTAATACTTCTTGTGTCTCAGAAAACCGCTGGGTTTCCAGGTAACTTCTGAGATCATGACGTGATTACAAAAATGTTTGTTTGGTGTTAATCTACATGTGCATACTTTCTTATAATGGAACCATCAAGAGAGATGATCATGTGATTCCTTGCTTGATAAAGATAAAGGACTTAATAGTTTACATAAAATGTATATTCAAATTAGACATATATACACATTCATAGACCATCAGATCATTATACAAAATGTTGTTTCTTTAAAATTTTAGGCACTGCTATTTTGATATAGTACTTTAGAAATTAAGTAGAAACTTGGTATGGTCACATCATGTGTTTGCTGATACCATTTTTCTCTTCCCTTCCCCCATCCACTGAGGGCCTTCTTCAGTGGGATTGCTAGTATTCACCATGGGGTTGTGGGTCATGCGTTGTGAGAGCAGCAGTCAGTCATGGGTGGGGGTTGACAATACCTCTGGATGTTTTATCCTACCCTGTGGCTCTTACAGTCCTTTTGGCCCCTCTTCCACAAAACCCCCTGAATGATGGTGGGTGTGTTTTAAGAGTACTTTAGTTTTTAGCTCTTAGCAGCTTCTGGATTTCTGCTTCGGTGTGTTTTGAGTGTCCTCCGTGTCTGTCTCCAACACCCTGACACAGGTTGTCAGGCTCACTGTGGAAGCAGCGCTCTTGCTCATCTCACTAGTTCCTCTGTGGTTTCACTTGGGGTCTAGCTGATGTGCGAGGGGTGGTTCATCTCCTGATGGGGAGTCAGCCATCTTTTTTCGTCTTGTTAATAGAATTTGTTTGTCCTTAGTTCTTGCTGCCTTCTGTAAAAGAAAAACAGATTCTCCAATGGAGAGTGAAATCAGCATTGGTTAAAGGGGATAAGCATTGTTAATTTGGAAAGATTTTGATGGGTGTAGCCTCCTTTTAGGCCAAAGAGTAGTGGAAGCTTCTCATTAGAGCCCATAATCTTGGTTTCCATAGGTTTTTGACTCAGTGCTCAGTTCCTGCTATGCATTCATTTCCACTGAGTCGAACTCTTAGCCAATCAGAAAGCCTTTGGTTAGCCCCCTAGGCTGGGTTCCACCATTATGCAGGTGTGAACATCTTGTCAGGCTGGTTGCTTTCATATACCACTGTCCCCTGCTTGCTCACAATCTTGTTGGCCATTTTCCCCCAGCAACTCATGTAGCACTTTCCAGTTCTATTTATGGGCTAATGATCTGGAAACACTTCCTTCCATATTCCAGTTGGATCTTTTGATGGTCTGTGTCAACAGAATGTGTTTTGACATAATTTTTGTTTGTTTGTTTTTGTTTTTGTTTTCTGAGGTAGAGTCTCACTTTAGCTCAGGCTGACCTGGAATTCACTATGTAGTCTTAGATTGGACTCATGGCGATCCTCCTACCTTTGCCTCCTGGATGGTTTTTATCCATCTACCTGGATGCTATAATTTATATAATCATTCCTATAATGTTGCCTTTAACATTTTTCTAATTGTTCTGTATTATAAACACTCAAATTGAACATCAGACAAATAAATTTAAATGTTCCTAGGAACATCTTAAAAAACTTTTCAAGGTTAAGGAATTCAGGAGAATCCTATACCACTGGGATTTGGTTTGGTTTGAATGTGTCATAATCTCTCCAAGAAGTTTGGAATTATAACCAGTTGGTTTTTCCTTTTTGACAAACAATGCTTTTATAGTGCATTCTAATATTATTCTCTCTCTGTCTTGGTCACTTGCACATACATGGCATATTGAACTCCAATAGAGTTCTCCAAATCCATTTCCTCAGTCTTTAGCATTTCCTCCTTGCTTTCTCAAAAGTGACCTTGATTAAGGCCTTGCTCTACTTCTTTTTTTTAATATCACAAAGAATTTTATTGATATTTATTTATATATATTATTCATGTACTATAAAATACACCCTTTTAGGTTATGCAATTCAGTGGTTGTTAGTGTCTGTACACAGCAGTGATCTCATCACTATAGTCAATTTAGAACATTTGCATCAGGCCAAGCAAACCCTGTTCCTATTGACAAATGGGCCTTGGGACATGTCTGAGTCCTGGTCAGTGCCTCTCTGTCTTGTTTCTCAGCCTGCAACAGTCTTGCTCTGTGGTAAAGCACAAAAGGTTTTAAAGTGTTCTGAGTAGGATGGTCTTACTGGAGGATAAAGCACAGTGCTGTCCTTAGGCAATTGAAAATTTAGGAAAATGTTTCATACTTTTCCCAGGTGCCATGGGCATTGTGATGTTCTACTATTGACATAGGGCTGGAGAATGATGAGGTCTTTCTCAGTTCTGATTGAATTGACTTAGGGGGCTATGGTGCTGGTTGACTCAATGATCACGAGTCACCCCACGAGGCTCTGGAGTTTGTTGTGGCATGAAGTGTTAACGAATGTAGGCACAGGGTGATCAAGGTGAAAACGAACTTATTAGGTGTTATTGAGAAGAACGCCTGAAATAGTAGGAGGGGTTCCAGAGAAAGAGCAGCCTGGTCTACCTGCCTATTGTGGGACTTAAGACAAAAATAGGACAGAGACAGAGGAGATCATGACTGAAATTGCTTATTCCTTGCAGAAATTTTGGTTAAGTAAGTGAGGGGCCCACACACCCTGTACATGCTTCATGGGCCCAACTGACACTCTGGTCATGTGTTGCTCATCAAATTAGGGAATTATCACGCTTCATGGTCACCTTGTCCATTCTCTCTCCCAACTGGTTGTGCTTGTTCTGAAGTTATTAACTGAGTCCCTTTCCTTTTTTTTTTTTAATTCCTGGGCTACATGACTGGCTTGTAATTCACCACAGACCATGGCCCTTACTGCCCATGGGGAGCTAATTCCTATCACTATGTTTCCTCTTTTGACTCAGGCTAATGTTTTTGCCACTGCACCTCGGCTGCAAGTTTTATTCATTTTTATTTTCTGTTTGCAGGCCTTTGGGCCCCTGTGTTTTACTGAGACCAATTGGCTTCTCACCTTATATTTTTCTTTTAAGTCTTGTATCTCCTGGAGACCTCAGTGCCTCTCCTCCATCTGCTTGTTTAGGTGATGAAGAGGCTGTGTGGCTTATTCAGTCATTCATATTCACGGAAAACAATTTTCTTAATTACAGTACTTGATGCTGCTGTGTGCCTCCCAATTTTCTGCATGTGACTTCCTTGGTGTAGCAGGTGCTCAGCATGAATTCAGCACCTTTAATTGCTGAGGAACTTTCTCCAGGAGAGATGATATGCAAAAAAAAAAAAAAGATTTCAACTTCCAGGATCCTATTTAAGAATGTTTATTTGTCTCTGGTCTTCTTGGGTTTGCAGTCTTACTGAGCTGTTGTTTTGTGATTTGCATATCGAAACCAAGATCAAGCTTCTCTCTTCTGTTTATTTGCTAATTAAAATCCTCCTTTTATTTACTTGCAGGTGAAGACTTAGACCCATTCTACCCATATACCAAGGTGAAAGGACAGAATGAATAATCTGATGGCCTCTAAAATGTGGGGAGGGAAACACTGCAGCCTTTCACCATAAAACTGAATTTTGTAGACCCATCAGCTAATGATTACAGTATATTGTGCCTTCTGCGGTCTCCCTCCAGGTACACTGAAAAGGTTCAACCATTTTAGGTTTGTAGGATAGGGAAAAAAAAGCATGTTTTACATCTCAGTCTATAGGACTTTAAATGAATAGCTGAAAAACCCAAGGATTATTAGCAAATATCTTGGCTTTAAAGACATTAGCAGTGAAAGCTCCCTGAATTCTCCCCTAGCATTATCACATGCCAATTGGTTTTAATAAGCAGATCTTTTCCTTCCTGATCATTTTAGTCTGATGATAGTCAGACTTTCTATTCAGGTTGTCCCCTAGCTCATGCCATTATGATGCTGTTGTTGATGGAGATGCATTCTGAGGCACTGATGGATGATCTATGAGGTTGGCATTAATATGTAATTTGGGGTAGGTTTGAGTTTAGGTCTGAAGCAATCTAAGGACCCTGTCAGGTTTTCTATCTCTTAGCATTTGTTTATTTGAGTATCCCAATGAAAGCAATAAATTCATGCACTTATACCTCAAACAGTGGTTTTCCACACAACTGTAATTTTCTCCCCTTCTCCTTCCTTACCTTCCTATTTTGTTTTTTTTTTTTTTTCTTGCAATTATGTGAACTAAACACAGTGACTTGTGCATGTAAGGAAAGCACTCCACCACAGACCTTTATTCCCAGCTCTCTTTTCACTTTTTATTTTGAGACAGACTCTCACTACTTTACCCAGGTAGGTCTTGAGCTTGTTATCCTCCTAACTCAGTTTTTTCAGGCAGCTGGGAATATGACCTGCACCAGCAGGCTCAGTTCGTAATTCTCACTATGCTGTTTCAGTAGATTAGTCTGCATTTCAGAGGCTCCAGTGTCCTCTGTTATTTACATTGACAAAGTGGCTTGGATGAAGCATGAAAGAGATGGTAGAGGTAGAATTTTTATGATTCAGAGGCAGCATACATGAAAGAGGGGAGATCTACCCTGGAGTCCATCTCATAGCAGGAAGAGCCTTGCTGGAAGAAGAGCCTGTTTTCATAGAAGTTCTTGTTCCACAGTCATGCAAATAGTGGTATGTAGAATCAAGATCATGACACAGGTGAGAGAGTAGGGGAGGAAGGGCCGTTTCATATAGAGCCAGGAAATGAGTGCTGTTATTTTTATTTATTTATTGTTTATTTATTTTTTTGTTTTTTTCAAGGTAGGGTCTCACTATAGCCCAGGCTGACTTGGGATTCACTATCTAGTCTCAGGGTGGCCTTGAACTCATGGCGATTCCTCCTATCTCTGCTGGGATTAAAGGCATGCACCACCACATCTGGCAAATGCTATTATTTTTGACAATGCAAAAGCATTGTGCCTTTTGGAGCTAGCAAACAAGATTCTTTGAGCAAAGCTGCATTGTTATGTGGGAGATAGAAATTAAGCAAGTGGGAACTGTTATCCTTTGGAAGTTCCAGGCTCTGAAGGAATGGCTGAAGAGAGGTCAACACTCTCAGGTAGGCAGAGGTATTGACTTCCTCTTCAAATTCATTACTAACAGTAATGCAACTTCATTATCTATTGGCTGATGAAACCCAGTCTGCTTCTATCTTAGACAATATAAATATGTATCTGGGAACTCAGATTTCAATCAAATTGAAAACAGATGTATTATACTTTTTGTCTTACAGCCCTGTGAGTTAATGTCAAATTGCTGCCATACATCACACTCTATGTTGCTTTTCCACTATTCAATGGTTGCATCAGATGGATTTTTCTAAAATCTCATGATGAAAATTTTTTCTGTTTTTTTGGGGGGGATGTTTCAGAAATAGAATCCTGCAAAAATTGATTTCCTCCTAGGGGTGATAAAAACAAATGTAAAATCTAGTACTTGGTACAGGATTGCATGTGGATGAGTGATTTGCCTTATTTAACAGAGGAGTGAGGGTAGAGGATGAAGGATGTTGGAAGGGCAAACAGATAAGATTTTATGAGTGCTACAAAGTGAACTAGCAGTAAGTGTGCCAAGATGAACCCTGCAAGCAATAAAGGGAAACATTTACATAAGCAATGGAGATATTCAAATATCTATCTGTTTGGCCTAGGACAATCTGTCTTTCTGGCATATTTGAACTCAATCCGAGGAAAGAGGTATCATTAAATATTGTTGCAGTCAGATTTGCATTGCTGGCAGAAATCACCAGACCAAGAGCAGCTTTGAGGAAAATTTTGGCTTCCAGACTCGAGGGGAAACTCCATGATGGCAAGGAAAAATAGTAGCATGAGCAGAGGGTGGACATCACCCTCTGGCCAACATAAAAAGGACAATAGCAACAGGAGAGTGTGCCAAACACTGGAATGCGGAAGCAGGCTACAATACCCATAAGCCCTCCCCCAGCAATACACTGCCTCTAGGAGGCACTAATTCCTAAATCTCCATCAGGTGGGAACCTAGCATTCAAAACACCTAAGTTTATGGGAACACCTGAATCAAACTGTCACATTCCACCCCTGGCCTCCATCAACTGATAACCATACATGATATAAAATATAATATATTTAGTCCAACTTTAGGAAAAAAAAAACATAATGGCACAGAATAAACATTCTCACTGCAAAAGATGGCATTGGGTATAGCAAAGAAATATTCAACTAATACAAGATTTAAACAGGGTAAACAACAAAATCTGTAGCACCTAGTCAAGCAACTCTAGTCAGTGACAAGTCTCCCTGTCAATAATTCTAATCAACCAGTCTCTGGAGTTCTAATGCTACCACTCCAGCTATGCTACTCACAGTCCTAGAAAACTTCATCTGGAGCCAGCAGCCATCTCATGGTCCGACCATCCCCACTGGGTTTGCACAACAATCCATAGTTTATCCTCATGGCTCTATCCAATCTTTATGCAGGCATCCAGCAAGCCAGCTTCACACCGCCAATGGCCATTTCCAAAACACAGTACTGCACTGCAAATTCAGTGACCCTCTTTCCTGCATTTCTTATACTCCACAATACTAGGTAGGGTGCCAATTTATTAATCCCAAGGGGAATAGAGCAGACTTTGAAGAATAGGACTCTCCTTCAGCATTCTGGCCTCTTCAAAAGACTTCATTCTTTCTGTTGTCCCAATACAGGTCAGCTGGCCCAATCTCAATGGTTGTAATCTGTCAATTGCATCTAAACAGGCAGCTGTTTTGGCCTAAAGATTTCTTTCTGTGCCATATCCCTCTGCTGACACCAGTCCATTTCTATGCAATGTAACCCTGCACAGATTCTCAGGACACAGGCATAACAGCAAGCCTCTCACACAAACTACTTCTAGTCCACTCCAGGCAAAGCTCTTTCTCACCCTCACAAGCCAGACCTCACAGTCCATAGTTCTTACTGCATTCAGGTCTTTCAACTTTGCAACTTTGACCAGAATAGTCCACTAAGCTGTACTTACAGCACTGCAAGCTATCTCTTAGGCTAAGGTTTCAAATCCTTCCACATCCCTCTTAAAAATCAGCTCCAAAAGACCAAAGCCACATAGTCAGGTGTCTAGTGGCAATGCCACTCTTGATACCACTTTACTGTTGTAGTCAGGTTCACATTGTTGACAGAAATCACCCAATAAAGAGCAGCTTTTTAGAAAAAAAGAATTTACTTTGGGACTTGAAGGGATGCTCCATGATGGCATGAGGAGAGGGTGAACATCACCCTTGGCCAATAGCAATAGGAGAGTGTGCCAAACACTGGCAAAGGGAAATTGGCTGTAATACCCATAAGCCTTCGCCCAGCAATACACTGCCTCCCAAATCTCCATCAGCTGTGAACCTAGCACTCAGAACACCTACATTTATGGGAGACACCTGAATCAAACCACCATATATATATATATATATGCAGTGTTTGAGACAACTATCATCACCAGCATTTGGGGAGAGGAGCAGGCTGATTGGACATGAAACTCAAGGCTGATAAGGATAAGAAAACAGCCACTATCCAACAGCAAAGCAATACAGCAAGAGAAAAAATATACTGTCTTGCTTATCTCAGATGCACAGCTCAATCATTCTAAGCAAAGATTCTATGCCTTCTCACAGAATCCCCTGAAAATGTCAATATCTGAAGCTCACTACCCTTTTGTTGCCTTCAGTGGGTCATGATGATACCATTTCCTTGTTTCTCTGCTTCCAAACACAGTTGAACCTTTGTTCCCCTCTTCATGTTCAGTGCTTGATTCCTTCAGGTGAGAACCTTGGTACTGTGTTTCAATCTCTCTGGGTCTTGGTCTTCTATTTTCTATTTGAGTTTATTATGGAATTCATGTGACATTCTTATTGCTGTGACCACGTCCTTGACAAGATATAGCTTAAGGATGGAAAGGGTTTGTTATGACTTACTGTTCCAGGGGATACATTCCACCACATCAGGGAAGGTGGTGGCAGGAATAGAAGGCCACCTCGTTGGTCACATAGGACCCACAGTCAGGAGGCAGAGGATGAATAAGAAGTGGAGCCAGGTTGTAACACTTTGAGGTCAATCCCTAGTGACCCATTTTCTCTAGCAAGGCTCTACCTCCTAAAGATTCTATAATCTTCCTAACTAGTACCACCAGCAGGGGACCAAGTGTTCCAACACATGAGCCTATGAGGGGAATTTTACATTCAAACAGCAACACATAACAATATTAATTGTTATTAAAAACTCAGTTATATTAACTGATGTAAGAAAATGAAGAGCTGGGCCTGATGATGCACACCTTTAATCCCAGCACTCTGAAGGTAGAGGTAAGATGATCAACGTGAGTTCAAGGCCACCCTGAGAATACAGAGTGAATTCTAGGTCAGGGTGGGCTAGAGTGAGACCCTACCTTGAAAAACCAGAAAGAAAAAAGGAAAAAAAAAAAAAAAAGAAGGACATCACTTCATGTTAAGTGTCTTCATTGCCATTGCCATCTCTGCTCAATAGGCTTATGAAATTAAACCCAGATGCTCAATAGTTTATAGAAAACTCATCAACTTCCCAAACTTATCATCTGCCTATAGAAATTAGTGTTTCTATACCCTTTGTATCTTGGCATTTAGAAGAATGCATTCAACATTCTATGCAAAGGCAGTGATTCGTTCAACTCTCTAAAGTACAATGGCCAATGGCATCCCTCCCAGAGACAATGTTTGTTTGCTATTACATGTTACCTATAGCAGTTAACCTTGTTGCTGAGACAAAACAGCTGATCAGTTTATCAAAGGAGAGGGTTTATTTCTGGCTTACAGTTATGAGGGGAAATTTCATCACGACAGGGAAAACTAGCAGGAGCAGGCAGTCTAGAGTCACATCTCCACAGCAGCAGGGAAGTAGTGGGCAGAAGGAGCTCCTATGACCACTCAGTGGGGTTGGACTAATGTTCCTCGAAGTCCACACTCAGCGACTCACCTCCTTCAGCAAAGTTTCATGTCCACAAATCTCCACCAGCTGAGGAATAATGATAAGGCTTGTTTGCAAACACTTGAAGCTCTGGGAAACATTTCACTTTCAAACTACCACATTAACCATATAAAAATTTTATTAGTAAGTACTAAGAGAAGTTTTTCTCCAATAAATTCAAGACAAAGTATATGATTTAGGAGATTTTTCATTGATCTTGTTTTTAATACTTCTTTTCTTCATCTATCTGATTGGGTAATATTTTCAGGAACTTTTATACACCTCTGTTTAGTGGTAACAAATAGGACTTAGAAGGTAAATAAATACTCTAATAGTTGCTACCATCAACTAATTTTAAATTTTATTTTCCTGTAAGTCTTCCATAATACCTGGCAGTTGCCATAATTATATTACCTACCATATCTAGGACATGTAATATTTAAGGTCTGGAGTATGGGGTAAAAGTTGAGAACACCTCAATTTAATCATCAGGAGTAGATATTTTCTGAGGATAATATGGTAAAGTAAAAATTGATATAAACTTCTTACAGTAACAAAGAGCTTCTGGTAAAATATAAAAATAACCAAGGTTACATAGAGTGTACATTATTTACTTTCCTGATGAGTGAAGTAAGGTACAGAGTGAAGAAAAATCTGTGTGATACATGCTTCATGTTACTTTATAATTTTGAAACCCTCATGATGTAAGAGAGTGGAGAGAAGAGAAAGAGAGAGAAAGAAAAAAAGAGGGAGACAGAATGAGAATGAATGAATATGGTAAGTTAAGATGGGTAAAATTTTCTGGCTTATGCTGCTACATGGCAAAATATAAATCTAACTGACTTAAGTGAGGACCATTCAATAAGATCCCTGCATAAAAAGCCCTGCTTCTCTTAAATTATCTTTGACAGTTATGAACATTGTTAGTCATTTTGAGAAGAAAGTTTGCATAATTTTTCCATTTAACTAATGTTTAAAAAAACTATATTGATGCCAAAATAATTTTTTGGCTTATAGAGGAAAATTCTAAATAAAAATTGCTTTCTTTCTGGACTTCCATTTCCAACATTTTCAAACTTTTTCATTGACAATTTCCTATAAATATAGACAATCTACCATGATAATATCCCTTCTCACCACTACCTTTCTCACTCTCACATCCCCCCTCCACTAAGTTCCTTCTTTCTGTTTCACCTCTCTTTTATTTTGATGTCATCATTTTCCCCTTTCTATTATGCAGATCTTGTGTAGGCAGCATCACTGTGAGGCCATAAATATCAAGGCCATTTTGTGTCTGGAAGACAGCATTATAAGCATTCTGCTTCCTTTGGCTCTTATATTCTTCCACCACCTCTTCTGTGATGGTCCCTGAGCCTTAAAGGGTATAATAGAGATAGCTCAGTGCTGAATAGTCCACTGTTACTTCTTCTCAGCACTATGGTGAGTTTTGAATCACCCCAGTGGTCACTGCCATCTGAAAAGAAAACTTCTTTAGTCAAAAGTGAGAGTAGCATTAATATATGGGCATAAACATTAGTGTTTATGGGACAGTTTGGTTCATTTTTTTATTAAATGTATTATTTTGTATAATTTTAGATGCACAGAAAAGTTGCAAACATTGCGACCTTTCTCAAACAGAAAATTTGGCAAAATAGTGTTATCATTATTATCATGCTTTATATTTTCAGAAACACTCTCATTTAGAAAATAAAACCTAGCCTAACTAAATCTCTTGTGAAACAGCAAAATCTAATTTCAGAGTGTTCCATTCCTTTCTTGACTGTAAACATTTGCATATTATGACCAGATGCTTTATTATTACTTTTAAATATATTTCAGTCTTGCTAGTTTACTCATAAACTGTATTTTTATCACCATCTTATATGTAATGATTCTATATGGAAAGAGGCAGCTGCTTTTAAGTTATATGATCAATAATGAGAAAAGAATTGAATTTAAATACACTTTAAAAAATTATTTATTTATTTATTTGAGAGAGACAGACACAGAGAGAAAGACAGACAGAGGGAGAGAGAGAGAATGGGTGCGCCAGGGCTTCCAGCCTCTGCAAACGAACTCCAGACACGTGCGCCCCCTTGTGCATCTGGCTAACGTGGGACCTGGGGAACCGAGCCTCGAACCGGGGTCCTTAGGCTTCACAGGCAAGCACTTAACCGCTAAGCCATCTCTCCAGCCCCAAGAATTGAATTTAAATGACAGGATTGTTTAACCATTTAGGAGTTCAAATAAATAACTTTTAATGCAATTCAGAAAATTCACACTATATCAAAGGGTAATAACTATCACACATATACAGTGTTGGTTCTTTAAGATTTTATAAGTCACTTTCTGAGTGGAAATACTCTCGTTGTCAGTTTCTGATTTTTCTTTTTCAAGATGAAAAGATATGTCTGACTACCCAAGACATTAACTAATAATTAATAATTAATAAATAATTAATAAAATAATTATTGTCTCTATGGTTGCATAAAGCAGAACATGGAACAGCAATTTGCATGCAAAAAATTAACACTGGAGGTCACTTCAGGAAGCAGAAGTGAAGGAATTTGGATAGTTGGACAAAAATGGATTGTCTTGGGGTGGTTTCCACTGTGATGCATATGCTCTTCAAGCTCAGCCAAATGAAAAGCCTCTAAAGAACCATTTTGAAGAAACCTCAGAAACATTTCACTGGTAAAAGGGACAAGGGAGCATTTTCCACTTAGATTTCATCCCCCACTGTTTGAATGTTGTTCATTGAGCACTAACTCCCTAGGAACTCCTGGCTAACTGTGCTCACACTGAGGACTTTCTGAAGCTTTGGGGAAGCCGCTGGGCAAGAAAGAAATGACTTTGAGTTGTGAGACAGGGGAGAATTGTAAAGTGGGTGAACCTATCCTCTACAGCGGTTCTGAAATTCTGGAGGCCTAATGCAGATGGGGTGCGAGGCACTACTGCTCCTCCCCCCTTTGGTTAACACAGCTTCTACTACCCTATGACACCTCTTAAAACAGGATGTTAGCAGAAGCCACTTTGTGGAAGGGATGAGTAGGACATATTGTGTGGGTTTTCCGGTTGAAATATATAATCGAATTGCAAATCTCTTTAAAGGTTATGATCAGTGAATGGGTTGGTGATTGAGTTTGAGGAGGCCCAGGACCTGTCAGTGACTCTGAGTAGCAACATATACAGTATTAGGTGTGGCATATGGTACTTCCTTTTCCTCTTCTTTTTTAAACATATATTTAAAAAGTTTGTATTTACTGGTTTCAGAGAGAGAGAGAGAGAGAGAGAGAGAGAGACAATATGGGTGTCTGCCAGGACCTCCAGCTGCTGCATGTGAACTCCAGATACATGTGCCACCTCGAGTATCGGGCTTACATGGCTCCTAGGGAGTTGAACCTGGATCCTTTGGCTTTTCAGGCAAGCAACTTCTGATCCATCTCTCCAGCCCCTTCTTCATCTTCTCCATAGATAACTTTTAATAAACCTATTCATTTACATCCACTAACAACATCTCTTAAAAGTTTGCTATCTTCCAGGTACTGTGCAATTTATTGCACTTTGCTGACTGTGGTGAACAAAAATATTATTTCATCTGTATTCATTACATTTCCAGGGGATCTGAAAAAGATAGATATGCCATTTGGTAAAATCCATAAAACTATTTATCTCAGAGAATTAAAAATTTATGTGACTTTAGGTGTTACATACTTCTTTAAACGATGTATAGAGTTAGTTATATTCTGGAAGCATTTAAATAAATTTCCTATTATTCTCTGAAAGTTACAATGCTTTGGGTTTAGTATTTTTTTATGTTTTATTTTCACCCAGTTCTTCAAGTATGAAAGAATGAGGTAATTCTAAAATTAATAATAATAGTAGTAGTAATTATAAATGATGATGTTGAGATGTACTTAAGTAAGACTTTCCTTTCATATGTCAGAAAAAAATGAATTTTATCAAATGTAATCTGCTTGCTAAAGCAGTGGCCTAGAACAAACCAAACATTCTACACATAGCTGACCTTTATACCCTAGGTATTTTCTTTTTACAAATTTCAGATATATTGGAGATATTGGGAATTGTAAAGCAAACAGAGCAGTCTGCTTTATAATAACACAGTGGAGTTTGAGTATACTTTGTTATTGTTTAAAAAGTGACAGCAAGAGATATTTCAAACAATTGCTTTAGCATTTCCTAAAATTTCAGCTATTTGTAAATACTTGTGATTTTTGCTTCATCTAATATTAACATCCAATGAACTCATTAATGTCAGAGGAATCATGATTTCAGTGGTAAGTCAGTTATATTTGCTCTAATACACAAGAAATTTATTAAAATTGAAAGTATCTATTTTTAGCATTACTTATATTTATCTGAGAAACATCAGTGGTACATGTTGAAGAATACTGAATCAAAATGACATGTTTTGGGGAAATAGATTTTAGTTAAGCTGTACAAAAAAAGTTAAAGTTTTGGGAGAAAAAAGCAAAGGAACAGATCTTTCAGTTTAATACTTTATTACTCACCATACACATATTGAAACAGACATAGAGTTTCCCATGGCAGAGCACATAATACTGCACTTTCTGAGAGAAGTGTCTTTGTTCCACAAGGGCACAATGGGTAATTACCCATTATAAGCTGAGTCAGCGTACAACTTTATAAAACTGGTAAAAGGAAGCCAAAACATTCAGAGGCACACAAGCGACATGCAGGTCATCAATTTCATAGTATTCAGAAGTGCATCACTACATGTATTTTAAATTTTATGGTGAATTCTGAAGCTTAGGTTTATGAAGGGCCTAAGTACCTGAGCTAGCTGTGAGCTCTATGTTTAGCATAATTTGTTAATTCATGGCTAATAACATCTGAATAAGATATACATACACTAATATTTTAATATGTAATGGGATTATAATATAGAAACACACACACATATATATATGTTTGCATATATATATATACATATATATATGTATATATATATAATATACATATATTTTCACGTGGAAAGTTAAGACTTATAAGAATACTTTTTAAATCATAACACCTATAAGACAAATAATATGCTGTATTTTCTATATGTACTCACTGAAATTCACATGGTATAGAAAGTAAATAGCTTATCTGTAGTTCTAACTTGTATTCTTGTGAATGGATGGTTATTTTCTCTATAAATATAAATGCAGATCAGTTGCTTCTTCCTTTGTTTAGCCTTTTGACTATCTGTCTTCTGTAATTAGTCCCTGATGAGTTGTAGCTTCATGGGCCATATCCCTTTCATATCCCAAGGTTTGCCCAAAGTTTTGTATTTTCCTTCACTTGTTTCTCCTATATCAAATGTCTATTTTTGCTTTATTATTGTTTTAATGCTTATTGTTATTATTATTAACATGTTTTGTATGGATACATCATTTGTTGGTATATTCTTCTTCCTCTTCCCTGCCCCTATTATGTTATAAATGCTCCTCAGTGGGTTAACTCTAAACAAAGTCTATCCTTAAACGAAGTCTTAGCTCCCATTGAAAATCCTCCTTATTGACTCTGGGACTCCCTAGTTATCTTCCTCACCCCTAAAGAATTCTGTTGTCTGTGCTCTGAACTCACACCATTTGGCTTGCCATCATGTACTTTTATTTACTTCTATTGCATGTTTTGATGATAATATGTTGTCACTAAATTGTAGCCTTGAACACAGACAGTGTTTCAATCTTTATTTCTCACTATTGCATCAGGTTGTGGACACAAGAGTGCTATTGAAATCATTATAATGATATATACACAGGGCTGTTCAGACCATCATCTGCTCCACTTAATGTAGTACTTTTTCATGAGCCAGGAGAATTGTTTTAAATACTAACAAGAAACAAAATACACTATTTGTGGAGATAGATTTTATGCAAAAAACAAACATCATGAAGATTGTAGAAAGTGTTTCTTAATTGAAGTTTCATTCACTTGTTTATTCATTCACTTAATAGAAAGGTAAGATCACCATCTAAGTTTAATTTTTGGAACAGAAAGTTGAAATGGACTTGCCTTCAAGAAGTTTTATGGATATTTGCTTAAGAACTATCTGATAAACAAGAATTTTCAAGGTCTATGTGGAGGCCCCAAACAAGAAAAAGTGGATTTCAAGGTGTTCTGAGCTAATGATAGGATCAAAATCACCTAACAGAGGAAAAGTGCTTGGACCATACTCAAGCAATGTACAGATGATGATAAGCCCAATAATTTTTATATGTACCAATTCAAATTGTTATTCATGCCTAGGGAGTAAATATTTTGCTTTCTTACTAGATCATTTCAGCAACATAATGTCTGTTGTAGTCAGGTTCACATTGCTGCCAGAAAACACTTGACCAAGAACAGCTTATGGGGAAATAATGGTTTATTTTGGCTTACTGGCTCAAAGGGAAATTCCATGATGGCAAGGAAAAATGATGGCATGAGCAGAAGTTGGACATCACCTTCTGGTCAGCATCATTAGGACAACAGCCACAGAAAAGTATGACAAAGATTGGCAAGGGGAAATTGGCTATAATGCCGGGTGGTGGTTTGATTCAGGTGTCCCGCATAAACTCAGGTGTTCTGAGTACTAGGTTCCCAGATGATGGAGGCAGTGTAATGTTGGGGGCAGGCTGATAGGTATTATAGCCAGTGTTCCGTTGCCAGTGTTTGGCACATTCTCCCGTTGCTATTGTCCACCTTATGTTGGCCAGGTGGTGATGTCCACCCCCTACTTATGCCATTGTTTTCCCCTGCAATCATGGAGCTTCCCCTCAAGTCTGTAAGCCAAAATAAACCCTTTTCCCCAAAAGCTGCTCTTGGTCAGGTGATTTCTACCAGCAATGTGAACCTGACTGCACATACCCATAAGCCCTAATTCCTATGTAAATCAAACTACCACAATATCCTTATTAATTTCTGAGTGCAGATCTTTGGCTAGAGAAGTCCTTCCTTTAGTAGCATTTTGCATTTGTTTTCTTTTCTGAGAGGCTTCCCTCTTTATCAATACAGTCCAAGACAGTGTTGAGAAAGTTTGCATTTGGCCTTGTTTGGCAGTCAGAGAATAGCCTCTGGTATGAGAGTTGAGTCCATTCCTCTGTAAAGAAGGAAAGAATCACAGATGGGCTTGGAAGAAGGCTTGCTAATTCCACTGGTTATCTCATCCTTTTTTTTTTTTTTTTTGCTGTTATTTTATTTATTTGAGAGCAACAGACAGAGAGAGAAAGAAGGAGAGAGAGAGAGAGAGAGAGAGAGAGAGAGAGAGAGAGAGAGAGAGAGAGAGAGAGAGAGAGAGAATGGGCACGCCAGGGCTTCCAGCCACTGCAAATGAACTCCAGATGCATGCACCCCCTTGTGTATCTGGCTAACGTGGGTCCTGGGGAATTGAGCCTCGAACTGGGGTCCTTAGGCTTCACAGGCAAGCACTTAACCACTAAGCCATCTTTCCAGCACTATCTCATCCTTATAACTCCTTATAACTAAGTTTTCCCAGGACTTTCATCTTCATCATTCCAGACTAGAGTTTGTAGTATGGACTTGACCCAGGTGTATATCCTTCAAGAATTTACAACTATGTTTATTGACTATTTAAACTATTATTATCTCACTAGACCCACAATTGATGATTTCAGACAATGCAATATCCAAACCGATATTACATATTCCAGCCTTTAAATTTGTTGATGGAATTTCTAAAATATTAATTAATCACCCATTGAGTCACCATGTGTGTCATTGGTATAGAACTTTGCTGTTTATCTCTTTTGGTAGGACAATGTGGTGTAGAGACAGGATCATTTTTATCAATGGAGATTATTTGAATATTGAACCTGGAACAATATAGATTTAGGTTTATCAGCATAGTCCATTTGGTGCTAACCGTCTCAATGACAAACTGGTCACCAATGTGTAACTCTCCTGAATGACATCAGTTGCTGGGTGATTTGAGATTATAATTATGAACTCAATGCAGGATGTAAAACATTGCAATGTCCTATCTAGCCTTGCTTATTCTTGTGTGGTGATGTTCAGAAAAAAATATAGTTGATATTTCTAATTAAAGTCTATAAAATCGAAACAGAATATATAAACAATTCTAACATAAAATCATTTTTAGACCTTTCAAATAGACAATTAATAATTTATTCTTTAAAATACTTCTTATATCTTCAATTCATGTTTTAAATACTGCCAGAGTTGCATCTAGAGATGATATTATATGGATCTTGTTTTGCCCACTTGTGAGTTTTGTTAGAATGGGAAGTCTTTTTTTCCTTTAAAAAATTGTGGGTTCTTATTTTGGTTCCTGACATACCATACTTCTACTATGCTTTCTCAGAAAAAAGCCATATCAAGCAGCTCAACTCCACACATGGTTCATACCATGCAAATGATGGCAAAGTTAACAAGAGTTATAGAACCCTCAGATAAGTTTTCCACCGGTTAACAGTGACTCTTATAGAATGAACATTTATATGAAATTTTCTTATACTTAAGTTCACATGAGAGAATATTGGTACTTCTGTTTTAAGATGCTTGCGATCCATGTGTAGCCTTGAGTGAAGTGAGTTGAACCTTCCTGCTGTGAGGAAACTGATGCTTGTGGAGGGATGCAAGAAAGGAAAAGAAGAAAAAAGAATCATGATAGGGGCTTATAAGAATTTTGCATGTGAGCTAGTTTAAAAAAATTCAATTTACTCAGTTAAATGCTGATTTTGATGGCTGTTAACTATGACAGACAAAGAAGCAGAAAATAAATTATTAAAATACTTTTATGCTTTTATCATTACATTCAATCAGTGATTCCACACACTTGAAAACAAATTTTTCTTAAACTTAGGACTGACTATTTGCCTGCAAATATTCTCTAATTCACATGTAGTTTCCTTACACTTATACAATATTTCAACCATCTTGAGTTGAGGAGCAAAAATGATATTTATAACATGATTTAACTTTTTAAAATATTCTTCAAAATTAATGTTTTTATTTCTATCATTTTTTGGGTTTTTTTTTTTTTTTGAGGTAGGGTCTCACTCTGGTCCAGGCTGACCTGGAATTAACTCTGTAGTCTCAGGGTGGCCTTGAACTCACGGCGATCCTCCTACCTCTGCCTCCTGAGTGCTGGGATTAAAGGCATGCGCCACCATGCCCAGCTTATTTCTATCATTTTTTAAGTTTTAAAATTGTTTAACTACCCAGCTCTTATTTTTAAGTATTTATTTATTTTTTGTTTATGAGAAAGACATAGAAAAAGAGAGAAAATGGCTATGCCAGAGTCTCTAGCCACTGCAAACAAACCCCAGGTGTATATACCACCTGTACATCTGGCTTACTCATGGGTCCTGGGGAATCCAACCTGGGTACTTTGGCTTTGCAGGCAAGTGCCTTAACCACTAAGCAATCTCACAAAACCCACAGCTCTTATTTTTAAAGGGAGATCAAAACAGTATATACTCTGTTTTACTAAACAATTGGTCTTTACTATTCTAACATACTCAAAAATTTAAAAAATTCAATTTTATGTTTTATACTTAGTTACAGTAAACTAAATTTTAGCTACAATTTCTCCTTTAGCTTTACTTTTAGGTGTTTCACACAAACTGATCATTTCTTTTGGCAGATATTAACATATATGGCTCTATGTGTTTATAATCTATTTAAGAATACATAGAATTTGGATTTTTCTATTTGTTTTCAGCATATGGAACATTTCTGTTGTATACTCTGCTTTAAAACTATATCACAATTTTGAGGAAGAAGAACTGGGGGGAATTTATGTTTGCTTGTTTCATTCATGTACCATTGCTTATTTGCCTTGGGTGTAAAACCTAACCAAAAGCATTCAGTAATTCATGGAATTGGAAGTTATAAACAACTCAAATAATTTTATTAAGGGAGTCTCTTAATAACATTATTTAACTCTACCTGCAGTTTTTAATTTACATTTGACAGTATATTAAATTTTGATTATTTATGAAAATGTTTTATGATTTAATACAATATGATACAGAATACTTTGGAAACTTGCACCTCCTCTGTGTACACTCAAGCATCTATGGGTATTACACAGGAACATTTAATTTTATGATGCTATTTGCTTTAGAGTTGAAACACCATAAACTGAATTCTGTTGATGTTCCCATGTGCTCTAAAACCAATAAATTATTTATTAGCAAATAACGTTTTAAAAGTGAAAAGTGGAAAACAGAGTCTATACATTAAAGATTTAAAGGTTAGAAGGGTGTACTGTGCTTTGTCCATCACTATTTCAACATCTGGTATTACCCTTCATATATATATGCATATATATATATATATGTATATTAGATCATAAGAATTTAATCAGATTATCAGCTTTACAAAAGAAAAAAAAAAGTCTCTCTCCTTAGTAGGCATACATCTTAGGGAAACAGCATGGATTCCTGATTCCTGATCTTCTCATGAGAGAAATCACTGAAGTCATGATACTGTGATGAAGATAATGTTGTGTCTACCAGCACCCTAACACATAGTAGATGCTATGTTAGTTCACTTCCCTAACACAACATGTCGGATGTGTTCCAGTTCACTTTCTAGATCCGTTTATGCACATATGGACATGTTTTGTTTTCCATGGAACAAGAGCCCGTAGATGTGGCCCTCGATGACTCTGGCCCATAATTTGACTCCCACACTGATATTTCATCCAGGGTGAAAATTTAGTTGTGTAGTGTTGCACAGATAGTTGGGATACTTTCTGTAAATACTTTCTTGCATTTGTTTACTGTTACCATGGAAGGAGAAGAATGTCTTCCTGGAGTAGATTAGACCAACTGTCATAAAAGCACATTCCAGAATGGGTCCTGGATGGCCCTCCATGTGGTAGCATTGAAAACAGATCTTTCCAAAATAGACCAGTGCATCTTCATTAGGAAGCTAGAGGAGGGTAATTATCAGTAGCAGTCAGGGTCCAGAGAAAATCTATGAAACAAAGATGTAATCTGGCAAGGGGATAGTGCCAGAATACTCTGCATGGGTCACTTAAAACACAGATGCTTTTTGATCCACTTACTGAAAATTATTGAATACTAAACTATCACCAAAAACAATTTATGCCCTTGGAGAGCTGGTTAGTGAAGGCTCAGTAGGCGAGTCATTTGATAGGGATTGAATTAGGACCTGACAAATGTCCAGGGTATATGTGCATTCACACGTGTATAATGATGAGTGGAATAGAAGGTCTAAGTCAAACCTATCAAATATGAGACACTGATGATAAAGTTTCATTTCCAATAACAGTCTGACCAGCAAACTTTCTCAATGCTTTGATTTAGAATCCATAAACAAAATAGCAGTAACATTTGAAAACAAAAATGAACCTATAAACAATAGGTTGGAAGGAAGGAAAGGCAGCTGCAGGCTGGTTAAAATTGGCGGACTGAAAGGAGGCTCTAGGAGGTCTTCATCGTGCTGTGGGAAGCCAGGTTCTGGATGATTCAGAAGAATAACTAAGCTTTGCATGGTTTCAGACTTTGAAGCTAGAATCAGCTAGGAAGGCTCACTTGACACGGCTCAGTAGTTTACACAGAGGGATGCTAAAAGGAATTTTCTTCCATAAAAATTTCAGAGAAAAAAGGTAAACTCTTTCTTTCAACACTCAGCCTTAAGCTGTCTGTACATTTCAATATTCATTGTTTGTTTGCTGGTATTTCCAGCTATTTAAGTCAGAGATGTTTTTGTACCACCCACCATTAGGAAGAGTTGATAAGACTGGATGTATCCCAAGATCAAATCAACATGCCTCCTCAATTTATAATTTTTTTGTATTTTGAGTTTTACATTAAAATCAAATACTTATCTATTGTGTAAGCTGGAAACCATTTCTGAATCTTTTAAGTATTATGATAATCATTTTAATAGAGTAAAATGTCTGATGCCTTATTTTTACTCAATAAATAGTATTTTTTCTATGTTTTCTATAGTTTCATATATTCATGAAATTATACTGGACTTTGATAAACTAAAATATTAAATTAAAAGAATTCAAAATCTTCATGCTATAAATAAATGTGTAGATATTTGGTGATGAGCAGTGGAACCACATTTAGTAAGGCTAATATGAAAAATTTAAGTTGATGCATTGATGTCTAGATTTTACTAAAATATGATTACCATGGAATACATAGTGATTTTTCACATTAAATAAAAGAGGCTGTACTTTTATTTGCCCACATTTCGCTCTGTCGAGTATGTCCTATTTTTGTGATACTAGTTTGGTAAAACAGAAAACCTGAATCATTATCATGGGTCAAAGTATGTGTATATATATGTGTGTGTATATATATGTGTGTGAATATATATGTGAGTATATATATATGTATATATGTATATGTATATATATATACACACACACATAGGCTGTTTCCTTTCTTGTAGAAAACTACACAGATTCTGATTGTCTATCGTCCATTTTCTTCCAATTTACAGTCAACTCTGGCTGTGGGTTACCTCAGAAGCCAAGCAGGTATCATCAAAAGACACTTTTGTGGCAGAGAGGTAAGTGTCAGTCACAGTGACATCATCCAGCTCCGTGCTAAAATGGTCTGACTCCTTGATGACACTATAATTCAGGGCCACACTGTAGTTAGCTGGCTTTTCTGTAGGCTTCTGTTTGCAGTTGCAGAGCTTTCTGAAGGCTGCGCGGAATTTCTGGGACATGAGGTTGTAAATCACTGGATTGATGGCACTGTTGAGATAAATGCAAATTCGGCAGAAAAGTAAGAACCAATTTTCTTGGAAAGGGCTGGAGAGAAATGAGTTGACAACCACGAGAGTCCTGTAGGGCATCCACAAAAGGGCAAAAAGAATTACAACCACTGCCAGCATCTTGGTGACCTGTGGAGAAAGAGAGAGAATGAAGTCCCAACAAGACAGGAAACAGCAAGATGAGCCCATGGATTCTCTTGTGTCTACTTATTCCAGCTGGTGTTACAAATTCATGTCGCACTGCCAGTTTTGGGACTCAAACTCCAGCCCTCATGCTTGTGAGGCAAGGACTTCCCAGAAAAAGCTATCTTCCACAGCCCCACCCTTAGTGATTTAACCATAAGTGATTTAATCTGGACTTCCAGGACTTTCTATCTTAGGAACTCCCAATGTCTTTATACAGGAATTTGACAGAAGAGAAATAGCACACAGGGAGCGATGAGCGGGGGCCAGCAGAAGGATGTTGTCTGCAGGCCGAGTCATTCATTACTGTAAAGGATGAACTCAGAGTTTGGCTTTAAACACAGGCCACCTAAAGTGTCTGTGAGAAGCGGTAGGTAACCCAGATTCAATCCCATCTTTCCTTACTTGATTCCCAGCCCTAAGAAATTATTGTAATCTGTCTCTGAACTCTTCTGTAAAGTGAAGATGGGACCACCTTCCAGAATTAAATGAAGTCACACAATAGTGTGAAAAGGGACAAAGCAAAAATGAAATGTTTAGTGGAGGCCTGTTATGTACAAGATACCATATGAGATGTTCCATATTTGTTATTACCTTCAAAATGTTTAAAACTACTTAAATTGGTATTGTATCTGCCACGTTTTCAGATTATAAAGTTGAGGTACACTTGCTGATTAGCATTTTGGAAGAGGGTGCAGAGCCTTAGAGCTGGGGATGGAGTCGAGTCTGCACCCAAAGTGTTTGCTCTTCTCACAGCTCACCTCTGTTTCAGCTTAAAAGAGAGGAAAAACTGCATTCTAGGGCTGAGAAGATGGCTTATTGGTTAAAGGCACTTTCTTGTAAAGTTTCCAGGCCAGGATTCAATTCCCCAACCACCCATGTAAAAATGAGACAAGTATTTCTTTGCAATGGCAAGAGACCCTGGCATACACACACACACACACACACACACACACACACACACACACACACACACCCTCCCAGAGCTGAAACATTCTGAAGTATTAGTAAGGCAAAGAGGCAGAGAATATAGGCAGGATAAAGTTAATATAAAGATCTCTCAGGGGCAAGATTATCATCCAAGGTCATAATTTAGCAGATTCATCTTCCTACCCCAGTGCTCAGTGCTCAGTGGGGTACTGGGGATACTGGGGGTTGGTTTGGTCTCACGCTAAGATCACTTGGCTTTTACTCTGTGAAGGGTTTTAAGACCTTAATCAAGTTGTTTGTACATCTGGAGATATGCTTATTAATATTATTTCTTTTGCTTCACAGAATTACTGGGGAGTAAAATGAAACAATGAATGGGATGGGACTTTAACACTCTAAAGCACTATGGAAATGCTACTCTTTCATTAATGGCACTCTAAAGAGATTATAGTATTCAACTACATGGCAAATGTATAAAAATTATAGCTATGATTATTTCCAGGTGTATAGATAATAACTAATTGCTTTCCATTTCAGACATTTAAAGCAATTTTAGTTTTCTTGAATCTCTTGCGGTATTTGAGATATCCTACCATTTAGTTTAGACATTTTAGATGTTCAGAACCTGAAAATGACCAAAACAAAATGAACTTATTCTTCCTCCCTCTGTCATGAAAATGTCCTCCACCTCATCTTTAGCCCCTGGCTTGTTCTGGAACTGAGAAGGGGGCATTTCCCTGTCTTTAGAGAGATTTGTAACTTCTTTGGGACAGAAATGAAGAATCCTCATCTAGACTCAATCTCCAGCAGTAGTATCTCCTATAAACTTGACTTCCACCTCATGCTTAATTCTAGTGATGAAGCCAGTATGGTCTTCTGAGCTGGAATGTTGCTGTTGTTCCTCAGCCCTCTCAATTTTCTGACATGGAGTTCTCTTACCAGACCTAGAAACACTTTGTGAGGATGGCAATGTGAGGGTAATTCTCCCCTCCCCCTCCTACTGCTGTTCTCCCTTGACTCATAGCAAACTCTTGCCTCCTTCCTCAGTTCTTTTGATCTAAGCCTTCTATCTTTTTAATCCACTCTCATGTTACTTCTCTGCCATGACCCTAGTGAGTCTCTACCTCCTGCCAACTTGCTGTGCCTCTTTTGTTGCTCAGGCTACTTTCCCATCATCTTCAAGTTTTTTTTGTCTTCTGGAGATTTTGTCCCAGGCCTTCGAGTCCCCCAAGTCATTGCTTCTTGAGCTTCACTTCTGATTTAATGCCTGCAGGATACAGAACTCTCTATTTTACCATAAGTATACAGCAGTTGTTCCTTGAGAAGATGTAATTTGGTTCACATCGTATCAGGTAAGACATCCCAAAGAGTCTGATTTCTTTTAGAGATTAGGAGTGTCCACTCAAGTTTCACATCAATTGAAACAAAATTATTTTGTAAGCTGGATTTCAAGTTTATTAGAGACCATTTTATATGCTTTTGAGAAATCAAAGACTCAACATGCTAATCAATATCCTGGGCTTTTGATGGAACTAAAGTAATTATCTCACTCATTGTCATCATTACCATAATCATCCTCATCTTATTTCTCCTCCTTGTAATCATCACACATCCTTATCTCTATCCCTAGCCTGATATTCCAGTTCTCCTACCTTAGGCTACTGCTTGCCTTCCTAATATGGACTAAGCATCCTGCAATGGAATTCATGTCTTGCTCTGTAACCAGATTGTCACATGTGAATACTTTATGATGGCCAATGGGCTCTGATAAGTACTGCATGGACATTTTACTTAATACTTATACTAATTCCTTAAGTAAATTATCATTAACTGTATTTTACATATGAACAAATTGAAGTATAGAGAGTTCATGTTAGTTGTCCAAAGCTGCATAAGTAGTGAAGGTCAGGACAGTGATTCAAATCTGTGTCTATGTAGGCCAAAGCTATCATTTTTCCTGTGTATTTTATTCTGTTATCATTTTCCACAGTGAGATTTCTATTGTGTTATACCCATTAGGGTCACTAAAATACCAAGGATAAGCCCATCACATTTACAGCTGCCAAATTTCAAAAGAAAGGTTAAATTTCATGCTTATGTTTTCTCTACCATTCCCATCTGAAGCATTAAACACACATTTGGCATTCACTAACCACTTTTTACTAAATCTCAGAGAGGAGACTGTAACTTTCACCATGTCAAAGAAGAGCAACCAGTCTCAAGGTCAGTATCTCTCCCTGCACTTCTGCAGCCTCCCTCCTTACTTCAACATCTCTTTCAAACATTTTGTTGCAATGAACTATATTTTCTTTCAATCTATTACATGGTGAATATCTTCAAGGCAAGGGCAAGTGCATTCATTTCTCTGCTCATAGGAATTTAGTACAGTACATAATCTAAAGTGTTTCCAGAAAATGTTAAATAAGCTGAGACATAGAAAATATTATTTGAGAATTTGTAACCATACTTTTCGAATTTTAACACATCAAGTATAATTAGAGGATTTTTTACAAATGTACTTTAGTACTAAAAAAGTCCTCTTAAATGGAGGTTGGGTTAATTAGTCAAATAAAGCCTTAATGCATTAAAGCTTTTTTATTAGACATACTTAAATGAATTTAAAAGCAGGATGAAGTGAAGACAATATACTGGTGATTCTAAGAGTAAGAAGAACTTATCTCCAGTGAGATGATACAGATCACATTTAATCCTATAATTATTTCTAATTGCTTACAGATATCCTTGATCATGTTTCATCACTCTAAAATGTTCACAAGGTTTTGGTAGAGCTGCTTGGAGTTTAGGAGCATTTTCTCAATATAGGAGCAAAGCCTAGAAGGAAATAGCTGAGAGGCTGTCTTTCATGCCCAATTAATTTCACTGTGGTTATTCAAATTTTATCTCTGCTATTATTCTTTATCATGAAAACAGGGAAACTAATATAGACTTGGAATTGGGCCACATTATTGTTAAGAACTGACTTTGATTTTTGGCCATGGTAGTGCATGGAGAATATAGCAGTATAATGACCACTGTTCTGTGTGTGTGTGTGTGTGTGGTGTGGGTGGGTGTATGTGTGTAGAGCATATGTTGTATGTAGGTGAGTAAGTGTATATATGAGCAGATATGCTGGTCATGCACATGCATGCAGTGGCTAGAGAACTTTAAATGTTATTCTCTATATTTCATCCATGTATTTCCTCGAGACCAGGTCTCTCACTCAACCCAGACCTTCATTTTGAGAGCACCACTTACTTTCTGCTCTCTGACCCTATGGCCTGGGGTTACAGATGTGTGTGGTCTTGCTCAGCTGTTTACATGGGTTCTGGGGAGTCTATCAAACTCTGGCCATCTCAGACCCTCCCAGGACCTCATGCTTAGCAGAAAGTTTTCTTAAGTGCTTTGTCATCTCCCCAGCCCAGAATATCACTTCTTTTAAAAAAAGTTTTGTTTTGATTATTTTTATTTATTATTTGAGAGTGACAGAGAGAGAGAGAGCGAGAGAGAAAGAGAGAATGGGCGCACCAGGGCCTCCAGCCACTGCAAACAAACTCCAGATGTGTGTGTCCCCTTCTGCATTTGACTCATGTGGGTCCTAGGGAATTGAGCCAGGGTCCTTAGGCTTCACAGGCAAGTGCTTAACTGCTAAGCCATCTCACCAGCCCAAGAAGATCACTTCTTTACTATAGCCACATCTCTAAGTTCTAAGGTCTTCAGAAGCAGCACGGCATGATTTGGCAGAATGATCTTACAATATATTTTTGACTGTGAAAGAATTTACCCATGCACTAGCTCTTGAGGAGTGGACAAAGACCCAGGGAGATATTGGCAATTCCTTCATTCACTTTAAATGTGATGTAAACTGAGAAACAGTAAAACAGAAGGAAATGCTGGTGCTATGAAGGTATCAGACCTAGACATGGGTTGATGCTGGTTCGTAAGAGTTTTCTGGCCAAAATGGACTCTCAAAGTAGAGAGAGGCAGACTTGTATATGACTGTTTACAAGCATGTGAGTAGTGCATGGTGTGGAAACCCTAATTGCAGACACGTAAGGAAGTGGAGCTACCTCATTTCTTAACAAGCCTTTACACAAGGCCTCATGTTATGAAAAAGTGATGTCATACTCCATGGAAAGTTGGGCTTCCATTACTAGGACAGAAGGAGGGACAAAGCTTTCAAAGGCGGTTCAGCCACAGGCCCAGCAGAGTACTGAAAGTGGATAATATTACAGGTTAGTAGAACTAACTGGTTGGAGTTCTGGTGGGAGCATTTTAGTCGATGTGGAACAGGCAGTCATTTTGAGTATATGGAAGACAGGTAAAGGAGACCTTACATGTCAACTGTTGAAAACACAGTATGAAAAGAGAGAATATGTCCATAGAGATGGTGGAAATGAACAGGGCACAGACAGGGGGATCGAGACTGGATGCACTTCTGTCCTTGGTTAAGGATTACCTTCTTTGGGAGGGTCAGCTGGAGACTTTAATATCAAGTGCTGGTGCTCATCTTTTATTCTGCTGTGTTTAAATACATGGAGTAAATGGCCAATAGTTCTCTCTTAGAGAGTGTAGATTGTCCTTCAAAGCACAAGATTCTTCTGTCATCTTTATAAAGCTTCTGAGTAAAGGTTCTAGTCAATGACTTAGTTTTTTTGTTTCATGTTTTTGAGACAGGGTCTCACCTGGAACTCATTCTATAGTCCCAGGCTAGCCTCAAACTCACAGCAATCCCCCTACCTCTGCCTCCTGAGTGCTGGGATTAAAGGTGTGTGCCACCATGCCCGCCTTAAATTGAATATATTTCTATCTGGTGAGTGAAATTAGAACTATAGATCCTGGAGTGGACATAATGTCATATATCTGTCTATCTATCTGTCTGTCTATCTATATATGCTTCTGGAAAAATCAGGCTACTTGAGTTCACTCTTGTAACCTACAGAGGCATCTTCTGTCATTGCTATCATTATTATTTAGTACTGAGATACTTGTTACATTATATATTGCTTTATTTTGTAGAATAATGTTAGATTTATTTAAAAGATGCAAAGATAATGGACAGAGAGTTTCTATATACTCTGTATTAAAGTGCACCAGTTACTGTTCATTTACCTTAGTTTGGGACATTATCATGACCAATTAATCAGTGTTGATAATTTTTTCATGGAGGCAATTAACCCCATATTTTAATGAGCTTTCACTAATTCATTTCCATGTCCTTATTTTATTCTAGAATATCACATTATATTTAATTATTACATTTACTTAGGTTTCTCTGGGCTGTTAGAGTTTCTATATATTTCCTTTTTTAATGGATTTGACATCTTTGAGGAGTGTATGTAATATTATATGGAATGTGTCTCAACTTCAGTTTGCTGGTTGTTTATCTCCTGAATAGAATGGAGCTATAGAACTTTAAAAGGAAGGACACAGAAGTGAAGGGTCCTTCTCTACATCATACATCTGGGATGTATGCTTCCAGCTTAAATTATGACTAAATATATTGCTTTAATGAAATATAATTTTACATATAATGAAATTCACATATTTATAGTGTATAAAGTTATGGTTCTTAATATAGTCCCAGAGATAAGCACCATAACTATAATCTAATTTTAGATTCCTTTATTATCTCAGAAAAACCCCACTACCCTTAATAGTCTTACACCATCTTTTCCCCACCTTCTTTAGGTCCAGACAACTACTGATCTATGTAATGGCACTTATTGATTTGTCAATTTTGAAGAATTCACATAAATGGAACCACATAGTCTTTTGTGTAGAACTTATTTTATTTAGCTTAATATCTAGATGGTTAAAATTATTGTAGAATATATTGGTAGTTCATTTGTTTCTGGAAATTATATTTCATAGTATGAATATATCACATTTTATTTAAACATTACTTTCATTTTTTATGTGAATGAATAATACTGTTACGAACATTGGTGTACAAGTTTTATGTAAGTTTGTGCTGTCTTTCTTTTATAGTTTATTTCTCTTCATCTCTACCTATAGGAGTGATAAGAATGAGTGGTAGTTGTAGTTCTAATATGTCATTTTAAGTTATATAGTATGTGAGAGTAGGAAATACACTTTTGTCTTTGGAGAAATTCTGAGCAACAATTCTTACTATAAAAGTACTAAATTATTTTACAGAGACACTAGGACTCAACAAAGATAGAATAAAGACAAATCTAAATGATATTCTACACTTAAAAATTGGAGAAAAATATGATATGTGAAAATATAAGAAACAAAATAAAATATTATTTATTCCTAATAATGTAAACTTTCATGTATTATACCAGACTGTTTGGAGTGAGTTCAAAGAGAAAGAGAGAAATAGAGGCAGTCATATAAGTAGATATAGAGATGATAGATAATGATATATATATATCATTATATATATATATATATATATATATATATATATATATATATATGTTGCTGAAAAGGGGAATAGAGAAAGAGGACTTGACAGAGAGGGATGAAGAGTATCAATTTTATTTATTTATTTTTTTCAAAGATGAAATAGTGCCCAGCATTTTTCTTTGCTGAGGGACCAAGTCCACAGGGAACATTTATGATCCAAGAGAGAGTAAGGCATAGGCTGATTGAAGGAACTGTGTTCAAGGGTGAGGACAATATACAGTGCACAAGGAGCGAGGGTGCATCTCTTTTGCCCTTTCAATATTTATTATTTCCTTTTTTTTTTTTTTTTGCTACATTTAAAAGATCAAGGCAACAAAGCAATAAAAGGACCTTGTTTTTACCCCCTGAGTCCTTAATGGAGTCCTGACAGCAGTTAATTGATGAGGCTTTGGAATTAGCAAAATTCTTCAATGTTATTAGCACTTTTGTGATCATATCCCACTGAGATCTGTAGGAGGACGGATACTGTTCCTGTTTGGTTGATGAAGACATAAAAACTCAGGAGAAACAGAGGAAGAGTCATATAGCTCAAATGCAGGTAACAAAGGTAGCTGTTGAATCAATATCTTTTAAAAAAAAAATTGGAAACATCCTGTTACTATTACTTTAAAAAGTATTTTAGACCATGAGTTGCTTCGACAGATATTGGTCATTTTCCCCCAGTTGCCCATGTAGCACCTTCTGGCACTAGATGCGCTGTCCGGGGACTGACTCTCTTCCAGTTTCCAGCCATGCCATTCCATTTTATGTGTCAACCACATAAGGTGTCTTCAGCAGTAGGGTCTTAACACTAACCTTTGGTAGGTCATTAAGTACCCTGACAGAAATCTGTCTTTCTTTTAGGAAACCTTGTAGGTCTCTCTGATCAAAAGCTCATTGTGGATGATAGCCACATGCTGGTACTGGGAGTTACAGGTCAGTGCCCACTAAGAAAAGGAAGAAAAAGATAACTAATATAAAAAAGTTAAAGAGGAAAGAAAGAGAGAGAGAGAGAGAGAGAGATTGAGAGAAGCTGTAGAAGATTGAGGTCAGTCTTCATCATACCCTCTCCAGTGGCTTGTGGCTCAAGTGTTCCCTCTAAGGGCCTGGTGAAAGTTCAGCCATTTGGGCTGCCTTTTAGGATGTAGAATTTTATGGTTCCATTGCCATTTGGGCCTAGATTTGTGTTTCCCACCCCTCTCTTGCCTTCCCCTCCCTCCCCACCCATCCTATTGTCTAGTCCAGGAGATGCTTTTTTCTTGGTGAACTGGGTACCAGCGCAAGGGTGAAGGAGTTCAACACAGAGAAAAATCAACTCCTACCAAATCAAAGATCCAGAGACCCAGAGGCCCCCAGCACCTCATCACTGAAGCAGACCAAAAATGAACCCAATATGGCTCAGGGAAATTTCGGGGAAGAGGGGGCAGAAAGAATGTCAGAGCCACATGTTGGGTCATGATATGCAGAGACATTTATCCTACCCATAACTGTGAGCTAACTCCAGAATACATGACCCATATACCTCAACAAAGAGGGGCCAGGGGAGGGGGTAGGACAGTGGTACCAAATTGACTGTATTTGCTGAATACAAAACTAATTAATAAAAATATTTTAATTTGGGCTGGAGAGATGGCTTAGCGGTTAAGCGCTTGCCTGTGAAGCCTAAGGACCCCGATTCAAGGCTCCGTTCCCCAGGTCCCACGTTAGCCAGATGCACAAGGGGGTGCACGCTTCTGGAGTTCGTTTGCAGTGGCTGGAAGTCCTGGCGCACCCATTCTATCTCTCTCCCTCTATCTGTCTTTCTCCCTGTGTCTGTCGCTCTCAAATAAATAAATAAATAAAAATGAACAAAAAATATTTTAATTTAATTTATTTATTTGAGAGGAAAAATGAGGCAGAGGAAGATAGAGAGAAAGGAGAGACACTGAGAGAGAAAGAGAGGGAAGGAGAGAAAAAATGGGCATGCCAGGGCCTCCAGCCACTACAAATGAACTCCAGATGCATACACCACCTTGTGCATCTGACTTATGTGGGTCCTGGGGAATCAAACCGAGGTCCATTGGCTTTGCAGATAAGTAAGTGCTGTAACTACTAAGCAATCTCTCCAGTCCACTAATAGTTTATATATAATTTTATTTATATAATTTTATTTATTTATTTGAGAGAGAAAGAGAGACAGATAGAGGAAGAGAGAATGGGCACTCCAGGGCCTTCAGCCACTGCAAACAAACTCCAGACACATGTGCCACCTTGTGCATCTGGATTACATGAGTCCTGGGAACTCTAACCTGGGTCCTTTGGCTTTGTAGGCCTTAACTTTTTGCTTCTGAAGTGCCTTAACTGCTAAGCCATCTCTTGAGCCCTGAACTGTTATTTTTGATTGTAGTGCCCACCTTCTATCTAGCTAATAATAAAAATCAACACATTTAATAAGTGGAAGACTTACTTGCTACACCTATTATGAAATATTTGGAAGAGATAATGATGTTACTATGAATCATTGGTAAGCTTGAAATCCCTTGCGGGTTTTGGCACCAAACTGGAGTACTACATTAAGGAAATAGCTGGGAGAAGAAAGTTGTCAGAAGAAGACAGAGTCCTTCACACCACTCTACTTCCCAGAGAAATATGCAAAGAAGAAAATTGGAAATACAAAAATAACCATACAAGGGCTGGAGAGATGGCTTAGCGGTTAAGTGCTTGCCTGTGAAGCCTAAGGACCCCGGTTCGAGGCTCGGTTCCCCAGGTCCCACGTTAGCCAGATGCACAAGGGGGTGCACGCGTCTGGAGTTCGTTTGCAGAGGCTGGAAGCCCTGGCACACCCATTCTCCCTCTCTCCCTCTGTCTTTCTCTCTGTGTCTGTCGCTCTCAAATAAATAAATAAATAAATAAATAAATAAATAAATAAATAAATAATAAATAAATAAAATAACCATACAAATTACTGAAGTCTTGCATTTCTGAGGACACAGCTCAGTTATTAGTGAGGTACTTATTAGCCTATGGTCACATGGGACCTGGGCACATGGAAATTAATGACCAGATATCAGCTTATTAGTTTGCTCAGGAAGTCATAAGGATTTAATTCATACATCAGTTCCCTACAATATTGTTGGAATTCTTGACTACAGTTCCCTAAGATATTGTTGGAATTCTTGACTACTTCAGAAAAATATCTGAGTTTTGAATCTGTGAATGATTCAGGCATGAAGACATCTGTGGATAGCCATGGGCCTTGCTATTGTCTGGACATACTTTGTGCTTTGTGAACAAAGAATATGGTAAAGTCAAGTGTTGATGAGTGACAAACTCACATAGAAGAATGAATTGGAGTTGGCATCCAGTGTCTAGATCCCACAGTCTATGTCTACCTTCAAGGACATAGGGCAGGACATGATGCCTGCACCTCTCCTTACTCTCACAACAGTCCCAAGTAGTAAAAACATGGTTATGCTGGCCAGGAAAAGCCACACAACAGATGTGATAGCTGCACTATTTAACTTGTACTGAAAATAATTAACCTCTGTTGTATGAGTGATTTTCCAGGTGTCATAGAAAGAAATCTTCATTTGTGAATAGGCTCTTTATCAATGTCGGATCTCACATAGTATAAGCTCTGGTTTTGGCTTCCAGAGAAAAGCAAATCAGCAACAAACATTCAGTGTCTCCACTGTACAAAAGGTTGAGAGGTGTTCTTAGAACAGAAACTGCCACATAAACATTGTTAAATGCATGTTTGCATTATTATTGAGTCAATACTCATTTTCTAACCAAATGTCAAAAGTATAATTGAGGAGTGATGTGTGGGTCTAGAGTTCTTTAAATTAGCAAAGTGCTATAGTTATTGTACTTTATTTTGGCTGGAATATTCTCATTTTCAGACCTATTCTTCCTTCTGGAAACTGTTCTTGGTTAATGAATATAAAACTGTTAGCCTTTAATATTCTAATGCCATCCTTTAAAGGGTAACAATACATTCTGTGTTTGGACTCTATCCATGTTCTTCTGCTTTCTGCATATTAACAAAGTGTTCTGAAACTAGGATATTTTGCTTTCAGATAGCCCTCAGCAAAATGATCAATGACCTTTTGCATTTTATTATATTAATTGAGCCAGTTGAAGGATAAACTTGATTTGATAATTAAATAAGTCTGAACATAGCCAAGCCTCTGCTCTGATTGGGGCCCTGGGAATTTCTTCCTGCAGATTGCTCTGCTTTGTCTTGACATATGTCTGGAAATACAGGGTTTAAAAGACAATTATGATCAATGTGGGGCACTTCATATCATGGAGTAAGGTCATTGATGGGGTTTAAAAGTTGAATGATGGTGCTAAGAAGGGGCTTGGAATCACCTCAAGGTCAGTTAAAGTGAATAAAAGAGAATAAGAGCTGAGTGGTGATTCATGGTTGAGGCTCATGGACTATTAGTCTCAGTGCATTACTTATGAATTTCTTGACAAAAGGCTGTGTGGTGATGCTAATGCATAAGTTTGTTTACTCCTCCAATCATTACTGTATGTAAATGTTCTCTTTAAAATACCATTCTAGCAAGAGTTAGAGTGCTTTCTGGATTCTATTCTGATTAAAAATAACCATGAATGAATTAGCAGATTCTCTTTAGACAAACTTGATTTGATTTGGTAATGCTTGAGGAAGAAGTATGAATTAAGGAAGGGGAATAGCAATAGAGAATTTTTTGAGTGTAGGATTACAGATGTGGTATTTATAGCGAAATAGATGTTTTATCCACAATTCTAAAAGAGGCTGAAGAAGTTTAGTGGAGTCTTGTTTTTCTTTTCTTTTCTTTTCTTTTCTTTTCTTTTCTTTTCTTTTCTTTTCTTTTCTTTTCTTTCCTTTCCTTTCCTTTCCTTTCCTTTCCTTTCCTTTCCTTTCCTTTCCTTTTCTTTTCTTTTCTTTCTCTCTTTCTTTTTATTTAAAGAGAGATATAGAGATATATAAGGGGACCAAACTGGACTGTAAGTCCGAGGAGGGATGCATGTTCTCACAGGGTCACAAGATGGCAGCCCTACTGTTGGTAAAGTACCAGAGTTGGATTTACATGATGACATGTTGCTATGTGATGGCCATAGTCCTCTACAAAAATTGCTGAGCATCACCTAGTGCACTTCTGGAAGAAATGGGTAGATATATTATTTAGGACTGATATCAGATGAAGACGAGGGAAAAAATATATGAAGAAGGGTAAAGTAATGGGACTTTGAGCTGGGGTTCAATGCTAACTTATCCCAACATTTCTCAGCATATGAGATGCCTCAGTGATTATAAGCCGGGAAACGAAAGGTATTCTAGTGTAATAATCAGAAATAGCTGATGGAAGGGAAGAAGAAACTTGATAGAAATTAGATCAATGCTATTTCTCAGAATTGCCTGCGATTTGTGACATTCACTTCAGAAGAGTTCCATTGCACCTTTATTGTGGATTATGAGGCTGATGTCAGAAAACTCAAGCAGTTGTTGAAAGCCACGATGGAGGGACATGCATATTTGACTCCGAAGTCTCCTGTTTTACCTTTACTAAATACCTTGAATTTTGAGAAGGAATATTTTTTCTCATATGTGCAAAAATGTGCAAAAGAAAAACTATTTGAGCTTAAAGATTGTAAATGGTAGAGTCTTTATATGGGAGAGGTCCAGGGAGAATGAAAAAACATGTCTGTCATACTGAACAAAGATATTCTTATTCACACCCTAAGTCTTGATGGAACATTTTTTTAAAAATGTTTCTCATTTCTGGGTCCTGATACAAGAGGAAAACAGCTGTGTGCTAGGTGAAATTTTCAGTTAGCCCTGATGTAAAACTTTCCATGATGATAGCAACTATTATCATGTGAAGGCTTTGGCATTGATTATTTGGTACTGATAACTCTGGCCGGATGAGAGGCAGGCTTCTTTCCTGTTGTTTGGATATTATGCTGTTCATAGATTATGGATATTTGGAAACATGCTGAGAAAGGAAAATCTCAGCTGACAGGATTGGGATTCAAATTACAATAACAAGTGAATTTAGAAAATAAAATATAATTCTGATATTTTTATGAATCGTTATGTGAAAGTGTTATAACTCACCGGCTGTAGATTTTGATTTATTGTCAAATCTTTCCCATGTGTCCTCTTTTTCAGATAAAGTACTGGTAAATTGCTGAGCATGTGAGAAAGCCTGACTCATATATCTTGCTTTAGTTTTCTTGCTTTTGCTCTTTAGGGCATGGTTACCGATCCTGCTCATTTTTCTGTTTGGAAGGAGACCTGAGAAATTCTAAATGGAACATCTTGGCTGGAAATGTGGTTGTAATACTTGTCTAGAGATATTGATCCTTTCTGAGGGTGATAGTTTCCCAACCTTATCTCTGTCCTATGCTTTTTCTTTGTGTACATAGTCTATATTCATTAAATGTGACATTGTAGACCAAGATATAGCCCAGTGAGGTATGTTAGCCCACCAGCACTTAGGAAGTAGAGGCAGGAGGAGCATGAGCTATAGGCCACCCTAAGCTACATAACAAAACATGTCTCAATAACAAACACTAAACAAACAAAAGCAATGAATGAGATAATTTATGCAAAATACCAGGCAGAGATATTGTGCTCAAAAATTGTATCTAATTTTATGTAATTTAGAGTGCAGAGATTTTCCCTGGAGAAATGTGCAAAAATTAACCAAAATGGCATTATACTTTTGGTAATAATGTTCTGTTAAACACATAATCTACCCTAACCACAGCACAGGGATATCACTGGATTATTTAATCCTTAGAATATTTATGAAGTAGGTCCTTTATTTTATAGATTAAACAAAGGGACATCCAGAGAAATCAGTATTTCTAGATAGTATAGTGGGTACTAATCTTTTAATTTTTTTTAGACTAAACGTAGAGAATAATTTATTAATAGTAAGAGTTATTCCAAAGGTTCTAAGACATGGATAGTGGTCAAGTTTTCTTCCTAAAGACTTCCTCATTGTCAATTTTCTCCTTAGCCTCTTAAGTCACATTCTCTCAGGCCTCCCCGCATATTCTATCTGTGGGAATAGTCACACTGTGAAAGGACCCTGCTCCTCCACTTGGTCTCTTGTTTATTGCCTGCTTTTCCTCCTAGAATGATGACTCTCCTTTTCACTGAAATGATGACTTTTTGCTCTCCTCTGCTTACAAGAAGCACTAGGAAGATGCAGTATGTAATACATATTCAGGAAATGAATGAAGCACAATGCATGATGTTATTCTTCGCCCTCTGTCTCCTGGGTGCTCCACCGGGATGGTGTATAATGCCATTGCTAATCACATAGATCATTATTATTGGTGTATTCTTTCTTTACTGACATGTAAGAGCTCAATAGCAGGAATAACATTTATTGTATATTTTTAGTTCTACCCTAAGCAGAGTTTGGCTTAAAAACTGCTTGAAATTAAAAGTTAAAATTAGAAAGATTTCTTCTCAAATGGAGACAGGATAGATCAGACAATTTATGGCTACAAAAGTTTTCTGAGTAACAGTGTATTAGTTTGTGAAAATGAAGAATTGTTGGTTATATTGTTATGAAGAACTTAGGAAACTTGTTGAGTTCGAGGCCACCCTGAGACTACATAATGAACGTGGAGCTCACCATTTTTAAATAGTCTGGCTGATGAATAGGCCCCAGCACTCTTCCTGCCTCTGCCCCTACCCCCAGAGCTGGGGACATAGGCGTGTGCAGCCATACCCAGATTTTTTCACGTGGGTGCTAAGATTTGAACTCACGTCCTTTTGTTTTCACAGCAAGAGCCCTCATTTGCTGAGCAATCTCACCTAGTTCCAATAGTACCGATTACATGGTTAATACATGGTTAATACATGACTGACACCTGTGCAAATGGGATAGACTATTTTTCCATGCACTATTGTTAGACAGAGAGTTGTCTGGTATATGATGTTAAAGAAAGAATCTGAGCTAGAATGTTTAAACAGTGATTATTGAACTGGGGTGAGGAGGTTTGAGTAGGTTTTAAGAAACATGTGGAGAAATCTTCAAAAGGCTGTATGTTCTAGACAATCTTAAATGTGGCCTCACCTTTATAATTTGTGTTGTGATGTCGCTGTGCTACTGAAGGGACAATGCCATCTGCTCTACTGGTTTGGGGGTTAAGTAAATGTGGGTAGTAAATGCATTATTCAGATTTAAAATATTTAAATCTTTATGATAACTATAGACATGATGAGTGTATGAAATATTGGCTGCTTAATATACAAAGGAAATCACTGCATATTCCTAAGGCTTTTGTTTACATTTCCACTATCACTGTTATATAAGTTCATATTGTTTTACTTCTGAATGCAGACACTTTTATTTTATTTTTTTTATTTGAGAGCGACAGGCAGAGAGACAAAGAGGCAGATAGAGAGAGAGAATGGGTGTGCCAGGGCCTCCAGCCACTGCAAACGAACTCCAGACGTGTGCGCCCCCTTGTGCACCTGGCTAACATGGGTCCTGGGGAATCGAGCCTTGAACCAGGGTCCTTAGGCTTCATAGGCAAGTGCTTAATCGCTAAGCCATCTCTCCAGCCCTATTTTTTAAGTTTTTTTTTTTTTGGTTTATTTTTATTTATTTCTTTGAGAGTGACAGACGGAGAGAGAGAGAGAGAGAGAATGGGCACGCCAGGGCCTCCAGCCACTGCAAATGAATTCCCAATGCATGTGCCCCCTTGTGCATCTGGCTAATGTGGGTCCTGGGGAATCAAGCCTCGAACCGGGGTCCTTAGGCTTCACAGGCAAGCACTTAACCACTAAGCCATCTCTCCAGCCCGACACTTTTATTTTTGTTCAGGGAAAATATTTTAATGAGTTTTATGATTGTTAAGGATTATTCTTTGAGGTATCTTTAAGACAAATTCTGGATGTTTTTGAAAGAATACTGTCTATGTTGGCCATGGTGGTGCATGCCTTTAATCCCAGCCCTTGGGAGGCAGAGAGGTAACATGGTGATGAGTTTGAGGCCACCCTGAGACTATTATCTATTCTTCCTTGTTATACCATCTTGAGTCTGTAGCCTTGATACCTTAGATACTTTTGGGTGAATTTAGGTCAGGCATAGGTCAGCATCCTACTGAGAAAAGCTTTATTTTTAAAGACAGCAGAATTCTCTGACAAGGTCTCATTTACATTTAGGTTTCAGTCTCCAAAAATTCACATCTCATTTTTATTATTATTATTGGTCACTAAAATTTATGTGAGGTAAGTAAAGCTATCATATGCCAGTACTTTATATCTTTTGCATATCAGAGAATAATGAGATGTTTCCTTCTGGTGCTTCAGTGGTCATGATTAATTTTTTTTTAATCAAGATTGTTTCTTGCTTATGACATGCATATATATAGACAGATGTGTCCATTTTAAACCATAACCACAATGGTGTGAATAAGCTTAGTGTGATTCAATAGTGGTGGAGTGGAGTTGAGGAGAGGCCAGCGATGGATTGGTACTCATCAGTTCTGAATAGGAATGGTCAGTAGTGGCTGTTGTCCAGCCTTCTGAATTTTTGGTCTGCATGGGATTTGAAGTGGCTGACACCGACTACTTGAGCCTGAAGAGCTCCACTAAGGAATAAACAAACGACCTATGTAATGCTAAAAGGTAAGAGTGGTACATTGACAGTAAAAGACTTCTGGCATTTTCCTTTAGTACTCCCAGAGGTCTTGATGAGGTACACAAATATGCTCATCTATGAACAAGGAGTCAAGCACTCTTGATGTGTCAAAGTCTGGATGTTAAGAGCATTTGCATCATTTTCCTTTGAAGTGCAGTCAACACCTGTGGCCACAGTGGAGTTTGTTGCTTTTATCCTAAGTTTAAATTCTTTTAAAAGGGTTTCCAGATTCTTCAATGCGTAAAGAGCCATGATGTTTGAGTTAATGAAAAAAAAAAGAAAAACAGACTGAATGTCAGATGTGGCACCCGGGGATGCTAATGAAGAAGAAATATGGCTTTTATTTTAGTGTGTTTTTAAAGATGTATTGTATTGTATTGTATTTATTTGAGAGAGAGAGAGAGAGAGAGAGAGAGAGAGAGAGAGAGAGAGAGAATGAGCACACTAGGGCCTCCAGCCACTGCAAATGAACTCCAGATGCATGTGCCACCTTGTGCACCTGGCTTATGTGGGTACTGGGGAATCAAGCCTTGAACTGGGATTCTTAGGAGGCTTCACAGGCAAGTGTTTGACTACTAATCCATCTATCTAACCTGGAACCTGGCTTTTGATGTGGGGAAGGACCATGAGCTGTCCTGTTCAGAAGGTTTTTATTTATTTGTATTTTTAAGATTTATTGAGGTATATGGCTCTTATTGATCTGGAGTTAGAGCTTCAGATAGAACTTTTTAGCAAATGAAGAAAACCCTACTCTGAGGTAATCCATTCAATCTGATCCATGCTGAACCTCTGTTATAACAACCTTGTCTCAGTGAAGAGGGATGGAGTGCTTCCAGTGGCACTGTACACATCATGTGGGTTTCCCAACTGCAGCAGAAAAGAAACAGCCTTGTACTGGCTAGTTTTAGTCAGTGGAGAGGCTCTCTTAGATGGGTTTTATTGGAAATGAGTACAAGAAAGACTTTGCAAAGTGGTTACTTCTCTCTATAAAATTCACATCTCCTATAGCTTATGACTTGTCCAGTTCATTTTTGCTAGACACAAATGTCACTTAATCTTATCCCCTTGTCCATCACTCACATCCTCCATTTCCCACATTGGGCAGCCTTGCATCAACTAGTGTAATATTTCCCCTTTTATTGTTGCTGTTCTCAATCTATGGCTTTTCATTTTTATCAAGAAAATAGACCAGCTTGTAAGGTTGCAGCCCTTTCTGCCCCATAACCAATAACTGATCCCTACTTGTGATCATCCTATTAGCTTTGTTTTCATATTCATTCCTTCACTTATTTGCTTATTCATCCATTTACCTGTTTGAAACACATCTCTTGGGATATTACTATGTAAGAGAGGCTGTACTAGCTGCTGGTGACACTAGCTGCAGTTGAAGTGGACACAATTCCTGCTGACAAGAGTACGAATGATTACCTATCACCTTCTCAGGTAGCCACGGGGAATCCTGCTCTATTATCTGCCAGTGATTCCTTCTATGCTCTTAGCTCAATCTCATCAAAACTTAAAAATTTGAGTTTCTTTAATTTTAAGAACTAAAACTAGGTAAAACCAACAAAAATGCCTTCTGCCTTATTTTTCCTTGTCATTACTGTTTTTTTTATAATCAGGGATGTCCTTGTCTATTATTATCTCTTTACAGTGTTTTTCCCATATTCCACTTACCAACTCTATGCAATAACATTAATTTCACCCAGTGCTTTATGGAAAACTGTATTCACTGAGATAATCAATGATCCTTTTGGTATTTTTCTTTTTTTGTTGTTGTTCATTTTTTATTTATTTATTTGAGAGCCACAGACACAGAGAGAAAGACAGATAAAGGGAGAGAGACAGAATAGGCCCACCAGGGCTTCCAGCCACTGCAAACGAACTCCAGATGTGTGCGCCCCCTTGTGCATCTGGCTAACGTGGGACCTGGGGAACCGAGTCTCGAACCAGGGTCCTTAGGCTTCACAGGCAAGCGCTCAACTGCTAAGCCATCTCTCTAGCCCCCTTTTGGCATTTTTAAGTCCTTATCTTCACTTTTTCACCTATTGATCATTATTGAAATGGTCTCTTCCTGTAGCTACTATGATCCCTGTTGCCTTGATTTTTCGTTCATTTTCTAATTCTTTTCTACATCATTTCATAAGCTCTTGATCCCATCCTTCCTAGAACTCTAGGTATTTCAAGATTCCTTTCTATACTATACACTTTCCTCCAGGGATCCCATCTATCTTGGTACTATCAATAAACTATAATTGTTCAAAAACCTGTATTTAGAGGTTTTCTATTTCATATGAGTCCCAAGTTTACATTTTCAATTGTACTTTTATGGACTTCAAATGCATCATGGACAATGATACATGTTCACCCTACTGAAGTTTGGTCTTCTCCCCTTACTGTCCTCACTTAGATCAACTACACTATCCAATTAAGAATAGCACTGATCCATGGCCTCACCGTGCCTGACACTACCTACACAAGACCATCATAAGAGGAGGAAAAGATTATGACATCAAAATAAAAAAGAGACTGATTGAGAGGGGGAGGAGATATGATGGAGAATGGAATTTCTAAGGGGAAGGGGGGGGGAGGGAGGGTATTACCATGGGATATTTTTTTTTTATAATCATGGGAAATGTAAATAAAAATTGAGAAAAAAAGAATAGCACTGACATTTATTTTATTATTATTTCCATGTTACAGGCACTGCCAGATGTACTTAAATCCCAATTACCTTTGAAGAAAGTTATTATTATTATCCCACTCTTTTAGATATGCAAAGTGAGGCTCCAGGTTGCAGATTAAGTTGTTCCCATCACAGCATCAGAGGTTAACCCTGGCCCGGGCCCCAGGGAAGTGATATTCTGAAATGCAGTTTCTCAACTATCAGTCTACTTTCCCTTTCCATGGTTCTCTCACCTTCGAATCCATTCTCTTCTACTTTCTACACATCTCTTCACACTGAATCTCCTGCCACTGTTCCAGATTGACCCATGTCTTTCCATAATCTTGACCACTTCCCTTTCCACATTAGGTCTTTCCATGAGGATTTATAGTTTGGCAGGCCTCTCCTGAGCGATGCCTTTGACTTTGGGTCAATTCTTTGCCCACACTGAAGATAGAGGACTGACTATAACATTTTTTTATTTACCTAACAATCTCCTGATAGAATCTTCCAAATCTGTCAATATGATAAAGGCCATTCCTGTCCCCTCCTCCTTCATGAGCCTCCTCTACTGCTGCTCATTCTCAGGGAGCTTCCGGCAGTTCTCTGGTCTGATTTTTCCTCCTGAACTTCTGCTCTTTACCTTCATAGTTCCTCCTGCATTAGCTGTGCTCCTTCCTTTCTTTATCCACAGGTGTCTATGAATTCACAAGGCTTCACTTAGGAAGCTCCTCATTTCTAGAAAGCTTCTCCGTGGTCATCTCTTCCTAAGTCAACAGTGTGTGCTTTCACAATGTAACACCTAGTTTTTCATTTCTTTATCATTTTACTTGCTGTTTTTTTTTTTTTTCCTTTTAGACTGAAAACCTCTTCTGAGCAGAAACTGTCTTTCTCATCTCCACATCAGAATGCTCAGCACAATTTTCTGATTAATCATAGCTGAGGAAGTGTGAATCTTTCCTGAATCTGCATATTTGTTCTTCATGTGCCGTCCTTATGTGCCCAACTCACACCAGGATCGGAGTGAATGCAAGAGCTTTTCTAGGCTGTGCTTAATCCAGAGCAGGACCTACACTGTGCACTGCAGTTGGTTTATGATGCACCATTGATTTGATTGCTGTTAACTTATTCAGAGATGTCTAATTGGTTCCTAAGAAATAAAAAAAAGAAATCCCTGGAGATCCATCCTAGCATTTTATAATTTCTAGTTAAATAGTTCTCCTATAATTTTATGTGACTTTGAACTTATTTCCTTCTTTTTTTCTAAGTAGAATAGAAAATGTACCAAGGCATTCTTTTCTCCTACCATCTGTCATGACTGGGTAATCTTTCCAATGTTTGCCAAGTAGAATCAATCACAGAGCTGAATTCCCAGCAGAGGAAGTACAGCGGGTGTCCATCCTGAACACTTGAGTCACTTGACTTTACAAGTGATCTTTACAAGCTCAAGGCGTGCTCAGCGTTCAGTGCCTCTGTCCTGTCTCACTGTTGCATGGTGGCTCCTCTTTCGTTAAGTCACTTTCTTATTCCCAAAGCTAAAAACTGCTGTGTGCAGCAATTATGCTCAGTTCTTCCATAGCCATAAATCCCCATAAAACTCAAACAGCAATGGTTCTGAGTGGAGAGGCATAGAATGCTTAGCCTGCTTGCTGCTACTGTGCAATTATGTTCACCAATCTATCTAAGAAGTATAGCCCAGAAGCCACCACTGTTGTTTATGAAAGGTTTCATTGCTTTCTTTCCCAAAATATTTATTTTTATTTCAACTAAATGTGAATGCCATGTGCTTTACATTATTCAGTTCATTTCATGCATATACATCTTTAGCACTTAACTTTAAATTTACTTGAGCTCTCATGTAGTACCATGCAGCAGCAACAGGCTATGCTTAATTTAAATGGCCAGGCTGTGGCTTCTGTGTAATGTAAATAAGTACACTTAGTCTGTTAGCTGTGTCTTTCCTTGCTGCCTACCTTATCCACTTCTTTCCCTCCCTACTGTGAACATCCACTGAAAGTCTTTCTTTGCCTCTCTGGCCATGTTCTGAAAAGTAAAAGAAAAAGTCTTATTTTTAACAGCTCCTCATCCCCTTTGAGCCTTCTAAATGTAGCATTCCTTTATATGTTTGTTGTTATCAGTATGTCCTTTCATCTTTATTTTATGTTTACTTCTTTTTGACTTAAATCCTTATTCTTTTTTTTTTTTTAATTAGTTTTTTACTCAGTGAATACAATCAAGTTGGTACTATTGTTAGCCTCCTTCCTGTCCTCCCGCCTCCACAGGGATCCTCCTCATTGGGGAATATGTGTCCTGCATTGTGGGGTTAGCCATCAGTTTTGGGTAGGAGGCAATGTCTCATGACCCAATGGTGTGGCTCTGACAATATTTCCACCCCCTCTTCTGCAAATTTCCCTGAGCCATGTTGGGTTCATTTTGGGTCTGCTTCAGTGATGAGGTCTTGGGAGCCTCTGTGTCTCTGGATATTTGGTTTGGTAGGAGTTGATTGTTCTCTGTGTCTATCTCCTTCACCCTTGTGCTGGTACCAGGTTCACCAAGAAAACAGCAGTCTTGCTTATTTCCCTAATTATTCTTAGTTTCTTCGGTTTCTGTTTCTTTCTCTCTTTCCCTCTTCTCTCTATCTCTTTTATATTACTTATCTTTTTTCTTCCTTCTCTTCTTGAGTGCTGACCTGTAACTCACAGTACCAGCATGTGGCTATGCTCTACAATGAACTCTTGATCAGAGAGACCTACAAGGTTTATCAAAAGAAGACAGAATTCTGTCAGAGTACTTGAAGCCCCACCGAATGTTAGTGGTAAGACCCTACTACTGAAGACACCATATGCTGTTGGCACATAACATGGAGTGACATGGGTGGAAGCTGGAAGAGAGGCACTCCCCAGACAGCACCTCTAATGCCAGAAGGTGCTAACATGAGCTACTAGGAGAAAATAACCAATATCTGTCCAATCTAGTCAGCAGCAAACAACCTGATGTGTTGCTGACACCTGTGCAATAGTGGCACACAGCCATGGTGGGAAAACCAACTGCTCTCAATTTGGCCAACTGATCTGCTCTGTGGAACAGAACCTGTAGCTAGAGCTGGGAAACAAGTCAGAACCATATCCAAAAGGAAGCCCGCTCTCCAGTATGTTTATTTTTTAATGCAAGATCTCCTATATCACAGATTGGCCTTGAACTCACTATGTAATTGAGGATTTTACTATGACCTTGAACTTCTGATCCTGAACACCAGGATGACAAGTGTACATCACCATTCTCTCTTTAAATTCAATCCTAATTTCTTCTTGATCGTTTGGCTAAGTTCAAGCATAGAATTTGAAATCCAATTTTAGTCACACCTTTTTCTATTATTCCAATGATTCCCATATACATATATGTCTATATGTCATGCTGAATACACCCTCAGTCCTAATATTCTCAACCCCTACATACCAGCTCTTCTCATAAACAGAGCCCTTCTTATAGTTTTTAATATGTTCCTCAATATTTCTTATAATAATTTCACCACTTTTAATCACCTGAAATAATTTTTAGTTATATTTGATTATTTCTTTTTTTGTTTTTGTTTTGTTTTTTTGTTTTTACTTATTTATTTGAGAGTAACAGACAGAAAGAGAAAGAGATGGAGAGAGAGAGAGAGGAGGCTGGGCGCGCCAGGGCTTCCAGGTACTGCAAACAAACTCCAGACGCGTGTGCCCCCTTGTGCATCTAGCTAATGTGAGTCCTGGGGAATCGAGCCTCAAACTGGGGTCCTTAGGCTTCACAGGCAAGTGCTTAACCACTAAGCCATCTCTCCAGCCCTGATTCTTTCTTTCTTTTTTTTTTAAATCCTTTATAAAAAGGATATAAAGCATCCTTTTTCTTTTCTTTTCTTTTCTTTTCTTTTTAATTTAATTTATTAGCTTTCTTTTCAACAAATACAGGCAGTTTGGTACCATTGTTTAGGCTCATCCATGATCTACCCCCTCCCATTTTTTTATAACTTACCATAATAGTGGTATTCACCAAGAAAGGTATCATGGGCACCAAGATTAATGTCTTACCATTGTAGAATGCATAGTGTGGAGGAAGAGAAAGCTATTCAATCAATTATAAGCAACAATATGGTGGGCTGCACAGATGAAAACACAAAGTATGACACAGAGAACTAAGAAACACAAGATTCTCCCTAGGGTGGTGGGTAAAGCTTGTTCTGAATGATGAACTATTAGAAAATGAATTGGATGTAATGGGTATGATAAGAGCCTATAGAATGTACAGGAATGGAAGAATGACATTTAGGGAAACTATATGCAGAGGATGGAGAATGAGCTTGGGAGAGTAATGAGGGAATGATTCTAAATGTCTCAGTATACCATATTAATGACTTGTGATTTCAATATATAACAAATGGGAACATTGATAATGTTCAGACAGAATAGAAAAAGCATCAAGTTTGCATTTTATGTTTCTAGAAGCTTTGTGGGAGATGAATGAAAAGAGGAAGTAAAGTATCAGGAAGAAGTATTAAGGGGCCTCTCCAAGTTTGATGAAATAGAGACCTTTCTCCAGTGCAGAAAGGGCCCTGACAAAATTTGAATTGGGGAAAAGGAAATGACACAAATGGTAGAAAGAATGTCAGAGGAAAGAATCCAGGTAAAGTGGCCTTAGGAGAGTAGGCATTTTGAAAATGACAGTCAAGAAATGAAAAAAAGGAACTGGTAGCCAGAGTGAGTGCTCATTTGGAATGAATTCTAAGGGGCAGTGACTGCGATATAAGAATGTGACTTTCTCTAGCTTTGTTCCATAGCATTATGTGAGGCAGATAGGTGGTGACATATTTGGTTTCTGGCTTGTGTATCCTCAAAGTTTATTTTTCATGTCTCCCTTAATGAAACTTAAACACATGTTTATTACCGTATCATGCCATGCTTGCTAACTTCTCCAAACCTCCATATCACCTTTATCCTACCAGCCTTAACTTACGCAAGTTTCACCTTGACTTTTGTATTGCCTTCTTAATGCACATTCTTTAAGCTCTGGAGTATGAACCCTAGGTTCAAATCTTAGTTTTACTGCAACTAGATGTTTGATCTAGGCCAGTTATAGGTCTTCCTTGCATCTTGCCTGAATTGCAATAGTCTCCTCATTCATTTTATGTATGTGTATGTAGGGGGGGGGAGGCAGTGATGTGATGAGCATGTTTGGCTTATGCCTGTGCAAGCACAGGCCAGAGGAGAACATTGAGCATCCTTCTCTGTCACCCATGTGTGGATATGTTCTTTGAGATGAAGTCTCTCTCTCTCTCTCAACCTGGAGCTGTCGCTCAGCAATCTTCAGTGGCACTCAGGTCTCTTCCACTGGCAGGCCTAGAGTTACAGTCCTGTGTGACCATGCCCAGCTCTTTCTTAATGTGGATACTAGGGAATCAAACTCAGGTGACCTCTGGCCCTGTAAAGCCCTCATGCTTAAGTGCCAAGCTCTCTTACTGATCCATAGTAGCTAATACTTATCTTTTGTTCATAGTAGCTAATACTTATCTTTTGTTTTGTTAACACTTATCTTTTTGTTCTGCTTGATAGTATAATTTTAAAAGCCAAGTTCCCAAAGTCCAGTCACATTTACCCCTGTCACTAGGAAAGGCCATCAGTGGGTTCCCAGTGTCTTCAAGCTAAGTTTGAATGTCTTCAGCTGCCACAGGGCCTGCTCTGGTCTTATTCTCAGCTCAGCTTGGTTATGCAGATGACCTCTACTACTTTTCAGGTCTGCTTTTCATGCTGGTCTGGCAAACACCTGCTTTTTCTTTAAGAGAAAGAGTCTCCCTCCATTTGACATTTATTCTCTGTCTAGAGTATAGCAATTGACCTCTTTTGTTTCTTCAATGCATTATGCATCTTGTATCTTGTGCTCCCTTTTTATTAACATTGATCATTTATAGTCACAAAAATATTTCATAAAACAATCTCTGCCATGGGCTCTCTAGAATAGTGCCTGGATGCTCAATAATTATTAAAGAGAAAAGAAGTGAGCAAAACCAGAAACAATGATAGGGTTTGAAAGATAGCCACAGATTGGAAATAGTTCCCTAAGGGCATGATGTATGCAGAGTACTTTAAGAAAAGCAGTCACAGGGAGCATTCAGCTGTGCATATTACTGTATTTACATGATACTTATATTGTCTTCCTTCCCCAGGTTTCCATTGCTTTGCTTCTCTGTCCTGTTGGAAGCAGCCCCCTCTCTGAAGAGGGGATTTTGAGGGCCCATGGGAAAGTCAAGTGTACTTTTGTATAGCAAAGTGAATCATCATCTGAGGATGCTGTGTTTCTATGTCAGCCCTTCTTGTTTGAAAGAAGAAATCTTCCAAAAAGGTCTTATCTGCTAACTCAATCACCACCATGCTGATTAATTCCACTTGAGTTATCATAAGAACCAATTTGATAAAAGAAAAAGAAATTGTAATTAAAATTGGAGAATGGTATAAGCAATAATTTTTCAGGTTTGGTAACAGAATATTAGACTTGACCAAGCCCCTAACCATGTATATTACTCTACATTTTAACTCATTACATATAAAAGATACATGTTTCTGATATGCTTACACAAACAGAAATATGTGGTAGATAGTTAACATTTGATCTTTTCATAAGAATGGTGGGAGGCTTATGTCATAACGTTTCTCTGATGTTTTTGCTGGGTAGACTCAACAAACATATCTTATTTTAAGTAACTTTGTGATGGCAGTAAATACAGTAGTAGGAAGATGGACAGAAACTTACACTGGTGAAGCCAGTGTTTCTTGAGTGAAACACTGCATGTACTCTGGGTAGTTGAGGGGGATAAAGGCACAGGGCCTAACTCTTAAGAATGTTAGTGGGGGTGAGAAGACAGGCTAACCATTATTAAAAACATTTGTTCTTTTGAGGTAGGATCTTGCTAGAGCCCAGGCTGACCTGGAATTCACTTTTAAGTCTCAGGCTGGCCTCAGATTCACAGAGATTCTCCTACCATGGCTTCCTCAGTGCTGACATTAAAGACATGTGTGACAATGCCAGGCTCTGAACTAGGAGTATTTGCAGAGTACTGTGGAAGCATAGAAGGAGTCCCTCATAGGCATACTCTTAGTTTGGGACTTATCTGTACATAGCTAGACAAAGCTTGATGGAGCACATGGCACATGGTTTGATTTGAGTTTGAAAGACAGCTGGGAGCTGGCCAGATGAAGGTTGTCTGGCTGAAAGCAGTCCCTAGCAGGTTCAGAGTACGACAGGTAATTCCAGTGCAGCTGGAGCTTAAGGTGTAAACTGTGGGTCCATGAGAGATGAAGGCAAAAAAAAGTAGGAAATGGCCAAAGTCTTATTCATTATTGTAAAAAGTTTAACTCTTGGCCTTAGGGGACCCTAAGAATTGTTGTGATAATGTAGTTCTGTATTAGAGGAATCCCTCAGCAATGTTCAGTTGATTTGGTCGAGTTGGGATGAGGGCTGGGGAGGCTGGAGACGTGTGTACTGGAACTGAGCAGTGAGGGGTGGTGAACTGGGACTGTCGTGGTGTGTGTGGAAAAGTGGCTCTATCTGAGAATTATCACTATAGCTAGTAGGACCTGGCAACTGCTTAGATTTGGGTAAGGAGTAACAAGAGACAAAGGTGCTTACGACTTCCAGGTTTCTGTCCCGGGAACATAAAACAGGAAAGATATTGAAGAGTGTGAAGGGGAAGATGAGCTTAGGTCTGATATAATTATTTGAGAGGCAAACAGCAACCACAAATAGGAGTCAGGACATATATCTTCTAAGTGTATATACTGGAGATATAGGTGATGGGCGTAAGCATGGGTGTAGAAAAAGGTGTGTAAGAAGATCGGGCCAGGGCAGGGAAGAGGAGTGAGTATAGCAGTGGATGTCAAACTTTCTTCACTATTCAACCCCCTTTTCTGGCCCACTTGAAGTATACTAGAGTACTCTCCTGGAAGATACCAGTCTCCTCCCCTCTAATCCTTTCTGTATATTGCTATTCTGCTGAATGTTAGTCCAGAGTTAGCTTTCTCCTTACTCATAAAAGAAGCAGAGGAGACTAAAACTAGAGTCACAGATCAGCCTTCACCTTCCTGAACGATGGTATTTTACATTTTAAAGAAGTTGCTGTATAAAGCAGTGCACATACATACATTATACATATATACATATATAATATATATATTATATGTAACATGTATATAATACATATATATATATATATATATATATATATATGTATATATTAGGTTCTTGTTTTTTGTTGTTGTTGTGTTTGTTCTTTGTTCTTTGTTTTATTGAGGTAGGGTCTTATTCTAGCTCAGGCTAACCTGAAATTCACTATGTAATCTCAGGGTAGCCTCGAACTCATAGCGATCTTCCTACGTCTGTTTCCTGAGTGCTGGGATTAAAGGCGTGCATCACCATACCTGGCATCTGATAGGTTCTTGATATGTACCTCAGACTGGTCTTGAACTTGTGATCCTCCTAACTGTCAATTTCAAGAATTATGATTACAGGCCTGCACTTAAGCAAACCTAACTTCCTTTCTATCTTTAAGGCTTTTCCTTGTTGAAGAGTTATTCTTTAAAAAAATAAATATCATTAGAGGCAAGAGTTGGAAGGAGGTAGTAGAGAAAAAGAAGCCACATGAAGCCTAAATTTCCATAGCCACATTGTTTGACTGTGCTTAGTAGGGTCAAGAGAATGCTAGGGGGATGCAGACCCTGAGAATGTGCAATAGGAGTGGGACAGTTGACCAGATGGGTGGGAAGATAGCAAATATGAATTTTGTCTTTTGTATCTAATTGGATTCCAGCAACAACTTTACATGGTAATTCTTTATTCACTTTATTGACTTCAAGTTATTTTCTTTACTTTCTTTACTGTGCATTCTCCTTGAGAATATTAACTTCAGTATTTTGTGTGCAAAAGTAGGGTGAAAACAGTATACTACTGTTTATCTAAAAATAATCTAACAAAAATAGAACAAAAAGAATCTAAGAAAATGACAATGAGTTTGTTTTTTAAAATGTGGGATAAAGGCCTCCCTTTGTCTCATTCTTAGTTTCCAGTGTTTTCCATAATATACTATTGATTTACATTATCATTCCCACCATTAATGTCATCAACTAATGTCATGTGTTACTTTAGAAAGGAAAGTTGGTTTTATGTCTTGGCCTGTCAATATTCTTTCTAGTATAGTAGAAGACTTATAAACATTGTATAGAAACAAAAATTAAGATTTACATGATTTGTTTACCTGAATAAAATCAATAATGAAAGTTTTGTCAGAAACACTAAGAGATTATTTTAGGATCAGGTTATACAGTCTCCTACAGTTATACTGTAAGGAAAGGAAAGAGGTTTATTGACTCTAGTGAAAATGAAATTGACAACATGTTCTACAAAATATCTTGACTATATCTGTTGCCTAGGGAAAGTAAATATGTTAACTGAATGTTTTTTTTTGATAGTATAACTTTGCTAAGGAGTTTCTGTGCTTACAAAAATAATCTACTCAATGACAGGGTCATATGGTCAATGCTAGTCCTGCCTTTTCTCTATGGTGCTGAGCATGTGAACTGAATGAAAAGGGATCTTTTGGCCTTGTCTAGACAGAGTTGGAATGTAACAAATGTGACTACATGTAACCACATAAGCCATATCCTCTCAAAGTCAAAACAGCCAGCTATAAAGCAAAAGAATTATTGAGTCAGATAATCCTTTTATCTATGCAATTTCCATCCACAAATTGGAGTAACTTAATTTAATTTACTCCATACTAAGGTGTTTGACTAAAATATAATCCAATCTTTAAGAGAAATAAAAATTTCTGGTAATGATATCCTACATTGGGAATATAAGTTTGAAACAAACAAACAAACTAGAACATTACATATATTATTTACGGATAAATGATCTTTCTTTTATTCCCTTTTAAAAATGTAGCCCTTTAGGCTATGCACATTTGGTTTTAATAACTTGGCTAGAAAGACCCGGCTCACATGAGTATTTATTAAAATGTAAATGAAATTTGCCTAAAAGAAAAAAAAAAAACTTTGGGAGAGAAATACTAAAATAAAAGTCCTTGGGTTAAAAGAGGGTGGCTTGAACCTTATAAAATATTAAGGAAAGAACTATTTCAGCAAAAGAAAAGGCCTGATCACGGGTCACATTTTGGACAGAACTGGCTTCACATCATGGCTGTTGTTCTATTCTCCACGGCTGCCTGTGTTCAACCCGATATGGAACCCTGGCGCCATACTGAATTGTCCCTCCTCTCCTCATCCATCATGTTTCCTATGACCACATTGCACCCCTTCTTTCTTGGAAATGTCCCTCTTGATTCTGGCTATGCTATACTGAAAGTTCTGATAGAAGATCTGAGCACCTTATGTTCACATCACTGCTAGCAGCTCCCTCATGGGACATTCTGGTGCCTGTGTCCTAATCCTTAACCGGCCATTTTCATCATTGCTGCTTCCAGCTCATCACCACTCACAGTCTCCATTGCCGCTCTCCCTTAACCTTAGATTCTTTACTCTGAGGAGGGTCCACTGTCTTTTTGTCTTCTCTCTCTCTCTTTCTCTTTGTTCTCTCTCTCCCCTCTTCCTTTCTCTGACCACACACACACACACACACACACACACACACACACACACACACACACCTTCCTTTTTATTATTTATTATTCTTTTAAATATAACCTTCATTTTAATCATATAAGTCATTCTAGTCTATAAAAATCCTCTTGTATCCACTTATCCATTGTCCTTTCCCAAACACATGGCATTATCATCCCAAGCCACCATATGTGTGTCTTATAAATAGGGGGCTGCTCTTCTTGACGTCTACTTTTCAAATTGTCTCCATCCTTCCAGAGCCTTCTCAGATGCCATCAAGTCCACAAACCCTTGCTAGTTGTTATAGCTCTATAAATTGTCTTCTTTTCTCCAAGAACCTACCCCCTCTTTAATTAGTATGAATAAAATCACAGGACACATTATTTAAACCCACTCCCACTCTTATGTGCAATATCATATTCCTCAGTAAGTCCTTGGTACTTCCTTGTGCAGAGCTGGCTTGCATATTGCAGGACACTGAGCATCCTTCACTCCTGGCTGCTTATTTCATTTACCAGGGTCATGGTATTGTGACAACCCACATGTTCTGAATATATTTCAAAATCCCTTAGAGAAATTACAATAGCAATCATCCATCTCTTCTACAAATGATTTTTGTCTAGTTTGTGAATACATATATTTCAGATTAATCTGAATTTCCCAACATTTAACAAAGAAACATAGGAAGGAAGTTAATTATCCTTCTGGTGATGATCAATGTTATATCTTAGGTGTTATCGATAGGCTTTTTTCCTAGCTAAGTATTGTTATTTAAGTCATTTTATCAATGAGAAATGTAATGCTCCAAAAGTTCTATTTATCCAAGTGATACAACTTGGTTTGACCCCTGCTCTTAAATCTTAGGCTTGATTGGAACCACAGTCTTTTCCTTTTTCTTTGGTCACATCCTCTATAAAGGCACTTTTCTAAGTGTTTTAAACAGTATGAACCTATAACTTAATTAGTGATCTGAAACACATTACTAGTGCTAATGACTATAACCGGAAGAAAGGACATAAAATCAGACAAGCATTTTTCTTTTAGAATTTAAAACAAGGATATAAATGGGAGTCTAAGGAATGAGTGTCCTCACTGATTTCCCTTGTCACAGACATCAATCCATGCTTGTTCTCTAATTGGAATATATGTATTATTTTACTGTCTCATTGTATTTGTTAATGTTCGTCTTGGTAGATGGCCAATGTATTGCTCTACCTTTGCATTAATAAAGTCTGGGTTAAATGGCTAAATATATCTTGTGTTAGGTAGCACTGCAGTATGTCCACAGACACAGGCATCCAGGAACTTGTAGGAGATGTTCAGGTCTTCCCTTCTTTTGTCTTGGCATCTTCAATAGTAAATGTCACATGAATCAAGCCTTATGGGACCTTTAAAGTGCTGTAGTTTCTTTCTGATTACAGTTCATCATTATTGTATATGTATCTAAAACATTTACCTTTCAGTAGCTTATGCCATTGGATGCATGCATACATACACACTTACATGTATATAGTCTTATAATTCTTTTTATAGTGGGTAGCCTAGCATTTAGGAATTAGTAGTGTAGATTAGCTTTGTATATACTTTTGAAACATACTAAGTATATATGCACACAGAATTAACTACTCCTTGCAAATAATAAAAAGAGAAGTTTTCAAGTCACTTGAAAAAAATAGAATTATTGATTTCATGACTCCTCTTTTAGTTATGTGAATAAATGTTTGGCATATCATTGTTAAGTTAAACAAAGAAGTAAAACAAATAGAAAACCAAGTTCCTAAGCAGCTGAGAGTACTCATGTAGATATAAATAAATGTGTGTGCAACATAAAAAGCATTTTATTCCTCTATTGTGTTATAAGACATTTCATTCACTAATGAAAATATTATTCAACTGTATGTGGTCATTTAGCTTATCAAAAAGCATTAGAATTTTCAGTTATGCTTAGCTGAAAAAAATCACATGTTAAAATGTTAATTTTTTATAACAAATTAGTCTTGATGTTAGCCCTCTACTGAAACATTTTCTGAGGGAAGTATATTTTTAGCTTTTCATGCTAGGACAACTTGTAGAGAGCCAGAGAAGAGGATGAGTGAATCTTCCTCCACTGATATCAACCAAAATCATCTTGGATGCCTCTCTGTGCCAGGTTTCAGTTGTGAGTAACTATAGATTGGCAAGAAAAGTTTCATTATTTTGCTCATCTATTCTCACATTCTGTTGGCAACTGTTGCACAATAGAATTGTGTGTCACAGGAAAGAAGTTTCCCTACATAAACAAGAAATGGTTTAAATGTTCTGGACATATTTCCAGAGAGGCACAACTATTTTAAAAGTAGATTTGCTTGCAGTTTCTTATTATCTTACTAGCACCTGAACTCATAGTTGTTAAAGTACCATCCAATCCTCCCACTTATTTTTAGATCTCCAGTTGCTCCAGAGGTAGACTGAATATGTAAAGCAGCAGCTTATACAGTCAAGCATTTGCATGATTGAATTTTTGTTTTGCCATCAGCTAAGTAGGGCAAAGTTGATCCCATCTCACAAGGCATTCCATTCCAGGTTTTCTCCCCTGACCTGAAGGTCCATCTTTACTTACCTGCTTCCTCGAAGAGACTGTGCTGTTGAAACATCTGTTGGAGGTATTTAAGTTCAAATTCTTGTTCTGATGGGTTGAGTCATTTTTCCATGTCTTAGAGTTTTCTTTCGGGTCTGAAGGAATAGGATTTAAGAAGAGGATTCTAGCTATGAACCCATAGAGAACAGTGGCCAAGATCATCGGCACAACATAAAAGACACCAAAGTCCATTAGGTAAATAGGTGAATAGTAATTTCTGGAAATCCTGTAGCCACAGGACACCACAGTAGCATCTCTGTAGGTGATGATGTTGAGATCCAGCAGGAAGAACCAGAGCATACAGTAAATGGACGTAAAGGCCCACACAAAGATGATGATCTTTTTGGCTCTGGAAAATGTGCAGAGAAATTGGGCTTTGATGGGATGACAGATGGCTATGTACCTCTCAATGGTGAAGGCTGTTATGGAACAAGAGGATGCATTAATTCCCAAGTACTGGAGATATGTAATGCAGAGGCATCCCACATAGCCATAGACCCAGGAACCGTATATGCTGTCGGTGATGTTGGGGAGGCCTGCAGCCACTAGGACCATGAGATCAGCCACTGCCAGGCTTACCAGGTAGCAGTTCGTAGGGGTCCTCATGTGCTTGGTTCTCATGACCACCAGGACCACCATGATGTTGCCTATGATGCCCAGACCACAGACAACGACCACCAGTAAGATTGTAACCACTTGGTACTCTACGGCCACCACCACTCGCGGCTGTAGCTGGGTCTGGTTAAGTTCATCGACCGTCTCATTCTCCATCTTTAGTGGGTTGAAGTTGCTCTGAAGGACAGACTTCTTAAAACATCTTCCCAGCTGTCACCTCTACTGCAGTAGTTCTACCTCCTGTGAAAGGTTAGTATATATTCATTCATAGTGCCACCATTTCTGATTCAGCCACACTCACAGGGAACTCTCACGTCATCTCATTTCACTTCCAATTTTCTACAGTGACAGGACCTCTATGGGCTTCTGTAAACTTTCATTGTAACTCCAATATAGGATGGAGTAACTGTTTTCACCACTCACATTACGAGAGAGTAGTTTCCTCCGCATGAGGAAAGAAACATGCTTAAGCAAAAGCTCCCTGTTGTAAAACAGTGCCAAATTGAAAAACAACAACAACAACCACTACAACAACAACAAAAAAAAAAAAACAACTAAACAACATTATCACTCAGCTGTAAAAATAAACACAAAGAAACCTCTCAGGTGCTCGGAAAAAGTATAGCAAAAAAAAGATAAAGGTATTAGTAGAAAAGCCAAGGGTCTCAATAGTCAAGCCTGGTGGGAATTTAACTGTGTATTGCCTCTTTGCTTTTAGGAGGTGAAATTTAGTATCAAATATTAAGCCTTTGAACCTATTCTTCCCTAAACCACTTGACCTCCATCCCCAATATAAAACAATTTCTCTTCTTACCTTTTCCTCTATCACGCTGCCTGCTATTCTGGGCAGATGAAGCGGTATTAGGTCCAAGTTTCCAATCCTGCAGAAAAGTCTCTCCTCTGTTTGACAGGAGACTACTTAGCGGCCGCTCAGCCTTCCAAGCTGCAGCTCCTTTAAGCCCTCGCAGCACTTCTCAACTCATGACAGACCATACAGCAGCCGCTGCCTCCGCAGCGAGGCTGTCAAATCGTAGATTGTTCCCTAATGAGAGCACAGCTCCCTCCCTCCCTCTCTCTCTCTCTCTCTCTCTCTCTCTGAGACACACACACACACACACACACACACACGCACGCACGCACGCACGCACACACTACAAATACTCTCATTTACAAGTTCCAGCCAGCCCTCTTCATTCAATTCTTCTCCCCTGGAAGAATTTACTTTTAATAGTGTGGATAATACAGCCCTCAGTGTGGAAAGCTGAAATCACAGATGAGGGATCTGGAAGCAGCCGGTCTTGTACTTATGGATGGATAAAGTTATGCAGAAACTCCACTGTCTGAGCTACCCTGAAATGTATTTCTACATCTTGGTTGATAGGATTTTGGGGAATAACAGGGTCAGAATAAAACTTAATAGATATATCTGCACTGAAACTAACTTCTTTCTTTACTATGGAAACCCTTAGGTTGTTTCTCCAGTGAACTAGTAAAACTGGATCCCTTCTTTAATATTATATGAATGGAAAGTGAGTTAAGATTGATTTAAGACCATTTCAACTATAATCTTCTAAGGTTTATATACTGTTATTTAAAACTGCTTTGAACACTAAGTGTGGTGAGGATTATGTGCCTGAGGACAGCTTTGGCTACATATAAGACTCTGTCTTAAGGGGAAAAAAAGTCAACAAAACAGAATTATTTGAGGTAAGAGCACCGTGGAAACTTGTTAAGACCTGTGAAGTTTGTCTTTCAGTTCTGGCTCTCTAGCTGCTCTGGGTACCACATCCCATACCAAGCAGAGGTGCCAGCCACCAAAAGTGTGCCTCTGTGCATTTCTAGTAGGAAAAATTATCCAGTAAATATCTATCCCTGTGCTCCTGTTTTACCATGTGTCCAAAATGAAATTTGTTATAGACTCTCTGTGCCTTTTTAGAAAAGAACAATTCAGCTTGACTCTGATTTCTCTAAAACAGCCAGTGGGCAAATCTACTACGAAGCTCAGAAAACATGCCTCAATTGTCTGGACACCAGTGGGATGCACCTCATATTAATGTTTGTGTACCTTCATCTCTCCAACATATGACAGAAAATTTCCTTTAGCTAAGTTCCAAAGAAGGTGCATTCATTCTTTATTTTGAAAAGTTTATGGGGCTGGGGAGATTGCTCAGTGGTTAAGGATGCTTGCTGAGCAGGCATGAACATGTGAGTTTGACACCTACAGCTTTCATAAGTTGTTTGGCATGGCTGCTCATGCGTGCAATCCCAACACTGAGTTGGAGCGAGGGAGAGGAAGATTCCTGTGGCTCCTTGATTAATAGTGTGATCAAGAAAAGGTCAGGGTGTGGGGAGGAATCCAGTTCCAGGCTCAGTGAGAGACTCTGTCTCAGGGAAATAAGGCAGAAGAGTGAGGGAAGACGCTCAATGTCTTCCTCTGTCCTCCAAAGGCTTGTACATGTGACATGAACATCTGAACACACACGTACACACCACAAACATAAAATGCACATGCACACACATGCATGAGCGCATGCATGAATGTATGTGTCTGGAGCCAAGTAGCCATGAGACATGGATGCCTTTGATCCTCTGATCTTTGATAACTGTTCTCCTTCCAAATCATCCATCTTTACAAATTAATGACCCAAAGACCCAGAAGTCACATGTGAACTTCAGATGTTCATTGTTTGCTTTTTATAAAATATGATAAAATTTGATTTGAAATAATTAGATTATTTTTACATCTTAAAATTGATATATTTGGGGGCTGGAGAGTTGGCTCAGCAGTCAAGACACTTGCCTGCAAAGTCTAATGATACAGGTTTGATTCCCCAGTACCTAGATAAATCTAGATGCACAGTGGCACATGAATCTGGAGCTCATTTGCAACAGTTGGAGGCCCTGGCATATTCATTTTCTATGTCTGTCTCTCTTCTACCTATTTTTGCTGGCAAATAAATAAAACTATTTTTAAAAAACGGATAAATTGAATATGAAACTGGAGGGTTTTTTTTTTCTTAAAAGTTCAGAAAGACTATTCCTCATGGGACTAGAGTCCTGTAAAGAGGTCATCTGAGTCTAACTGTGGTGATGGGTCAGGAGTTGTCATAGTCCTGTATGACCCACCCTCCCAATTATCTGCCTCACAGGCCAGCTTTCTCTTAGTCATCATGCGTGTCTGACATCCATCACTATTTGAGTTTTGGCCTGTATATTATACTGAAGTTTTGAGAGAAGCAATTGAATGTACCAACAAAATGTAAGTTCTTTTATCCTGAGTGGATATTTTCCCCTGAATTTTAATTTATTTCTTCAATTGGTTTAATAACAGACTGATCAATGAATATCTCCAGTTCTTTCCATGGTCTGCAGTACAGAGATACTCTGGTTTCTTTATCACCTAGTTACCTGTTATTCAGAATGAGAATGCTTTCTAAAGGGAAGCATATCAGCAATGTTTTCACTGCTGGAGCAAAGCACCAGATCATACGAAGCTGTTGATGGAAGGAAAGGGTTTATTTCTGGCTTTCAGTTTTGACAGGAAATTTTATCATGGTAGGAAAGCATGGTAGGAGCAGGCAGCTGAGTGTCATATCTCCACAACCGCAGGGAGAAGTAAAGAAACTGAGCTAAGTGTAGTAAGCAGGAGGCTGGGCTACAATATCCAAGGTCCTCCCCTCGCTCCCTCCTCCATATATAAAGTCTCCTCTTCCCAAAGACTCCAGCAACTGGAAATTAGGTATGAAGCTTAATCACAAACACATGAGGCTATGGGGAAACTTTTACAGTCAAACCACCCTAGGGAGGCATTGTCTGTCTCCCTTCTCCACCCCAACCCCACTACCTCCAAGAAAAAATATCTCTCTCAAAGTCCTATTTCTCAAATCACATCTCCCTTTTCATGATGCTATGGATTTTTAATAAGCCTTCATGCCTTCTAAGAAGTAGATCATTCATATTTTATGCACTATGTCTACTGCAGGGTGAACGTCTGCTCTTTTAGAACAACTTCCATTCCAATCTTTTCTTAGTGAAATCCTTCAGCATTTGTCCCCTGTGGAGCCAACACTTGGCATCTCTTTATTTTTTTAATTGATAACTGTTAAATTCTTGCCATAAATCCTTTCTCAAAGACCATAATGCATAAGCAAGTCTGGGAGGGTAAAGTAAATTGACTTTCACTTGCCACTTTAAAGCAGTTCACGGACAGTGGGAGAAGAAGACAGATAAAGCTGGACAAAGCTACACATTGAAAACCCCATTCAGTGGACTATGTTATGAAGTGAAGGCATGTGGGCATGGTGGAGGCATTGGACTAAGAGACCACGTTGGGTGTTCCAGACAAGGTAACGTTTGAAGACAGTCTTGCCGAAAGACACAGCTCTCTTTTGAAAGGTGGGACAAGTGATGAGCTTGTGACTAGAGGCAATAAGATGCACAAGATACAGTGGTATAAAGTGTCAAGGATTTGGGGCAGAGAGAAAGAATTTTTTAAGCATTTTTATTTATTTATAAGCAGAGAGGAATAGAGAGAAGAAATACTGAGGGAGATAGGGAAGGAGGGAGAGAGGAAGAGAGAGAAAGTGTGTGCTAGGGCCTCCAGATGCATGTGTTACTGTGCATCTGGTTTTATGTGGGTATGAAGGAATTGAGTCCAGGTTTTTAGGCTTTGCAGGCAAGGGCCTTAACCACTGAGAAATTTCTCCCTCCCAGGAGAGAAAGATTTTATGACTGCCTTAGCCAAGAAGGGTTGAGCTGTTATGAGATAGCCATCAATGACTGCCACAAGTGTGTCTAATGAGGGTTCTCCCCTGGACTGTGACTTACATTGTACCTGACTCCTCTTGCTTAACCTGCTATTTTCACTCTGGATAGGGAGCACAGCTGACTTCACCCTCCAAAACTTATCTGTGTATTATGGTCTTTGAGGAAAGATCCGGCACCATTTCTTACCTCCTTGTATTCATAGTTAGGCTTATTCATGGTATGTGTGCCTCTTTTCCAAGTTTCCCCATGAAACTTTACATCTGTTTTGTGCAAACTGTTCATGGCATGCACTGTCTGACCTGGACTGCATTGCTACTCACAAGAGCAATTCAGAAGAGACTTATCTTTGCCACTGGATGTAGTTTTAGCTTTCTGGCTCAATTGGTCCTCACAAATCCATTAACAGACAGATACTTATTAGTGCTATTCATCCATATTTCTCAAACTAAGCATGTGTAGTAGTTACCTTCTCACTGCTGAAGAAAACCCCCCAGCCAGAAGCAGCTGATGGTAGGAAAGGGTTATTTCAGGCCAAAAATTTTGAGGGAAGATTTCATCATGGTGGAGAAAAGCAAGGCAACTGTCTCTCAATGTTATACTTCTGCAGCAGGGAGAGAACAGAAAGAGCGAGTTAGCTCTGCATACCCAGGCGGACTGCTCTAGAAACATTACTGACCCACCCCCAAGAACACTCTTCCTCCAGCAAGGTTTTACCTTCCAAAGACTCTGCCAGCTGGATACTAATGGTGAGACTTAATTGCCAACTCTTGAGGCTAGAGGGAACATTCGACATTCCAAACACCACAGCATGCACCTATATGAATCTCCTGGAGAACTTATTGAAACTCAAGTTCCTCCAAAAAGCTCCCCACCCAAATTTAATGCTTCTATAGATATAAACTGGAGCCAGAGTGCTCACAAGTCATATAAGTTTCTGGGTGATTGTGGATGTTGCTGAACCACATTTTAAGTAGCAGTGTCCAACAGGAGCTAGCTCAGTGGTTCTGATGGGAGTGACAGGGAGCGGTGATTAATCAAAATTGCTTAGAGCAAGTTATAAAAATGTATTTACTAGGCTTGCTTGTTTACCTATTTTGTGTATAGGTATTTCCTAAGACTGGAGATGGATAACAAAGTACAGAAAATGAGCAGAGGCAATTGACATCTATGTAAGTATCACTATTTCTGCTTAACTGGAGCTTGGTTTGACAGGTAGGGAATTATTAGAAAAGAAAATACAAATGTGCATCACCATCTAGCAGCCCTGGGATCAAGGAGGGTTGCTTGTGTTGTAGTGTAACCATGTTCAGGGCCCAGACAAGGTTGAAGAAAGGGGAAAATGTAGAAATGTACTAAAAAGTGTAGTAAAAAGAGTTACTGTTACTATTTCATCTCCTTTCCTTTCTCCTTTGCCCCTTTTCTCCTTTTATTCATTTTTCCCTCCTTTCCTCCTTCTTTCTAGACAGGATCTTGCTATGTAATTCAGACTAGGCTCGGGATCCTCCTGCCTCAACACCCCTCCAGTTCTGTGATTACAGTTGTGTGCTGTCATACCAAGAAAAAATATTTTAATATCACATGGGTACATATACTCACATGTAAATGTGTGAGTTGTTTGTATGTGTGTGGACACATGCATGTGTGCCTGTATGTTGAGGTCATAGATCAACACTGGGTGTTTTTCCCAGGTGTTCACCTTATTTTTGAGTCAGGATTTACCACCGAATCTACAGCTCACTAGTTTCGATAGACTGAGTGGCTGGTGAGTCCTAAGGAATGTCCTGTCTTTGCTTCCCCAGTGCTGGGGTTACAGGCACACATTTCCATACTGGCTTTCACATGGGTGCTGGGGATTCAGACTCAGGTCGTCAGGCATGTGTGGTAAGATCATTTCCCAAGTGATCTCCCAAGCTCCTTCATGCAGCATAGATCTTTAAAAGGATAAAACTTCTTCAAATGAATAAAACAAAACAAAACAAAAACATTAAACATAGCTACAATCAGTATTATGAATTTTCCTGTTTGCTAAAGGATCCAAAGGTCCTTTCCTTAAATTTTTGGTAGTGATTTTATCCTGGTTTATTTTGCACTGATTTTGATGATTACTTTTATTGCTGAGTTTTTCTGAGCCTCTTTAAATTTTTTGTTGCCAGTTACTTTAGTTTATTTAGCTTTCTCATCTGCAGCTAAATGTTAGATTCATGTACAGAAATTTTACAAAGAAAATCCTTGTGGGTTTCACAGACACTCTTATTTGGTTGGTCAGAAAGTGACTTCCAGTTATGTTGGTATGAACAACCATAGTGGAGAATCACTGAGCTGTAAATAACAGAGTTTCTTCTCTGGGAATGAGAAGTTGGTGGTTGTGGCAGCCTAGGCTCAGGGGAAGGCCAACGGTATGACAGAAAATTAGAACCAATAAAGTACCAAGGTTCAGAAAAGTGATAGATTCAGAAAACTATGGTAACTAACAGACACTGTTCGAGAAACTGTATAAAATGCAGGCTTTCTAGGCTTGTGTGTGTGTGTGTGTATGTGATGTACACATGCGTGTGAAGATACGTTTTCCCTGTGTGGGCATGTGTAGAGGCTAGAGGAGAATGTGGTGTACTCCTGTATCACTCTTCATGTGTGTTGACACAGAATCTCTATGTACATCAGCCTTTCACTATTAGGCAATCTGGCTGACCAGTGAGCTCCAGTGATTCTCCAGTCTCTGCTTCCCACAAGAGTAATTTCAGGCTTACCTGGCCACTCCCTGCTGTTTATGTGAGTGCTGGGGAATTGAACTCAGGATGAATCAGTCCCTCTCAGACCCTCATATTTGTGTGGCAAGTGATCTTAAACACAGAGCTATTTCCCTAGCCCAGTTTCTAGGTTTTGGAAGTGGCACAAGTGGTGCAACCTATCAATTTACGACTCAGATACTGAAACTGTGCCAAGGACATGGTACCTGGGGTGAAGATATGAGGGTTTTAGTCCTGGAGGTAGGAAACCAAGTCAACATGAATGTGATGCTGACTCATTTCCACATTGCATGGAGGATCCTTAAGTCTCTGTTTGGGCTTGAGTTCCAGCCACAGACCCAGGAGTGTAAAATAAGGCATTTGGCAAACTTTATAGTAAAAAAAAAGTCAAAATCCATATTTGCTTTTTGCTGAAGTTTGTATATTAGCCAAAGAAAATTGCTGGCTTCTGATCAACAGATGAAAATACTTTATGTAATGGGATTATGAGGTTATAGCTTTGATTTTTGGAAAAGACATGATGTCTTGTTTACTCTGAAAGGTAGACTCCCGTATGCAGTACCATCTAATTCGGACTCAAGTGACTTCCTATTCCTATACCTTACGTATTTTTCCTACTTCACACCTGTGGGGAAAGCACAAAACTCAACTTCAAAATATTTTAAAATGGAAATGTACCAGTGTGCCTACATGCATCCTTTCCTCTGTCGTCTGTAGTCCGTCCTTATCTGTCAGATGAGCAGCACGGTTTGGAAGGGCTAACACTACTGACCGAAGCTCCCTGAAGTGTCACTTGGGGATACGACCTAACAAATGATTAAGGAATAGGCTTTTAATCAAACTGTCCACATTCTGAGCTCACATTTACTGTGGCTTATTGCATGATTTGTGAAACACTAACTTATTTTCAAAAATTCATTTAATTTGAAAAGTTACTGTGATGAACCTGGTATAAATGTGCAATATTTTAATTTATTTTAGTCAAATCAAATTTACTTCCTTATACAAAAGGTATAAATATTTACTACTAAAATAGCTTTATTTTCTCTCACTAAATTAATCAACATAGTATTGATCTTCAGTTGCTTTACTTGTCATATTTATTATGTCATTGATGTGTACATATCTAGACAACAACCACCACCCCTATATATTGCTTTCCAGAGCCCTTGGAACTTCACAAGAATTATACACACACACACACACACACACACACATACATACATAAATATATGTATATATAAATATAAATATATTTATATATATATTCATACACACATAGATAGATAGATAGATAGATAGATAGATAGATAGATAGATAGATAGATGGAGATATATAATTTTTAAAGCTACTGGGGGAAGTGGCCAACAATAGTCTGAGCAACCAGTGGTCTAAGCTATTCAGACACAAACACCCAGCAAAATGTACACACAAATGCAATAAGGGCACACAGCCTTGGCAGGTAATCAATAGCTTTCTGATTGTCTAAGAGAGCTGCTCAGTGGAAAGGAACCCATATCTGGAAGTGGGAACCAGATCAGAATCCTATGGACACAAAGATTATGCTCTTCAATGTCAAGTTCCCACTAGTCTTGGGCTAAACGAGGGGCTACATCCTTCAAATTCTCCCTAAATTATAAGGCTTATCCCATTTAACCTGTGCTAACTTCACTCTCCATTGATGAATCTGTTTTTCCTTTTCAGAAGGTAGTGAAACCCCTCGCAGTTCAGCCAAGGCCCAGGTGAAAACACAGAGGAACTGGGGAGACCAGCAAAAATGCAGATTCCATGGTAAGCCTAATAATCAGTGTCAGGGTGGAGACAGATGTTGAGGTTATACATCACCTACCAAAGCAGAGATCCAGAGGCTTCTAAGAGTTCATCACTGAAGCAGACTTAAAACACATCAACTGCAGCTCAGGGAATTTTGCAGAAGAGGCAGCAGAAAGATTGTAAGAGACGCAGGTTGGATACTATGCCTTGAGTCATAGTCCATCCATCGCCCCCAACAACTGACTGCTGCTCCCACAATGCATAACTCACAACTCCATGGGGAATACCTGAAACACCACTCAGGAAAGCCCTCAGCAGAACAGGGAGAGAGATAAAAGGATGGTACCAATGCATGATGTATCCATACTAGGTATTTCCATAACTAATAAATAAAAATAGATATAATTTTTTAAAAGCTTATTGAAATGCAAGCTAGGTAGAATGTAAAACCAAAAGGATTAATTTTATGAGTTTAACAACTACATGCATTTTTTTAACCACATTACAGTGTATAGAAAATTTCTATCATCTCACAATGGTCCCTGTTTCCTTTCCCATTCAATTCTCAACTCCCTGAACAATTCTGTATTCAGCTAATCATGGTTCAGTTTCCTGTCTCTAGAATATGTATGTCTTGAAGAGATATTGTTTTTTTCACAGCATGGTGAATTTATATGCACCTGGTTTTTCAGTCGGTCTAATTTTAAATATATTTAAGCTGTATTTGTTGCAGTAATTTGTTGTTGCATAACATCCCACTGTGTGATTATATGGATATATCATGATTGTTTATTCATGCATTTGTTGATTAACATTTGTTTTATTGGTCCCTTACTAAGCTCTCATTAATTTCCCATTGCTTATTGCTAGTATATGGAATATAATAGTATTTTTGTATGTTGACTTTATATCTTGTGATTTTAATAAACTCACATATTTGTTCAAGTACTTGTTGGAAATGCCCTAGGATTATTTATGTACATTTTTATGTTACCTGTGATTCAGAAGAGTTTAACTCATTTTTCAATATCCTCCTTTCATTTATTTTTTTCTTGAATTATTGCACTAGCTAGGAACTCTTGTACAAGGTTTAGTAATGGCACAATAAGCATTCTTTTCTTGGGCCTAATATTAGGTTAAACCAACTTTTTAAACCAAAAGTATGATTCTAATTATAGGTTTTACAAAGAAGTTGCCCTTTTAAGCTAAAGCAATTCTCTATTTTTGTCCTGTTGAGTGTTTAGTCATGAATAGGTATTGACTATTTTCAATTTGTGTTTATGTGTCTGAAAATGTTTCTCCTTTTTAACACTATTGACTGAATTCCCAATGTATTCTTGATTATTTTGCTAGATTTGCTGATTTTTTTTTTCCTGTGGCAGTGAGGATTGAATGTCAAACTTCATGCATGCATGTGCTGTAACAGTAAGCCACATCTGCAGACTTTACTGATATTTTGTTCAGTACTCTTGAATGTATATTCATGGGTCATGTTGATATACATTTCATTGCTTGTAATATCTTGATCTGGTTTTTGTAACAGGACAGCACCAGCCAGATAAAGTGAGGGATAAATCTTCCTTCTTTCACTAGTTTTTACTTGGTTGATATTTTCTCTTTGAGAATCTGATACAATTAGGCAGTGAAGTTATCTGACCATAAAGTTTTCTTTGTTAGAAATTTGAAAATTACAAATGTAACTTTTTTATGAGATGTGGAGCAGTTTATATCTTCACCTTTTCTTTAGCTTTTTTATTATTAGCAATTTGAGCAACATCCTTGTCTTTCTTGACTATTATTTACCTACTTTATCAAAGTTTGCAAATAATAGCTTTTAGACTTTTTGTTTTAATATTTTCTGTTTCAAATGAATTTGTTACTCTCCTCATAATTTGACTGCAGCTTATTTCTGAGGATAGAAGTTTAAATCATAGACTTTAGTTATAACTGTTTTTAAGGTATTAACACTATAAGTTTCTTTGCTAATTAAATTAAATAACTTTGGTAATTAAATTGCAATTTTATATATTTTTATTTTCATTGAATTGCCTATATTTCCTCATTTTCCTTTATCACTTTAGGAGTGAATTACTTAATTTTTGAATTTTACTTTAACCTTATTCTGTATATGATTTCAGGTCTTTTCTGACTTATCAATGATTATTTTATGCCCACTACATGGCTCCACAGAGACTCTGCTTTGGTGTGGTGGAGTGTTCTAGAAACTTTGTTTGAGAAGATAGAGCTTGAGTACTTTATATCCTTATTGATTTTCTGTCTTCTGTGTGTATCAATTTCTGACATATAGTGTACAAATATACAAAGATGATTATGAATTTTCCTATTTATTTATTTCTGTCCATTTGTGTAAATCAGAGCTTTAAGGTCTGTTATTTTGTCTCCTTGGTGATGTGGCACTGGGGTATTTATCGAGATGTGTGTTTGCCAAGCCACCAAAAAGCTCATCGATCACATAAAGATATTTTTATGACTTAGATATCACTTTAAAGGTCCTAATTGTCATTTGGCAAGATTAATATGAGTTTTACTTTTCACTGCCCCTTTATATTTATGGAGTAGTAGATACAAGCTTTTATTGTGTACTAGGTTCTAGACTATGCTTAATAGGTATACATCAATTCCATTTTTAGACAATTACTTGAAGAATCAGGTCACTTATTTGCAAAGTAATTTTGTATTGTGACAACTGCTTTCTCTCTGTGCTCCACTGACTTAAGTATTAAGTCATACAGAAAAGACAGTATAGAGTATTAAAGCAGATATATTTTTTTTTCAAAAGAAAAGGAATAGTGGCTATGATTGAAATACAGTCACTTACTTCTTAGGTCATTATATTAGTATTTGGTATTACCACAAGGTTGTCCTAGCACTGATATACAGGACTAGCTTTACATTTATACACTTAAATTTTTTCTGAGCATTCTACAGATTGGCTTAACCTTTGCAGGAAGACAATGGTGGAGTGTGTAATGTCTTGTTTGGAGTGATAAGGATAGGGATAGCAGATCATTTGAAGGAGATCTATAAAATCTACCAAGTTCAGACATGTTGTACTTAACAGAATCAAGAGACACTTTAATAGAGGAGATATTAAACTAAAATATTAAAGCAGAATAAATTGTCCATTTGTAAAATCTTGTAGTAATTTCCTCCATACATCTAAAGAAAAGCATTTCTGAAATATTTTATGATATTTTCCCTTAGACTTTCTAGCCTGCTAGGGACTCCTCAGTGATAAAGAATGACTGGGAAGAAGTGTGGTGCATGAATTCAGGGACAGTATTAAGGCAATTTCTCACCTTCAGTGTAGAGGTTTGCCTGCTCATCCATTCACACTGGTTAAGTGCTCACTTATCGAGTGCCAATTATTTGGCAGGCAGAATGCCAGACATTGCAGCTGGAAATGTAAATATGAAAAGCACAGGGGAGTCCCTAGCCTGGCATGGGTGAGTGAACATGAACTGCCAATTATAGTGTAGGATATCAGCTGCTATGACTGAGTTATGTGTATGTTTTTAAGTGCAGGGAAAGAAGGGACTGATTTTGTGTGAATGGTATGGCATGATTTTTCAAGACTAGAAAGAAGGCCACAGGATTCAGATGTAGGAAGAAAAAAGAGAGTTGAGCAAATAGCCCATGACTAACCAGTTGGAGGCATAAGGAAGATAACAGACATAGAAAGTCTCAGCACAGAGCATTCAGTGCATGTGTTTTTCTTTGAGGAGGTCCCATGATGAGCTCTATTTCACAACCCCACTCAGTAGCTGACTCCTCAGGTCTTGTTTAGAGTGACTTATGCTGGCCTGTGACTTGACCTGAGTCTCAGCTCACTGACTAGCTGTGTGGCTGACACATTCATTCAATTTCTCCATGCCTCAATTTCTTCATATGCAGAGGAGAAATAGTAATAGTACTTACTATTGGAACAGTATAGTAGTAATATGCTCTGAATATAATATCTATTAATGGTATAGCAATACTATTCTCCTAATGTGGTACAGATATTTTAACATTAAATAAGATAATATCATCTGAAATTATATTATTGGTACTATGCCCACAAAATATTTACTGCATGACAGTTATTAGAATTGGGGTAGAAGAGAAAGGCATTCCTGATTTTGGAAGTTTGGACCAAACTTATTGTTTCATACAGGGCCACCTACAGTGCTAGATGTGCATTTATGTCACAGAGAGCTCATAGAGACTTAACAAAAAAAAAGAAGGGGGGAGATGAACAAGAAAATTTTTTTGTCTTTGATAGACAAATCCTTGAAATAAGGGACAGGCTAGAGTACCCATTCTTATTGACTTCTGACTGAAATTGCATAGTTCTTTTGTCCATTCTAAAAATAATTAGCTTACACCCAAGCTAGGAAAACGAATACATAAAAAGTATGGAATTGGCAAGAATTATCGTTTCCAAACAGAAGGTTGATATTCAATGGTAGGTTGTATAATCTATTTAAGGTTTCATGAGAAGTGTTATTGTTAATTGAATAAAATATGATTATTACTTTATATACCACTAGCTTTCCTGATCCATATAACAACATATTATTTACCACTAATTTGACACTGTTCTAAGAACCTGACTTGCATTAATTCAGTTAATTCTTGTGGCAACTCCAAGAGATACTTCTTACTACCAACCTACATTTGCAAATGAGGTAAGCAAAGGGTTGAAAACTTCCCCAAGGACAGGTGCCAAGCTGAAGGCCTGGCTTTGCAAGGTGTGAAGGACTTGGTTATAACAGAGTAGGCATATTGCACTGGAGGTCTAGGACAAAGGATTTTAAAAACCACTTTGAATGGGAGAAGATGTTGCACTCCTACCATCCAAGCATCCCTGGGCATGTACCTAATCTCAAGAGACAGTCAAGTTTCTTGGCAAGCACAGTATCTGTCAATATTCAGGTTATTTCCAAGTTTTAGCCAATTGATAAAATATATTTAATAATTAAAGAGGAATAAAAGTATATGCAAAAGAACAAAACATCAAATTCTTGAAGGGCATGCATTTAGGGAGAGAAAATGATAAGCTTCTGGGATGTATTACAAAACATTTTTAGACTGTAAATGTTACTGTGCCTCTACATATTCTAAGGACTGTAGGGTGTAAATATAAACAAAACTAAATCTTTTGTGTATAAGTAATTTTTAGTCCTAAGGGAGAAATAAGAAAATGCAAAATCTGAGTTACAATAAACATTATAAGTACAACGACAGGAGTATATGTCATCAAGTGAGCACTTCAGTTATGAGTGGCCACCATGGCCTGCAGGATCAGAAAAGCTTTGCCCAGTCACTGCTGTTTCCTGACTCAGAGTTGTTATTGGTAAATATTCTATATAAGTCTATATCTGAATACCAAAAAAAGTGTTGAACCTTGCCAAAGTAGTTGCTTGCTTTATCCTAACCTCCATTAAAGATATGTAATTGAATGCTATTGAAGCTGAAAAGAGACAGTGTCTCAGATATGACAATTATTCTTAAAGTCGGGCTGAACTGGTTTACCTATGGGGTTAGTGTACATTGGACATTGTAGTACTTTCTCTTGATTGATTAATTATCTTTCAGGAGAGATGCTGTGGGCAGCAGCTTTAAAACTTGCCTCACTTGTCTCAATTAACTTTTTCATCTTCACTACTTCTCAGGACAGAACACACCTTGAAAATATTTTCTTCTTTTAGACATATGCTTTTAACAACATCTCAACAAGCAATGTTAGCTCATGACCAGCAGAGTTTAGTAGAACATATAGGGACTCCGTATTGTTTTTTTTTTTTAAATTTTTATTTATTTATTTGAGAGCGACAGACACAGAGAAAAAGACAGATAGAGGGGGAGAGAGAGAAAGGGCGCGCCAGGGCTTCCAGCCTCTGCAAACGAACTCCAGGCGCGTGCGCCCCCTTGTGCATCTGGCTAACGTGGGACCTGGGGAACCGAGCCTCGAACCGGGGTCCTTAGGCTTCACAGGCAAGCGCTTAATCACTAAGCCATCTCTCCAGCCCGACTCCGTATTGTTTTAAAATAACTTCCACACTTGGGAAAACAAGGGAGCGAGTGGGTAGTATTCTCATATATAATGAAAACAAAGGCCTTGAGGGTCCCAGAAGACACTTGAGTACCTCATATGTAAGATGGATGGACCTGGAAAATTTGCTTGAATTCACTGTGCCTCAGTTTTTTTTTTTTTAATTTATAAAATAAGGATATTAGAATGATTGTCATTTTCTTGCTTTTTGGTGTATTCACACAAGTACTGCAGTTTGGTCATATGCACCCCAGATTACCCTCCCTTGTCCCCTTCAGTCCCACTCTACTCCTTCTCATCACTTACTAATGGCTGTGCTGAAAAAGAGAATGACTTTCACTCCCTTGTCAATCATTAACTGGGGTGAGCTCATCAGAAGAGTGGCCTTTGGCACTCTTCCTCTATCCATTATAGGATGTTGACTGGCCTCATCATGGTTAAGACTTGTCTTAAATACTTGAGTTCAGGATGATTTTAGGCTCTTCTGGTGGGTTGCTTAAGGTTCAAATCAGTCTTGCTATAGCATCTGCTCTACCTCGTGTCTTGAAGGAATCACTGTGGATGTTAGTTAGCTCTCTTTCTACACAATGTTGCAGTTTGAAAATTGCAAAGCTAGATCTACTGGTTGTATACCTGAGTTTTCATTACATCAGACATAACTTCATTGGCAGGCTACTGGACACCTACAAGGCTGCTTTGTTTGACCTTTGTAGCAGTAACCTTCTTGTTGCTGGATTAAACATCTGATCAGAAGCAGCTTATGGGAGGAAAGGGTTTGTTTCAGCTTACAGTCTTGAGGGGAAGTTTCATCATGGCAGGGACGACATGGCAAGCATAGACAGCAGGGTATCACATCTTTTTAAATATTTTGCTTTTATTTATTTAGTTATTTGGCAGAGAGAGAGAGAGAGGGAGAGAGAGAGAGAGAGAGAGAGAGAATAGGCGCGCCAGGGCCTCCTTTCATTGCAAACGAACTCCAGATGCGTGTGCCCCCTTGTGCATCTGGCTAAAGTGGGTCTTAGGGAAACTGAACCTGCGTCCTTTGGCTTTGCAGGTAAATGCCTTAACCGCTAAGCCATCCTCCAGCCCTTTTTAATTTTTTTTTAAATATTTTATTTTTATTTGTTAATTTATTTGATAGAGAAAGGAAGAGAGAGAATCACATTCTATGACACACCTTGCACATCAGCCTGGAGGAGGCTGCAAGAGTGAGATCAGCTAGCACTGGCAAAGTGGCTAGATGATAAAATCCCAAGGCCTTCCCTCAGTCACTCCACAACTTCCCCAAACCACCGCTAGCTGGGGAATCAAATGTGAGATAATGAAGGAAAGTTTATATTCAAAATTGTCACAACCTATTTTGAGTTCCCTCTGTTATGCTGTTGTACTTCTGTGGAAAAGTGCTCAACCTCTTCAGTAGTCAAGGTTTACTGCCACTAGGTAGTGTCTGTGAAGATTAAGAGGGAACCTATGATCTGTTTAACTACATGTGCAGATGAATCTCTTGAGTGTAAGGAATAATATCCTCTCTTTGGAGGAAATCATGATATTCGTCCACTTGTTCTCTGTTCTTATGGAATGAATATTAATTCAAGAGGAAAACTAGAGCGCTACAAGTCTAATGATATGCATTTTTTGGTCATTTCATTGTGAGTTCACATCTTTTATTGCTTATCCATTTAACTGTAGTTAAGGAAATGCTGAGTTTTGCTTAGTGCTGTTGCTATAGTGATTCCTATGAGATAAAAGCCAGGCATGAAATATTCAGGTGAAAATTTTATCTAACTACTGCTTAAATTAAATGTGGCTTTTAATTTATTCATTAAATCATGTGAAATCTGGTCATCTAGGAAGCTGCAGTGCTACTTTCCCGATTGCTTTTGCCTTTCCCTCTGACTGCTGTTTGATACACACAGGTGTCTTCAGGAAGAATGACTCACGCATGTTTCTCGTTCTCGGTGAAGATGGCAGAACCTCAGCAGAGAAAGGCACAGATTATCAGCAGAAGGCTCTGCCTTTTCTGGGAAATCCTTTAAACTTGTCTTTGACAGGACCAATCTAATTAAGAGAAGATTTTAGATGCCTGTTCCCTACCTTCCTTGAACACTGGCCTGGAGACATTTTAGTCACTATAACTCTCTTAATGGAATCATGATTTTTGTTCCTAATTTGGTTTAGCATAGAGTCTTCTTTTGTCTGAACTGGTGCTCCACACTTAGGTTTCAACCTATATACTTCAAGAAAAGCTGACCAACTGGTGGTATGTCAGAAATCTGGTGTTGTGCAACATCCCAACTCAAGAACCATGAGGAGATGGAGGGTTTTCCTGGACAGAGTGGAGGACAGGCAATCTGGAGGATACTCCATGGTTACATTTTTAATCTTTATTAATTTTATTTTTTAAAATATATTTAATTATTTGAGAGAGAGAGAGAGGGAAAGACAGATAGAGAATGGGCACGTCAGGACTTCCATGTGCTGCAACTAATCTCCAGATGCATGTGCTGCCTTGTGCATATGGCTTATGTAAGTATTGGTGAATCAAACTTGGTTCCCTAGGCTTTGCAGGCAACTGCCTTAACTACTCAGCCACCTCTTCAGCCTCATAGTATCTTTTTATGTATTATTTATTTATTATTAAGTAGAAAGTTTGCATGTACACATCAACTGTAAGTAGCATTATTTCCCTTCTCCCTGCCCTGTCAGTGGGATTGAAGTTATTGCCCATAGGGTTGAGGGTTAGAAGATGTGAGAGCATCCGTCACTGTAAGTGCTGGGGCGGGGAGGGGGGGTGGTGGTGGCGGGTAGGCCTCTGAACATTCCCTTCTACCCTGTGGCTCCTACAAATTTTCTGACATCTTCTTCTGCAAAATTCCCTGAGCCATAGAGCATGTGCATGTTGTGCTCTCAGCAGGTCTCCATAGTCTCTTGCTCAGTACTGCAGTGGCTATGCTTGAAAAAACATTTTCTATAATGATCCAGAGAATTAATATTTTTTGGCTTTTAAAGCAAATTGTCTGTTAAAATGATGTTCTCCCACTGTCGCAGAAAGGCAGAGACATGAATAAATCCGGCTGTGTTTCAAAAGAAAAATAACTTATTTTTATTTATTTTTTATTAGAGAGAGAGAGAGAAGGAGAGAGAGAGAGAGAGAACAAGAGAGAGAATGGGTGCGCCAGGCCCTTGAGCCACTGAAAACGATCTCCAGAAGCATGTGCCACCTTGTGCATCTGGCTTATGTGGATCCTTAGGAATTGAACATGGGTCCTTTTGCTTTGCAGATGAGTGCTTTAACTGCTAAGTCATCCCCCAGCCCCCCCAAAATAACTTTTTGATAAAAAGTAATGTTTTGATACAATGCAATTTGAATCTCAAATGGTTTTCATGTATTACAAAATAATACTTTTTATTTGACTCTTCCCCCCTCATTCAATAATACACAAACTTTTGTTGGCTCATGAATTACTAACATAGCAAGGCTTCTGTGACCAGCAGGCTGAGGTTCGCAGAGCTCAGGATAGAATATTAAGAGGGTAGAATTTGGGGTAATTAATCTTTCTTTGCTCCCTCATTTCTTCCTGATTTACCTTGGGTCACTAATTTCTCTATGTCTTCTTTTGTGGTGTTTACAAAGAAGTTGGTAATGATGCATACCAAAGAATTCTTCTGGGGGTTAAATCAGAGCATATGAGCATATGGACTGGTCAGAGTGTTTTCAATCAGGTATGCTCACTTGTAGACATCAAGAGCCATAGAGGATTCAGCACTATTGGAGATGCAAACCATCATGACTACTCAAAACAGCAGCATTTATTTACCCATATTTACATAAATGTGTATCTTTCTGATGTATATAGATGGAGCAGATGCAACTTAGAGAGAGGGAACACCCACCCACACTTCTGCAATCACCAGAGTGTCACAGGCTTCTCTGCACCCACCTGCCCTTGACGACCTGCTTCTGGCCACCATCAACAGACTACTTACAATGAATGATTCCCTGTGGAAGCAGCTGCTTGGGTTTTGCATGCTGTCACCTTCTGTTACACAAAAATTTAATCCTTTTTATTTGCTTTCCACTGCAGTTTCTTAGTGTTGACACGGTGATTTCAGGACTGGTCTCATTTTCAGATCTTATGATGGACATTTTGTATACCTCATAAATCCAGAGAGGCAAATTTGTGCTGAACATTATGCAGCTGTTGAGCAACAGAGAATTTCCCTGTCTAAATTGTCATAAAAATACCAAAAAAAGGACACTTTTTCTCTCATTTAAACATTCCTGACTATTCCTGATTTCTGTTTCTTTAGGAGATTTTGAAGTTGTTTGGAAGGAAGTTTAAAAAGGTAAGTCTCTGCTGGTGATTTGATTTCCATTTATTTAAGAGACAGAGAGAAAGAAGCAAATAGAAATAGAGAGAATGGTGCAAGGGCCTCCAGCCACAGCAGACAAACTGCAGATGCATGCATGTATATCTGGTGTTACTTGGGCACTGGGGAATTGAACTCAGGTCCTTAGGCTTTGTAGGTAAGTGCCTTAACTGCTCAGCAATCTCTCCAGCCTTCTTCTTTATAGAATTTATTTAAAGGGTTGGGGATATAGCCCAGGTGCTAAAGTATTTGCTTAGCAGGCACTAGATCCTGGGTTTAATGTCCTGTGCTGCATACAACAGGTATGGTAGTATGTACTTTTAATCCCAATATTCAAAAGGATCAGAAGTTCAATATCATTGTCACTACTACATAGTGAACTTGAGACCTGCTTGGGTTATACAAAATCCTTTTGCAACAAAAACAAAAGAAAGCAAAACACAAAAGGTTTTAAATTTCCCAAATCAGTTTTCCCAATATAAGCCAAAGAAAATCTTGATTTATTTTTAAAATAAAAGTTGCAAGTGGGAACACTGCATCAAAATATTATCTATAAATCTGAGAACCCAGACACCAATTTGTAGAATTTGAAAATGGAGACTGCTGACATTTTAATGGTGGTTAACATTTTCTGAAATTGGTCATTTTCATAGGTCAAACCTAGAAAAATAATCAAAATAATCTTAGGTGTGTTTTAGGAATCATGTAATAATTATGTGTGTGTGTGTGTGTGTGTGTGTGTCTGCCTGTTCCACAAAGAACATGCATGTGGAGGTCACAGGACAACCTCGAGATAGTGGTCCTTTGCCTTCACCTTGTTTGAGATGGTCTCTGTTATTATTTTTCCCTGGGAAAGCCAGACCAGCTGGCTCTTGAGCTTTGATAGTCTCCTGATTCTGCTCCCTCCCCCCCACCTCCCGCTACCATAGGCAAACTGGGATTATTGATGCATGCACCACTTTTGCATCCAGCTTTACTGCTAGGGATCTGAATTCTGGGTGGCAGACTTATTAAGCCAGCACCTTTAGCAACTGAGCAATTTCCTTAGCATCCCTCACAATTTTTTTTATTAAATTGAATTATTTTTTCATTTAAAGAATGAAACAATGAGTCCCGGAGTCAGTTCTATTTCTGGATCCAACACTATTATTGCGAGATGGTGTCAAGTAATTAAGGTCTCTTTACCTATTTATTATGCTGCTATTTCTTATCACATTTCCTTTTAGCTAAGAAGTAGGGACATAATTGCATTTACATTATAAACTTTCAAAGAATGAAAATAATAGAAGATATGCTATGCTGAGAATGGAGCCTATCATAGCATAAGAATTCAATAAATGCTTTCTCTTCCATTGATTGATGCATTCATGTGTCTCTACAGTCCTCAGACCTTGGCCCCTCTCATGAATTTCCTGTGTGTGAATCTGAGCAAGTTGTTGGTCCTTCCTGAGATGCGGTTCTCCTCTGTAATACTTGGACAATAAGAGAACATACCTGGATGTCTTACTGTGAAGAGAAAATGTGACAATATGTTCAAGGCATTTAAATCATAGCTTGGCACATGGAAACTTTTCAGTAAGTGTTCATTCTAATTATATTTGTGATTTTACAGAGGTAACTTCTGGATATTTTGGGACAAAAGACATAGTCAATGTCTACTCATAAACTTATGAGACCACAGGTAATTGTGATGACAGATGTATACACACAACACTTTGTGTTTTAAGGGTTAAAAACCCATAACCTACTTTCTCCTTTAAGGCCAGTTAGCAAGCTAGGGCAATGGACTAGGTGGTAGTGCTTAGCTGTGCTAGCATGAAAATCTAAGTTTTTATCCCCAGTGTTTACTTACAAATTCTGGACACTGTTCTGTGCATCTGTAAGGCCAGAACTGAGAGAGTGGAGACAAGAGTTCCCTAAGGCTTGCTGAAAGCTAGTCTAGCTTAAATTGGTGTCAGTGGAGACCTTGTCTCAAAAGTAAGGTGGGGAATGATTGAAGAAGATAAACAATGTTGACTCTGGCCTTGCCATGCATGCAAACACATGTGCCTGTGCATCCACACAGTGAGCATGTATACATACACACACATTATACACTCTAAAAGTAAATCAGTGCATCCAGTACCCTTAGTATCTTCAGGTTTGGAAGCAGACTTATAGTCTTCTGGCCTAAAGCTGCAGACAGGCAAGCTCTGTAGCACAGGGAGGCTGAGATGTCCAGAGGACAGTGGGAGTGCTCACCTACCTGTGTGTAGTTGTCTACTATGTATTAGGTGAGGGTCTATTATGGTTTAACATGTACCTTCCCCACACAAGTCTCATGTTTGTTCACTTAGTCTCCAGCTGGTGACACTATTTTGAAAGGTTCTGGAAACTAAGAAGCAGGACTTAGCTGAGGACAGGTCCTATCTTGTTCCTGGACCCTTCCTGTCTTCCTTCCTTCGCTTTTTGATGCCATGATGTGAGCTTCTCTGCTCTGTAATTCTTTCTTAAATAATTTTTAATTACTCAACTTCAAGCAGAGAGAGAGAGAGAGAGAGAGAGAGAGAGAGAATGGGCATGCCAGGGCCTCCAGACACTATAATTGAACTCTCTAGACTCATGTTCCGTTTTATGCATCTGGTTTTTTATGGGTAATGAAGAATTGAACCTAGGTCATTAGGTTTTGCAGGTAAGTGCAAACACAGAACGTTTCATGTCCCTTTACAGCTGATGAGCTGTTTCAGGTATCTCAGTGAACAGGTACAGTGTCTATTATGTTCCCAAGTTGAGCATAGAATTTGTTTACTTGCTTTGTTAGGGTGTGTGTGTATGTTTTCTGTGTACTTTTTTGATACAATTCACTTTTAAAATGATGCTGTATCATACACATAACACTCGTGTATGTCTTCTGCTTTGTCTTTCTATCCCAATGGGTACTGTGAGGTCATAATATTCTACCAGGCATGAGCTTGTTTCTCCATCTCAAAGAACTTAAAGGACTCTTAGAGATTTCCCTTTGAAGTGCCTACAGTGAGTTCATAATGAATATCTTGAATTTTAAAGGAAACTTTCTCAAAGCATCAGATTAACACTTTGAAATAGGCAGGAAAAAAAAAAACACCAAATAATGGGAAAAGAAGGAAACACGATAGTTGAGATCCACTGCAAATATATACTCCGCAGTCTTTCATCTCAGATTTGAGAGAATTCTGTTTTATGCATGCATAAAGGTTTGCCCTCTGATTCATCTTGTGGTATAAATTGCTTTCAGGCATTGCTTGTATGATGCTTGTAACCAGAAAGAGAGGCTACCCATGTAGCCTAGGCCACAGCATGCTACCTGGAAGCAAATGTACTTTGTAAAGCAGCATCGCCAGCAATAGCCAGGAATAGCTCTCAGAACATCTATCTACCTGAGGCCCATGTCGCTTTTACAAATCTTGAAGTAATGTGTATTTGGCCTAAATTTTGTTTTTATACCTACCCACAAGTGTGGATTCACATATCTGTGTGAAACCTCAGCTGCAAAGCAGCAACATCACTAAGAGCTGGTGAAAAGGGCCATTGCTAGCAGGGAGACATGGATGGCTTGCAGTGTGGGGCCATTCCTGAGCCATAGAGCTGAGGGACCCATCTGTAGCAGGGCTGCAACTCACCCACTAGAGCTAATGGCAGTCCCGTTACACATGGAGGTTTAGGATAACTTCTCTATCCTTGATGGGGAGTAAAGACACAGTCAACAAATCCAGGTAAGCCTGCAATTGCACAATTTAAAGGTCTTTAAAGCTATGCAATAACAATTTTTAGCTTTCTACTTTATCCTTCACACTGAACTTGACCAAGCATGCTGACAAAACTCCATACACATTGGATTGTTGAAGAACAGCACTTTTATCCATCCAGAGCATAGAGTTTAGGTCACATAGTCCTAAAGTGCTGCTAAAAGAAGTCAAGCTTTCTCCTTAATTTCCTACTGTTAATGAATTTGTTTTCAAAAATTCAAGTGTTGGGCTGGAGAGATGGCTTAGCAGTTAAGCACTTGCCTGTGAAGCCTAAGGACCCCAGTTCAAGGCTGGATTCCTCAGGACCCACTTTAGCCGGATGCACAAGGGGGAGCATGTGTCTGGAATGTGTTTGCAGTGGCCGGAGGCCCAAGCACACCCATTCTCTCTATCTTCCTCTTTCTCTGCCTGTCACTTTCAAATAAATACATAAAACAAAAAAAAATTAAAAAAAAATTCAAGTGTTGCTGGGCGTGGTGGCACCTGCCTTTCATCCCAGCACTCAGGAGGCAGAGGTAGGAGGATTGCCATAAGTTTAAGGCCACCCTGAAACTACATAGTGAATTCCTGCTCTTTTTTATATTATTGAGAATATTTTTTTAAAAGATGAGAAAACACCTATATAACAGCTAAGATATAATAAGCCTTTCTTTAGATGCTACTATGTAACACTATGCTAGGTACCCCAGCCTTGCCGGCAGAGAACACTGAGATGAGTAGAGAACAAGACATTGGACCCCAGTTGCACAGCTAGTGTGGAGCAGTGCTGAGATTTCCTTGGGTGTTCCAGGTGTGCTTGCTCACTGTGCTTTGCACTTCCCTATACCAGATGTACAAATGCTGCATGAATAAAGCACGGTGTTTCTACCAGCCCTTGTATACTTCACAAAGGCTAAGTGACAAGCAATTTTCTTTTTGAGGCAGGGTCTCATTATAGCCCACACTGACCTAGAACTCACTCTGTAGCCCAAGCTGACATCAAACTCATGGATACCCCAACCTTCCAAGTGCTGGCATTCAATGTGTGAGTCACATGCCAACCTGAATAGCCAATTTTGACCAGTGTTCTTTAATACTAGAGGGGGAAAAGGAGATGAAAGAAAAGACGGGGCACTTCATTAGCTTATTAAGATTGTTTATCTGGCATACAATACTAAAAATAGGAAAGCATTATTATGAATGCATAATGAGATAGATGACTTTTAAAGGAATGCCAGGCAGTTCAGACTCACTTGCTATGTTACAACATACATCCTTTGTTGACAACGCAAATTCCGCATTACTCCCTTCATTTATGTCAGACCACAGGATTTTCATCAAACTTTTCTTCCTAGGTCTTTTTATTGTTTCTCTGGTAAACTAATGAGCTCCTGTCTGATTGGCTCCTGTCTTCTGCATAGCCTGGTTTGAGTGATGATTGTGTGCTGTGGACTGCAATGGGTCAGCTTGGGCCCTATTTACAATCATGTTTTAATTAGAGTTCAGTTCTTGGAGGTGTTACTCTTGGCTAATGGGCACCTAGAGTCCCACAGAACTTGACATAAGAATTTGGCTTTCTATGTTATTTCCACTGTTTACCTTTGAGCTTGAGGACTTTCTTTGGAACACATTGTAAGCGGAGAGCTGCAGAAGTATTGGTTGATGAAGTTAAATGAAGCCTCCTGCCATAAAATTATCGGGTATAAAGGCCACCATTACATTTGACAGTAATTTCAACTCTAGAGATGAAAATGATGTTTCATCTTGAGAGGTATGATTTATGCAGAGAGCATTTCTTCTTAAATTTCTTTTGGCAGGTGTTGCTGTTTGTCTCTCAATATTTATTTTTTTCCTCCAGGCAATATACACAACTGTGACCTATAATTCCTGCCTTTTCTTGAAGTTCTGAGATACAAGTGGAAATTACACTTCGGGGCTTCTAAGAAGGCTAAAAGAAAAGCTTAGAAGTCAAGAGGTGAGCTCTTTGGATCTTTTCTGAGGAAGCAGCTGAGATAGATGAAAACCTGGCAGCTGTCATGGAACAAAAAGTGAACTTGAAAATGCTAACTTATCTCATTGACAGCCAAAGCCTGGGTTTTTGATGTTCTTGGACAGACACACTCTCACTTTCCTACTTCTATAACTCTTATGAAAAAATACATCTCCATATCAAAACTATTAGATTTTATTTTCCTACCTTCTGCACCTTCCTTTTCTTCTTTGGTTTTTAAGCCAAAGTTAGTTATAATCAATAGAGGGTGAATTTTAGTTAATACTCAATTAAATGTTAAGAAATATGCTATAGTCAAGTCATTTACAGGAATGCATCAATACTATCAAAAAGACCTTTCTGAAAGGATGAAACGTTGCTGTTAAGTTTCTAGTGTAAGTTAGGATGCATTTTTTATAAATAACAAAAAGAGATGCAACTTATGAATCAGATTATTACTAAGTGAAAGAAACATCAAGTAGGATAACACCCTTGCATTTCATTGTGGTGACAAGAATGTAGAAACTATAGAGAAAGTCTGACCCACAATAAACCTTCCAAAGATTTTGTTGCTCTTTTTTAAATTAATTTTTATTTATTTATTTGAGAGTGATAGACAAAGAGGAGGAGGAGCAGAGAGAGAAAAAAAAGAGCGAGAGAGAGAGATGGATGTGCCAGGGCTTCCAGCCACTGCAAATGAACTCCAGATGCGTGCGCCTCCTTGTGCATCTTGCTAACGTGGGTCCTGGGGAAGTGAGCCTCGAATCAGGATCCTTAGGCTTCTCAGGCAAGCGCTTAACTGATAAGCCATCTCTCCGGCCCTCGTTGCTCTTTTTTAATGAGGATTATGGTAAGAGGGGAAAAGAATGTGGCAAGTATGATAAAATCCATAGAAGAGGAATTATAATTTAGTAACTGGTTATTTTTGTTATTAAAGGAAGTATAAAATAAAGAACTTAAATTCTGACCTCTAAAATATGATTAACCTAGACAAACAAAAGCAATAATTCTAGGAGCTGGAGAAATGGTTCAGTGGTTAATGGTGCTTGCTTGCAAATCATATAAGTCAGGGTTTAATTCCCCATTGCTCCTGTGAAGTCATATGCACAAAGTGGCATATGCATCTAGAGTTTCTTTGCAATGGCAAGAGGTTCTGGCATGCCTATTCTCATTCTCTCTCTCTCCTCTTTCTCTTTGCAAATAAATAAATGAATTTATTTAAAAATTAAGTAGATCTAAAATTTAAAGTATAACAAAAGACACATTCTACTATCTAAGAGAACAAATCAAGCAAAGGCAGCTGGTACAGGAAAAGCCATAAATAACCATCAAGATGAGCAGGAGAGCATCAATCAGGTAAAATTCTGTGTATTCTAGTACTCTGCAACTCTGAAGAGCACTAAGATTTCAACCAAAGAGAAGAGATTTAAACCAAAGGAAAATGGACTGGTCTAGTCACTTGCAGGCATATCCAATCTTTGGCCATTGTGACAAGATATTGTCATGTGTAAAGTTTATTCAGGAGAATCATACAATTATGTTACAAAAAAGAAGCAGCCAAAAAAATCCCCTAATGTTTTAAGTAGCCTTAGTATTTTGTGATAGGCCACATTCACAGCTATCCTTAGCTTCCTGTGGCCAAGAGGTCATGGATTTGACATGCCTAAAGGGACCCAACCCCAAGCCCAGCTAGCTTTCTGGTCTTCTAATCCTTCTTCTTTTGGTTCCTAGAAGAAAACATGAAGGCAAGCAAGAAGATGAGATGGACTGGAGCAGGTGTCAGCTGAATCATGGTCCACATTGGCTAATGATCCATCAGTGTTTGACAGGAGATGGGCAAGAGTCTTCAGGTCTGCTGTGATCACTTCCTGTAGACATCACACATGCCTAGTTTTGTTGTAATGATTAGATACACAATATAAGGCAGAAAAAAGTGAAAACATTCTGAATATTGTCTTCAAGCCAATTTCATTATTCTACTTAATAAAAAAAATACTGTGCACCATATTGTTAAGGTGTTGCAAATGCTCAGTAATTATTGGGGCTGAATGAGGTAATTTATTTATTTAAATAGGGGGGATGGCCAATAATAACACCTTATTTAAGTACGGGAGATGGCAAATAATAACACTTTCAATAACTGCATGGGGCAGTAAGGAAACAACCATCTCCCCTTGCGTGGAGAAATTAGCTTTGTTGAAGGATGGGTGAGACTTCAGCGATGAACTGTTAGGAGCCTCTGGATCTCTGCTTTGGTAGGTGCTGAGTGTCCTCAGAATCTGTCGTCTTCACCCTGGTGCTGATTGTCAGGTTCACCACGGAAGCAACACGCTTGCTCACTTCCTCACTTCCTCTGTGGTTTCACCTGGGCCTTGGCTGAAAAGCGAATGCTGGTTTATCTCCCTGGGTCTTGCTACCTTCTGAAAAAGAAAAAAACAGACTCTCCAATGGAGAATGAAGTCAGCATTGGTTAAGTTGGATAAGTGTTATTAATTTAGGGAGGTTTTTGATGGATCTAGCCCCTCTTTTAGCCAAAGACTAGTGGGAGCTTGACATTGGAGAGCATAATCTTTGTCTCCATAGGATTCAGACCTGCTTCTGAGTTCCAGATATGGGTTCCTTTCCACTGAGTGGATCTCTTAGCCTATCAGGAAACTGTTGGTTACCTATCATTGCACTGGCATGCACTTCTCATCATGGTTGCTTCTGAGTAGCTTAGAACCCTGCTTGCTCATACCGGTGTTGGCCACTTCCCCTCAGTAGGTCACATGGTGCTTTCCGTCACTAGATGGGCTGTCTGAGGACTGGCCCTCTTTTGGATTCCAGCCAGGTCTTTCCATATTCTATGTTGGCAGCATATGGTGTCTTCAGCATCAGGGTCTTACTTTTTTACCTCAGGCAGGTAATAAAGTGCTTTGACATAAATCTGTCTTGTTTTGTGGATATCATAGGTGTCTCCAATCAACAGCTCAATGTGGATAGTACTTGTTTCTGGTACTGGGAGTATAGGTAAGAGCCCCAATTTTTTGGGGGGGGCTTTTGAAGTAGGGTCTCACTCTAGCCCAGGCTGACCTGGAATTCACTATGTAGACTCAGGGTGGCCTCAAACTCATGGTGATCCTCCTACCTCTGCATCCTAGTGCTGGGATTAAAGGCATATACCACCATGCCCAGCCTAAGCCCAAATGTCTTAAGGTTAGGCTTTATCCCAACCTCTCCAGGGCCCTTCTTTTCAGGTGCTCCCCCTATACACCTATTGAGGGTTATAACTTTTCATCTACCTTCAAGAAGAAAGGTTTCTATGCTACCAGTCCATTTTGTCTTTAGTTTGTGTTTATTTCCCCCCAACCTCCCCTGCCCCTCCCTCCAAAACCTTCCATCTCTATTGTTTGGGCCTCAAACTGCTTATTCAGTATGCTAGAAACTCAAGCTGATCCAGGTTAGGCACCGCAGATGAGTGAGAACATGCAGTGTTTGTCTTCCTGTGTCTCTGTGTGTTCGCTGAGTATGATTTGTTCTACATTTTCTTACAAATTTCATTGTATCATATTTTTTTAATACTGAGTAGAATTCCACTGTTTGTATGTACCACAACTTTGTTATCCATTTGTCCAGTGGTGAACACCTAGATTGATTCCAGTTTTTAGTTATTATGAGTTGAGCAGCTCTAAACATGTTTGAGCAAGTATCTCTATAGTGAAGCATTTACAGTAAATGCCCTTTAAGGGGAAAATTGGCTCTGCTGGTAGTTCTATGTTTATCTTTGCTCAGGAATCTCCATATGAGAAGATAGCTTTTATAAAACACATGTTGTGCCAGGTGTTGCCCCAGCCCTTTCTCTTAGTCCTGACATCCTACCTACTAAGTAGCAGCTGTTATTGGTTTCCATTTTACAGATGCAGTTATGCAAGAACTTTGTTGCTGCAAAAATTTTACCCTCATAGACAATATACTTCACAATGAGAAGATGTCCATTGGGGTTAGAGCAAGTTGGGACAGTGCTCTTCTTACCACTGTTGAGCTGATGCAATTTTTTCGCAAATGATCAAGGGAGAACTTGAGGGCTTGGGACTTGAGTATGACAGAAAAAATTTAATGAGGATGTTTTTTGTGAGACCAGGTGGAATTACGGCAAACTTGGTGAGATGTGGGTTCTCATTATTAAATAAACACAAAATAAAATTGCTTATGATATAGTTGTGCATGAACTATCTGGGCAAAATAACATAACTTTACCAGTAATATATAATTTAACTCATAAATTATAATAATGACACTTAATTGATAGGAGCACAATTTAGCCACTTTGTACTAAATTTTAAGATCAGAACAGATAGTAGATGAAACATATTCCTCATTGACACTTTTCTCACACAGTCATTAGTACTTTAGAAAATCATCACAATACTGCTACAATAAAGGCCATGGTTTCAATTTGAAATAAGTTAAACAATGGGTTTTTGACTTACCTAATATCTTACAGAATGAAAGACAAAAACCTGAACATTATGTGAAATCAGAGACTGTAAGCCAAAAGTATTCTGTGCTTCATTTTCTAATGGTTTGGGATATTTTCCTGAAAAAGTAGTTGGGGACTGTGTGTGTGTATATATATATATATATGGGTGATAATTATAGAATGATAAGTTATTCCAGTTTGTAGGGGGGACTGTATACATACATACACACACACACACACACACACACACACACACACACACACACATATATATATATATATATATATATATATATGATAATTATAGAATAATAAGCTATTCCAGTTTGTAGGGAACCCAAGAAGTTCTCTGGATGTGAGACTTCAAATTGTTAAACTTAGAAATTTCTAAGAATCTTTCATACTGGGGTCACTTCTTATAAACTTGACTATTTATATGATTTTAAAACAAAACAATTGTTGGTGTTAATGGCCTTGTTGGTATACATAATAGATACAGAGATTTCCATGGTGGGCTTCTATTTAGATTGAATTAATAAATACATTAGAATATTTATTATTCTCATTAAAACTGAAGGAAATAAAGACAGTAAAGTGTGATAGCTCCTATTTCAACCCATTAGAAACACATAATCATAAATCCTAGGAGCATAAAAAGACTTTAAAAGCATGAGAAGTTAGTGTCTGGTGAGGTCAGAGATGTTTCTGAGACAAGTGCAATGCTGCTGTGTAGTTAATGAGATACTGATGAAGATTAGAGTGTAAAATTTACAATTTATCCAGAGAATTAAGGGATAACATTTATTGCAAACCTATTATGACCCAGACATTGTTACATGTGTTTTGAATTTAATCCTTAATGCAACTGTATAAAGGAGGTGGTATTTATGTTAATTTTTCATCACTGGGACAAAGCAAAGTTTTGGGCTCATGGACTTTGAGGCTATAGTCTGAGATTGGCTGGACCCATGGCTTTGGAGGCAGAATGTCATGATGGTGAGAGCAATGATAAGACTGCTCACTTCATGGCAGACAGAAAGCAGGGAGAGAGACAGACAGAGAGAGAGGGAGAGAGGGAGAGAGAGGGAGAGAGAGAACTGAAGTAGTCAAAGATACAGCCTCAGTAGCCTATTTCTATAAATGAATTTTTTTGGTTTTTCTTTTTTTAAAAAAAATCTTTTATTTATGAGCGACAGACACAGAAAGAAAGACAGAGAGAGGGAGAGAGAGAGAATGGAAGCGCCAGGGCTTCCAGCCTCTGCAAACGAACTCCAGACGCGTGCGCCCCCTTGTGCATCTGGCTAACGTGGGACCTGAGGAACCGAGCCTCGAACCGGGGTCCTTAGGCTTCACAGGCAAGCGCTTAACCGCTAAACCATCTCTCCAGCCCTCAGTAGCCTATTTCTTTTAACTGTAGCCCTTACCTCTGAAAGTTCCCAGTACCACCCAATAATGTCATCAACTTATGAATCTATTAGTGGATTAATCATTGATTAATGCTCATGCCAATCATCTCTAAAACCTAGCTCCATCAAGCCTTTCAACACATGAGCTTTTGAGGGAACATTTTAAATTCAAAGTACAAACCTGTCATTGTCCCCATTTTATGGACACGCACTAAGGTGCACTCCAGAAGACAAAGCTGGGACACCAACTCAGGCCAAGTAGTCCTGGGGTCCCCATGTTCTTTGCTATACCCAATAAAGTTGTGATTAGAAGTGGGCTCCACCTATTTATTTACAGCCTTCACTTTGAAGTAAGTTTTAGCTGTTGGCTGAGTGTAGCGGTGCATTTCTGTGATCCTAGCAGTTAGAAGGTGGAGGCAGGAGGATCATGAATTCAAGGTTATCCTCAGGTACATACTGAGTCTGAAATTATCCTGGGATATAGGAGACCCTACATGAATAATAAACAATTTTAAAAATAAAGAGACAGAATTTTTATCCTGAGAGAATTAAATAAAGAACATTAAAAAGAAGCACTATTTGAGCATTAGGCATATAGAGTGGGAGAAATACTGACGGATGCATTAGTAACAGCATGCCTGGGCTCATTGTCCTCCCTCTCTCCTGTGCTCTCACCGAGCACAGTCTTCTACCGAGTAGCAATCTCCAAATTACAGCAGCACTTGCGCTGTAAAAAATGCCTCTATGGTAGCTGAAGAAAAGTTAATATCAAAGCTGCAGAGATATTTGCACCCCCCCCCACACAATTTTCCTAGGGATATTTGTAGTTTATTCAATAATTTGTTTTATTTTTATCTTGTAAAGATAAATTTCCCATAAGTTGAATATGAGATTTAGTGATTAATTGTTACAGCTGTATTCTTTTAGGATCATCATAAATTTTGGTATTCAAGATGGACATTAAAGAATGTTCTTTGCCTTTGTGCTTATATTAAAAGCTGCCAATGTTAATTTTTTATGTATAGAGATACTTAAATATCAGCCTCAATAAAGAATATGATTGGATTATAGGGTCATAAGTGTCAAAAGAAATGTATTTGTTTTGAGTCTTTTCTGTATAGAATACTTTACATAGACTTTGGTGTAAGGATGTAATATTTCATACTTTTCCAATGAGAAAACAGTATCTTGGGGGAAAAGTGCTGACAGTTAGGTACTAGGAGTAAAGTTGTTAAATATTCCAGTCATATTTTAAAAGGGTATGCATTTGCAAATACAAAGACCACAGGCTTTGGAATTATACAGACTTGGATTCTTCTTGGCTATGTCACTAATCAAGTGTCTGTTTTTCATTTTCCTTATCATTAAAGGAATTAAAAAAAAACAAAACCAACCTATCTAATATATGTGTACTTAGTAAATTTATAGAATTAAAACATCTAATGTATAGTAGATAGATAGTAAGCATATATTTATTACATATGTTTTCTGTGGTGTTTCTTAAGTTCCTAAGCTTTCTTATTAGCAGAATGTAGATCCAAACCTTTTTTTTTTTTTTAAATAGGAACAAGTTTTCCAGAATTTGCTTTGTCCTGGAATTTAAAATCTCTCTACTTAGCCAGACCATCAATTTGATCATATGATTCCATCCTTAGATAGATCCTACTACATTAAACAAGAAGGTTATGCTTATAGGCTATGCAAATAGGTTGATTTTATTGCTACTTAGGTGACAACAAGCCTAGCTAGGACATCAAAATTTTAACCATTCCTTAAGAGCTGGTCAGGAAATATTCCCAACTGTGCGCCACATGAACATTGAGCTATCAGAGTTAATATTCCTGTAATTGAGAATAGCACTGAAAAATTTAAAAATTCCTAACATTTAAGCTATGAAGCTAAATGTTACAATGAATATCAACACTTGAAAATTTCTATTACTTGAGGTTTTATAAATAAAACTTAACAAAGGCAAGAGATTATTAATGCATACTTATATCTTCATCAGAGTCACTTATTATTATTGGGTATTTCTGGACTGGATGGATGGATTAGCGGTTAAGGCATTTGCCTGCAAAGCTGAAGGACCCAGGTTTGATTTCCCAGGTCCTACGTTAGCCAGATGCAAAAGGGGGCACGTGCATCTGGAGTTCATTTGAAGTGGCTGGAGGCCCTGGTGTACCCATTCTCTCCCTCTTTCTTTGTCAAATAAATAAATAAATAAAATTGAAAACAAAATTAAAAAATAAAAAAAAAATAATTGGGCATTGCTAATTAAAACAAAGCTCTGAGAATCCATTGCTTGCAGGCACACAAAAGAAAATGTTAGTTTTTCAAGTTGAATAATAGTAATTCCCAACTATTGAATGATTTTACGAGCTTCTCAACAATGACAGCCAGGGGAAAGTTACTAAGATTGAGGAAAACTTAAGTTCTGTGTTTTAAATTATCATGTTTGTTAATATTCAAACTGATAGCTATGTTTATTGTGATATCCCTATGAATATATAATGATATGATATATAGAAGACAGATGAGATTTTATTATCCAAACCAGTCAATGGAGAGAGAAGCAATCTTTCCAATAAGTTCTAGGTGTGATAATATCTTCTTTTGTTTCCTACCTCACCCATCTCACTTCACTGAACTCCTTTCCAGAAAGACCTTCTATTTTGATGAGTTAACACCCATTTTAAATATTATACACATTTGTAACCACCACAATAATTGTGGAACATGTTTATCATCATCAAAATCAATTTGTGCCTGCAGCAGTTAATCTTTTCATATCCAATCTTCACTATGGCAGCCACTGACCTGCTTTCTGCCACTACAATATGCCTGTTTGGTCTTGCATATAAACAGAACCACATGCTGTCTTGTCTTTAGAGTTTCTCATTTAGTACAATGCTTCCGAGGCTCCTCCATGGTGTGTGTGTGTGTGTTACTGCTTTGTTTCTCTTCATTGCTGAGAAACATTCAGATGCACCACAAAAGCATAATCTATAAAGCTGCTATGAACACTCAAATGTAAATCCTTGTTTATACATGCATCTTCTATTTTCTCTTCTGAAAGCAACTTGAATTGCTAGATCAAAAGTTAGGTGTATGTATGTTAAAAACAATTATTAAACTTTTCTAAGTTGACAATGCCATTCTCCTTTTTTGTCATCATTGCATGAGAATTTTAGTAGCTGGACCTTAGGGTGGCACACATCATCGTCACACTCTAAACGCAGGTTCCCTAGTAGCATTTCCACTCTAGTACTATTTTCACTCTAGTAGTATTTCTGGAGGCTTTGACTTATTCTTCTTTCGTGACTAATGAAAGTTTTAGCCTCAAAATGTTCAAATGTGCCATTGCTAGTTTTTTTTTTTTCCTTTTTATTAGTTTTGTACTAAGTGAATACAGTCAGGTTGGTACCATTGTTAACCTCTGCCCTGTTCTCCCCACTCTGCAGGGTCTCTCCTTGTTGGGGTATATGGGTCATGTATTGTGGGGCTATCCATCAGTTATGAGTAGGAGGCAATGTCTCTGTATCATAACCCAATGTGTGGCTCTGACATTCTTTCCACCCCCTCTTCTGCAAATTTCCCTGAGCCATGTTGGGTTCATTTTAGGTCTCCTTCAGTGATGAGGTCTTGGGATCCTCTGTGTTTCTGGATATCTGGTTTGGTAGGAGTTGATTGTTCCCTGTGTCTAACTCCTTCACCTTTGTGCTGGTACCAGGTTCACCAAGAAAATAGCACTTTTTCTTGTTTCCCCAATTATCCTTAGTTTTAGCTAGGGCCCTTTTGGGAAATGATGGGGTGGTTCTGTCTTGAGGATCTGCATCTAACTGAAAAAGAGAAGCAAATTCTCCAAATGGAGAGTAAAGTTAGCACCAGATAAGTGGTATAACCTGCCCCACTTTTTTTTCTTAGAGAAAGAGAATATAATATGTGTAGGCCCTTTTTGTACCTCACAATTTGTGGGAGTTTGATAATGGAGAATGGGCTCATTTTTGGATATGATTCTGATTTGTTTCCCAGCTCCAGCTATGGGTTTCATTCCACTGAGCAGATCAGTTAGCCAAATCAAGAGCAGTTGGTTTCCTACCATGCTGTGCACCACTATTCCGCTTGTGTGAGGATAGCAAATACTGGAAAAAAATAAAATAAAATAAATACTGGCAAGGATGTGGAGAAATAGGAACCCTCATTCACTGTTGGTGCAAGTGGAAGATGGTACAACCACTGTGGAAAGCAATATGGAGACTCCTAAAAAAAAGTGGACTATAGTGTTACCAACAGACCCAGTTATTCCCTTACTGGGCATTTACCCTGTAGCAGACAGCTTCAGGTTCACTGAGATGAACTTTTAGACTAGACACAGTTATGGAGGAAGGGATATTTATTGAAGCCTACAGATCCAGGGGAAGTTCCATATATGGCAAAAGAAGCTGGCCTGCCTTCATAGGACCAAGCAGAGAGAGAGAAGCACCAGCCAAAAACCACACAGCACAGCACACTTCAGAAACTCCAGCTAGGCACACTTTGCATATCTTTAGATTGAAATCTGAAACCCACCACCACACCTTAAGATCCACCCAGTGACACTGCCTCCAGCCAGGTGGCAGAGATGCAAACTACAAACAATAAGAAACTGAATATATTGGGGGCCATCTGTTCTATTCAAACCACCACATACCTTAAAAGCTCCACTCCTCAATTCAGAGAGATTTGCTCAGCCATGTTTATAGCTGTTCAATTCATAATACCTAGGTTTCTTTTTGTGAAGAGTAAGTTTAAATCTTTGTATAGTCATTTGGAAAGAAATAGAATTTTTTCCCTTTATTTTCCAGGTGAAATAGAAAAGCACATGTACTGGATGTTAATTTCTTTCTCAGAAAAATACTTTGTAAACATTGTCTCTCATGTGCTTTTCCTGCTTTTTACTAGCATAAGTTAATTACATACCGAAATTGTCACTGACTTCTGTATACATGAACTGTTTCTTCTTTATTTTCTTAAAAAATTTTTTCTGTTGTTTGTTTATTTTTTTATTTTATTTTATTTATTTATTTATTTGTTTTTTTTTGAGGCATGGTCTAGCCCAGGCTGACCTTGAATTCACTCTGTAGTCTAGTATGGTGATCCTTCTGTCCTTCTACTTCTGCCTCCTAAGTGCTGGGATTAAAGTGCCATGGCCTTTTTTTTTTTTTTTTTTTTTTTGGTGTTTCAAGGTAGAGTCTTGTTCTAGCCCAGGCTGGCCTCAAACTCACAGCAATGCTCCTACATAATCCTTCTGAGTGCTGGGATTAAAGGCATGCACCATTACATCCAGCTGGGACAATCCTCCTGCTTCAGCTTCCTGAGTGTAAGATGACATGTATGATCTAAGTTGTATGACTAAAATTTTAATGAAATCCAGTTATTTTTTCCTTTCTTGTTTCTTTCCATTCTATTTAAAAATATTTTTTGTCTAGTCCAAGGTCACAAAGATCTTCCTTTTTTACTCTTTCATAGAAGTTTTATAATTTTAGTTCTTAAATTTAAGACTATGAAACATTTTTAGTGACTTTTTAAAATAAAGTTTTGAGTAAAGGTTAATATTTTGTTCAGCCTCTTTTTCTTTCCCTCAGCCACTCTGATTAGAGTTGATCCTCTCATTATTCTATGATCTGTAGCTAGGTTTATTGATTCATTTTTTTGTGTTTCCATTTTCCTTTTCATCAATTTCTATTAATCTTTACAACTTTCCTTCTTGGGTGTAATTTGGGCTTATGTTCTCCATTTTCTATTCATTTCATTTTCTTTCTTTTTTTTCTTAATTAGTTTTGTACTCAGTGAATACAGTCAATTTGGTACCATTATTAGGCTCATCCATTACCTACTCCCTTCCCTTGTTCCCTCCTTGTTGAAGTATATGGATCATGCATTCTGGAGTTAGCCCTCAGTTATGGGTAGGATAAATGTTTGCTTATCATGACCCAACATGTGGCTGTGACATTCTTTTCGCCCCCTCTTCTGCAATATTTCCCTGAGCCATGTTGGGTTCATTTTTGGTCTGCTTCAGTGATGAGGTGTTGGGGACCTCTGGGTCTCTGGGTCTCTGATTTGGTAGGAGTTGATTTTTCTCTGTGTTGATCTCCTTCACCCTTGTGCTGGTACCTGGTTCACCAAGAAAACAGCACCCTTGCTTGTTTCACCAATTGTTCTTAGTTTCAGCTGGGGCCCTTACCTGAAACATTAAATTGTCACTGGACTGGGAGATGGATCAATAAAGGGCTTGCTAGCTAAGCATGAGTACCTGTGTTCAGTATTACTAGAACCCATGTAAAACTGTAAGATGCAGCAGGCTTTTGTAATCTGCAAGAAGCTCACATGCCAGCTGGCCTAGAAAATGGTACAGTGAACAGGAGACCCTATCTCAAAACAGAACCAACACCAGAAGGACGTTCTCCACCTCCACATGTGACATGCACAAACCTACATTCATATTTATTAGCACACACACAGTCATACACACAGTTACATACACACCAAAGATGTTCATGTTAAAGGGGCAACATGATGTTTTAATGCATGCATATGTTATATAACATTTAAATGAGGTAAAACATGTTTATCTTCTTTGCTATTATTACTGAACTTAGGCAATTTATATTTGGTAGGGAAGAAAATTTGCTATGAATTAAATGAAATCTTCCAAAACTTTATCTTGCTTTTATTTTCATCCAATTGAAAATAGATTTTAGGGCTGGAGAGATGGCTCCATGGTTAAGCACTTGCCTACAAAGCCTAGCAACCAGAGTTCAATTTCCCAGTACCCACATAAAGCCAGATGTACAAAGTGGTACATGTATCTGGAGTTCATTTGCAGTGACGACAAGCCCTGGTGTGCCCATTTTCTTTTTTTCTCTCTCCTTGAAAATAAATAAAATATTTAAAAATAGATTTTAATTTCATATCTGATTTCTTCTTTGATATTGCATTATTTGGAATTATGTTGCTTAGTTTACAAATAAGCAACACAATAGGCCTCTTTCTGCTATTGATATTTTATAGAAATCTGTTGTGTTCAAACAACATGTTTTGCGGCATTTTATTTTTTAAAGCAACAATTATTGAAACTTGTTTTGTTACTCAGACGGCACTGTTTTGGTGAATGTGTCCTTCCATTAGGTTTCACAATAAAATGCTTTGTGATGCCAAGTAGGGCAAGTTGATTGGTGACATTCAAATAGTCCATACTCTCCATGATTTTCTATGTATTCATCAGTTCCTGAGAGAACTGTCAACATTTTCATCCGTGTTGGTATATACATTTATCTTGTTATTTTCTTTCAACATTAACAATTTTTCTGTTTTGAATCTTTATGTCATACAACATTTTTTGCATGTTATTATATTTTTAATATATATTTATTAATAACAACTTCTATACTTATAGACAACAAACCAAATTATTTCCCTCCCCTCCCTCACTCTCCCCTTTATAACTCCACTCTCCATCATATTCCCTTTCTCTCTCCGTTAGTATCTCTTTTAGTTTGATGCATCATCTTTTTCTCCTATTATGAGGGTCTTGTGTAGGTATTGCTAGGCACTGTCAGGTCATATATATCAAGACCAATTTCATCTGCATAGTTACATGTAAGGAGTCATACTCTTCCTTTGGCTCTTACATTCTTTCCGCCACCTCTTCTGCAATGGACCCTGAGCCTTGGAGGATATGAGCTGTTTCAGTGCTGGACACTCTTTTGTCCCTTCTTCTCAGCGCTATGTTGCCTTTTGGGTCACCCCAGTGGTCATCGCCATCTGAAAAGAGAAGCTTCTCTAATCAGAAGTGAGAGCAGCATTAATATAATAATATGAACATTAAGTATAGTGCTTTCAGGGCAATTTGGTGAGAATAATATATGCATTTATCCAGACAAGAGCAGGCCTTATACCCCTAAGGCTCATGATTTCCCCTGTTGGTACTGAAAACCTAATCAAAAGCCTATGGCAAAGGATTTGATTCAATATTTTAAAAAAATTAATCAAGTACCTTTATTCACTGAACTACTTTTTTCACTTAACATAAAGCAGTATTATGACTGGTGAATATATGAAGCTTAGACAAAGTACATTACCATTGTTTGACTATTATAGCAGGTTTTCTAGGACATGAAGAGATTTTTCAGATTTTCTAAGAACAAAGTCACAATTACTAACTCACCTTTCACAAGACTTATACAATAATCTTAGTGATCATCAGCCAGTAAAACAGCATGAACAAGACAGGACCTATCTTAAGGTAATGGTGTTTTGTTGTTGTTGTTTGATATAATAACCTTATAAAAGAATTAAATACCAAAAGGTTGCCAAGTAGAGGAACATAGAAAACATGGTTGAGCACTTTAAAAAGCCAGTGTTATATAACCTTATAACGGTCCTTATTACCAAATTAACATCAATAAACCAAAATTTTAAACTTACAACCCGAATATCATAACATGCTGCAATCAGCTACAGCTATCCTTTGTTAGTCTGATATAAACTCTAGGTGAATAAGTCATCGTAATTTCAAGTAGTCTAATTTGTTCAGAAATTTTAAGACTTAGTTAATCAACTTCGTGTTTAAGCCTGATGTTTGTTTATTCATACCTCTACATACTTTACCTTATAATCTGTGTAACCATTTTGTACCAATCTTTATTTTAATCACATACTTAAAATCCAACCTTTGAATCTTTTTAGTTTATCTTTTTATCTCACTATAATTGCTAGCAAAACTTGTATTGCCCTTATCATAAAACCTTTAAAAATACTTTTATTTTTATTTACTTATTTGAGAGAGAGAGAGATAAAGGCCAAGAGAGACAGGGCAGGGGGAGAGAGAAAGAATAGGCACTCCAGGGCTTCCAGCCACTGCAACAAACTCCAGATGCATGCACCACCTTGTGCATCTGGCTTATGAAGGATCTGAGGAATCAAACCAAAGTCCTTTGGCTTTGCAGGCAAATGCCTTAACTGCTATGCCATATCTCCACCCCCATAAGACCATTTAATCTGACCATTTTAAGTGTTTTTTTTTTTATTGCCTTCAAAAGTCTCTTTGAAATAACATTCTATGAGAGTAAAACAGGCTTGACTCACATTATTTACTTAGAATATGCACATATACATGATAATTTGTTGATTTTTGAAACATTTTAAAATGTTTTTATTATTATTATTATTACTGCTAACAAGATGTTTTGTATGGATACATCATGTGTTGATACCTTCTTTTCCCTCATCCCTGCCCCCATTCCATTGGGTCACTCCTCAGTGGGGTTGTAGGTATTCCCCATGGGATTGTAGTTTATGCATTGTGGGAGCAGTAGTCAGTTATTTTAGGTGGGGGAGGGAATGACTCTGGGCATGATGTCCCAACCTGTGGCTCTTATAATCCTTCCTTCCCTTCTTCTACCAAATCCCCTGAGCCCTGGTGGGTGAGTTTTAAGACTACTTCAGTGATGAGCTCTTAGGAGCCTCTGGATCTCTGTTTTGTATCTCCTACACCCTGGCACTGATTATCAGGAACAGCATGGAAGCAGCACACTTGCTCCTCTTCCCAATACATCTGTGGATTCAGCTGTGGATTGGCTGAGATGAGAGGGGTAGTTTATCCCCTCCGGTCTTTCTACCTTCTGAAAAAGAACAGATTCTCTAACAAAGACTGGAGTCAGCATAGTTTAAGTGGGATAAGCACTATTAATTTAGGGAGAATTGGATGCAGGTCACCCCTGTTTCAGCCAAAGACTAGTGAGCGTTTGCCACTGGAGAACATAATCTTTGTTTCCATAGGATTTTGTGCTGGTTCCCAATTCCGTTACACTGAGCAGATCTCTTAGCCAAACAGAAAGCTGCTGGTTAACCTCTGATGGCGTGTGTCACTATTGCGCTGGTGTGTACATTGTGTCAGGGTGTTTATTTCTGAGTAGCTTAGACCTCTGCTTGCTCAGACTGCTGTTGGCCATTTTCCCCCAGTAGCTTGTGTAATGCTTTCCAGCATTGGACAGGCTAACTTTCTGGAGACTGACTTTCTTCTGAATTCCAGCCAGGTCTCTCTGTGCTCTGTGTCAGCAGCATATAGTTGTCTTCAGCAATAGGGTCTTAGCTTTTGCCTCAGGCAGATAATCAAGTGCTTTGACAGAAAGCTGTCTTGATTTGGGGACCTCACAGAACTCTCCGATCAACAGCTCAATGTGGGTAGCAACCAATTTCTGGTACTGGAAGTTACAGATCAAAGACAAAAAAAAAAAAAAAATTCTTTAAAGTGTAGGCTTCATCCTACCATCACCAGCACCCTACTTTTCAGGTGCGCCCCCTTACTCCTTTTGAGGGTTATATCTTTTAGGCTATCTCCAAGGATAAAGATTTCGATGGTATCAGCTCATTTTGGATTTAATTTTGTGTTTGTTTTACCCCCCCTCACTTGTTCCTCTCCTCCCCTCCCCCTAAGCCCTTCCATCCCTGTTGTCTGGGCCTTGAGTTGCCTGTAGAGTATGACAGCAACTTGAACAGGTCTAGATCTAGATCTAGGTTAGAGTAGGTTAGGTTAGGTCAAATGACACAACCTGGCATTTGTCTTCCTGTGATTGTATGAGTTCGCTGAATATGATCTGTTCCAAGTCTGTCCATTTTTCTACAAATTTTACTGTATTATTTTTTCTTACTGCTGAGTAGCATTCCATTGTGTAAATGTAGCACAACTTCATTATCCATTCATATAGTGATGGGCATCTGGGTTGAGTCTAGTTCTTAGCTATAATGAATTAAGCAGCTATAAATATTGTTGAGCAAATGTCTTTGTATTAATGTATTGGAATGCTTAGGATAAATGCCCAGTAAGAGAATAACTGGGTCTGTTGGTAACTCTATGTTCATCTTTTTCAGGAATCTCCAAATTGTTTTCCATTGTGGTTGTGCAAGACAGTGGATGAGGGTTCCTCTTTTCCCACCTCCTTGCCAACACTTATCATTGTTAGACTTTTTAATAATTGCCATCTTTACTGGAGTAAGGTGAAATCTCATGGTTGACTTAATTTGCATTTCCCTAGTGGTTTGGGATGTTGAACATTTTAAGTGTGTGCTAGCCTTTTCTAATTCTTCCTCTGAGAACCGCCTACTGAGTTCTCTGCCCCAGTTTCGGAGTGGGTTGTTTGATTTTTTTATTGTTTATTGTTTATTTTTATTTTTTAGTTCTTTGTAGGTTCTAGATACTAGGTTTCTGTCAGTGTTATAGCCAGTGAAGATTTTCTCCCATTCAGTGGGTAATCTATTGGCTGTGCTAAAGGTGTTTTTGTCTGTAAAAGCTTTTTAGCTTTATGAAATCCCATTGGTTGACTGATTATTGAACTTCCTGGGCTACTGGGGCTTTGTTTGAGAAGTCTTTCCCCACTCCTATATCATGGAGAATAGATCCTATTTTTTCTTCCAGCAGGAGAAGAGTTTCATATCTTATTTTGAGTCATTAATCCATTTTTGTGTATGTAGAGATGTATGGGTCTATCTTCCTTTTTCTACAGATGGTCATCCAATTTTTCCAACATCATTTGTTGAAGATGCTGTCTTTTTGCCAGTCTATATTATTGGCACCTTTGTCAAAGAACAAGGAGCTATAGTTGCTTGACCTAAGTTCTGAGCCTTCAATTATGTTCCTTTGGTCTATGTTTCTGTTCTTATGCCAGTACCATGCTGTTTTTTGTTACTATGGCTTTGTAATATAGCTTTAGATCATGTATGGTGATATGTCCAGGGGTATGTTTTTCTTCTGAGGATAAGTTTGGATATCTGAGGCCTGCTCCCTTTCCATATGAATTTTGAGATCAATTTTTCCATCTCTGTGAAGAATTATGCTGGTATTTTTATTGATTTCATTAAATCTGTATATTGCTTTTGGCAGAATTTCCATTTTCACAATATTAATTCTACCTGTCCAGGAGCATGGGTGGTCTTTCTACTTTCTCAAGTCTTCCTCAATTTCTTTCTTGAGTTATTTTTTGTGATTTAATTATATAGGTCTTTCACATCTTTAGTTGGTGTTACTCCAAGGTATTTCATTTTTTTGTTGTTGTTGTTGCTATTGAAAATGTGACAGCCTCCTTGACTTCTTTCTCTCTATATTTGTCCTTGCATATAGAAAGGCTACTGACTTCTGTGCATTGATTTTGTATCCTGCCACTTTACTGAAGGAAGTTATAACATTTAGAAATTTTGAGATGGAGACTGTCAGGTCACTCATATATAGGGATCATGTCATGTAAAAACAGGGATAACTTGACTTCTTCCTTTTGAATTTGAATCACTTTCATTTCTTTCTCCTTTCTTTTTGCTTGGGCTAGTACTTCTACCACTATGTTGAAGAGCAGTGGTGAGAGTGGGCACCCCTGTCTTGTTCTCAATCTCAATGGGAACTCCTTGAGTCTTTCTCAATTAAATATTATTTGGGCTTTGGGTGCTTTTTATATAGCCTTTATTGTGTTGAGGTTTCAACTCTCCATGCCTGTTATTTCCAATGTTTTGATGGTGAAGTGGTGTTGTATTTTGTCTAAGCCCTTCTCTGAATCAATTAGATGATCATGTGGTTCTTATGGTTCAGTTTATTTACATAATGTATTCAGTTGACCAATTTCCACATGTTAAGCCATCTCTGCATCCCTGGATGAAGCCTACTTGATCAAGGTGGACAATGTTTTTGATGTGTTGTTTAATTTAGTTTGCAAGGATTTTGTTCAGGATGTTTGCATCTAAGCTCAACAGGGATATAGGCCTATAGTTTTTTTTTTTTTCTTTCTTGTTGCTTCTCTGTCTGATTTTAGCATTAGGATGATGCTAGCTTCATAAAAGAAGCTGAGGAGGATTCCTTGATCTTTGATTATGTGAAACAGTTTGAAAAAAATTGATTTCAGTTCTTCAGTGAAGATTTGAGAGAATTTGGCTAAGCCATTTGGTTCTGGACTTTCCTTCTTAGGAAGGTTTATGATTAACTTTTCAATCTCTACAAATGTAATAGGTTTATTTAGGTAACTAATTTGCTATGAGTTTAGTTTTGGTAGGTGGTATGTGTCTAGGAATTCATCCATTTATTCCAGATTATCCAATTTTTGTGGAGTAGAGATTTTGGTAGTATGTCCTGTTGTTTTCTCCAGTTTCATTGATGTTTGTATGATCTCTCCTTTTTTCATTTCTGATATTGTTAACTTGAGACTTCTCTTTTTTATTTTTTATTTTTTGCTTGATCACATTGGCCAGGGATTTGTCAATCTTCTTTATTTTTTTCAAAGAACCAGCCTTCATCAATTTTTAATTGCTTTGTTTTCATTAATTTCTGCTGTGATTTTGATTATTTCTTTCTATCTGGAACTCTTAGGTTGGATTCTTTTTGTTTTTCCAGTGCTTTTAGGTGGATAGTTAGGGTATTAATTTGGGATCTCTTTGTCTTTGTAATAAAGATATTTAGTGTTATGGATTTCCCCTTAGGACTGCCTTCATTGTGTCCCATAAGTTTTGGTAGACTGAGTTTTCACTATCATTCAATTCCAGGAATTTTACAATTTCTTTTTAAATTTTTTCACAACCCATTCATTGTTTAAAAGTGTGTTGTTTAGTCTGTAGTAGCTGGTGGAGTTCCTGATGAGTTTTTTGCTGCTGATTTCTACCTTTAAAGCACTGTGATGTGATATGATGCAGGAAGTTATTTCAATTTTCCTGAATTTATAGAGGCATGCTTTATGAGCTAATATATACTGTATTTTGGAGAAGGTTCCATGGGCTGCTGAGAAAAATGTGTATTTTGTAGAGTTGGGATGGAAAGTTCTATAGATGTCTGTTAGATCTAATCGAACTGTAATGTTGTTGAGCTCTATTATTTCCCTGTTGATATTCTGCTTGGATGATTAGCAATTTTTTTAAAAAATCAGGTTCTCATTGGTTGGTGTGTTTTCATTTTGGGCATGAATTTCTGTTGATTTCTCTATGATTGCATTGAAGGCTTCCATTGTGGAACTAGGTATTCTTGGTGGAGATCTCTCACTTTTCTGACTTTTGTTATCTTTTTTTGCATGGTGGTCTACTCACCTTGGGGAGACGTTTTATTCTATTGAGGAGGAAGCAAGTTTTTGTCTTTGTAGGATCTTCAAGAGTGTGTTCCATTTGAAATTTGAGTTGGATTGGTATACTGGTGTACAATTTTTTTAAATTAGTTTGGCACTCAGTGTTTACAGTGAAGTTGGTGCCATTGTTAGCATCCTCCCTGTCTTCCCACCTCTGTAGGGACCCTCCTCATTGGGAAATATGCATTGTGCATTGTGGGGTTAGCCATCAGTTATGAGTAGGAGGCCATTTCTCTGTGGAGCATGACTTAACACGTGGCTCTGACATTCTTTTCAGCCCCTCTTCCACAAATTTCCCTGAGTAATGTTGGGTTCATTTTAGGTCTACTTCAGTGATGAGATCTTGGGAACCTCTGTGTCTCTGGATATCTGGTTTGATATGAGTTGAGTGTTCTGTGTGTCTACCTCCTTCACCCTTGTGCTGGTACCAGGTTCACCAAGAAAGCAGCATTCTTACTCGTTTCCCCAATTATTCTTAGTTTCAGCTGGGGCCCTTTTGAGGTGTTATGGGCTGTGTCCATCTGAAAAAGAGAAGCAGATTATCCAACAGAGAGTGAAGTTAGTGCCAAATAAATGGGGTAACCTATGATTTTAGAGAGAATTTAATAGGTGTAGGCCCTCTTGTTGCTGGCAATTTGGTGGGAATTTGATAATGGAGAACAGGCTCATTTTGGTTATTGTTCTGACTTGATTCACAGCTCCAGCTATGGGATCGGTTCCACTGAGCAGATCAGTTAGCCAAATCAAAGGCAGTTGGTTTCCCACCATGGCTGTGTGCCACTATTGCACTTGTGTGAGCTTCAGATCAGGTTGTTTGTTGCTGAGTAGTTTAGTATATGTGCTGCCGAAGAGAGCACTGTTGCTGAGTAGTTTAGACCATGAGTTGCTTGGACAGATATTGGTCATTTTCCCCTAGTCACTTATGTACCACCTTCTAGCTCTAGATGAATTAACTGTCTGGGGACTGCCTCTCTTCCAGCTTCCAGCCATGTCACTTCATGCTCCTTACCAACAACACATGGTGTCTTCAGCAGTAGAGTCTAACACTAACCTTTGGTGAGTCGTCAAATACTCTGACATAAATCTGTCTTCTTTTGGGAAATGATGTAGATCTCTCTGATCAAGAGCTCATTGTGGATGATAGCCACATGCTGATACTGGGAGTTAAAGGTCAGCACCCAAGAAGATAAGGAAGAAAAAGATAAGTAATATGAAAGAGATAGAAAGAGGAGAGAGAAGAAGGAGATAGAGAGAGAGAGAGAGAGAGAGGGAGATTGAGAGAGAGAAATAGAAACAGGAGAAGTTTAAGGTCAGTCTTAATCATATCCTCTCCAGGGCCTTGTAATTCAGGTAGGTATTCCCTCTAAGGGCCTGGTGAAGATTCAACCATTTAGTCTGTTTTTTAGGATGTAGAATTTTATGGTACCATTGCTGTATGGGGTTTTAACCACAGATGTACAGATGTGGAGATTTTAGGTACATCAGAGGTACTTGAGGAAATGGGAGCTCTGACCTACTCACTCCACTTGCATGTTTGCTTCAGCACATGGGAGTCATTGGTTGGGGAACCAGGTTCCAGGAAGCTAGAGAGCCAGAGGCAAGAGGCCTGCTCCTACAGTGGCCAGTGTACCCTCTGACTCAGAGGAATAGAGATGTTGGTACCAAGGGACCAATCAGAATACCAATCAGAGCAAAAAGCCTGTTTCCACAGACCCCACACAGGGACCAGGCCTCACCAAGCCAGGTGTAGGAGAACCTACAGGGACTAGGAAACTGGGAGGCGCCTTGGGGAACAGGGGTCTGGCCGACGCACTCTGCACCTGCTGTGCACACCCTCCAGCCATAGTTTTAAGTTTTATATTTTATTTTTAATTGACAAAAGTGCTCACACAGATTTGTGCTTTATAATGTGATGATTCAATACATGTAAGAAATGCATAATGATCAAATCATAACAATTCACCTTTCCATCTATGTTTTCCATTTATTTTTATTTGGAGTCTTCAAATTACTCTTCTAGTTCTTCATAAAATATAAAATAAGGCTCTTTAAAATATTCTCATTTGATTGTGCTGTGGACCACAGGTAATTTTATCTTACTGTATTTTGTTTCTTATTATCCCCTCCAACATTCCTACCTCTCTCTTCCTTTCCCATCCCCTAGAAATGACTATTCCAGTCTATTTTTCTTTGAAATCAATGCCTTTCCTTACATATATAATTGCATTTTTGTTGTCATGAGATGTGTCTCTATATGTGTGACAACAAGACTTATTTTTATGTATACTTATACTATACTTTTTAAAATAATATATAAGTCTACTTCAGCTTTTTTTAAAGTTATTGCACAGTATATTTTATTCTATTATTTTTCTTTTATGCATGCTGAAATTCTTTACTCAGTCCTTTTTGATTTCTTTCCTCTCCTTTTTCTGGTCTTTGCAGTATTAGTGATCAATTCCAGAGCCTTCTGCATACCAAACAAACACTCTGCCACTGAGCTATATCTCCAGCAAAGTTAGTTTCTAGTAAACTATACATAACTGGAGCTTGTTTTTCCTAATCTGATAATCTGTACATTTTGGGGACTGCTCAGATCCTTTACAACTGGTATAAACATTGATATATTTCGATTTTGAACAACAATCTTGCCATTCATTTTTAATTTGTATTACCTTCTATGTAATATTTTATACTATGTCTTCTTTTAAATTAATCATTTTTTTGTTTTACCTTAAATCTATCTTTATCATTTTCCTATTTATATGTACTTTAAAATTTAAGTGGCTTATTCAGGGTTTACAATTCCTTTTTGTCACTTGTCACACTTTGAATAATATATCATTCCATGAATATTGCAGAAACTTTAAAATGGTAAATGTGTCTCTTTCTTCCCTCTATTTCTGGTCAGTGTTCTTTAACATTTTATTCCCCACTGTGTTATAGACAGCATAATTCATTTGAAATATTTTAAAGCATTAAATGTTAAAATAAGGAAATTGGAAAATATGTCTTTTATATTTATGTAAATGCTTGTTATTTCCAGTATTCTTCCTTCCATTGAGAAAATTGGAGTCATTTCCTTGTTCCTGTATCTGCAGAACATACTTTAAAAGTTCTGTTTACTGCAGATATTCTAGCAATGACTTATACTGTTACTTTCACTTATCTGAAAAAGCTTTTATTTCTACTTAATTTATCAAACATATATTTAGATTCTGAATTTTTTTTAGTTTTTTTTTTCAATTTTTAAAAAATCTTTTCACAATTTTTATAGGGTAGAGTTTTGTTCTTCCAGTTTTTTTAAAGTCCTTTGAAACAGTTAAGGCAATTCTTATTTTCCTTCTTTTGTATTCACTGCTTGAAATTTAAGTTTCTTGGACATATAACTTTGTAATTTGTATCACATATATAAAATTATTAGTTATCTATCTGTAAAAACTGTATATCTAATATTTTGTCACTTCTTTTTATTGGGGCTTCAATAATATAGTAAATATCAGCCTATGGGTCATTATGTTTATCCCTATATTTGTTTTTCAATCTCTTCTTGTGTGTGTGTGTGTGTGTGTGTGTGTGTGTGTGTGTGTGTGTTGAATGTATGTATATTTGTAGCGGTTTTTATTTGGTCTCCCTCATAAACTCATGTGTATTGAATGCTTGGTTCCCAGATGATAACAATTTGGGAATTGGAGTTTTGCTTAGGAAGTGTGCTGTGACAGGTGGCCCTATGGTTGTTATGCCCAGCTTTTACTTGCCAGTGTTTGGCATATTCTCCTGTGCCATTGTTCACCTGATGTTGGCCAGGAGTTAATGCCCAGTCTCTGCTCCAACATCTCTCCTCTGCCATCATGTAGCTTCCCCTCAAGTCTGAAAGCCCAAACAAACCCTTTTTTCCCATCAGCTATTTTTGGTCTGGTGCTTTGTGCTAGTAATGGGAAAGAAACTGCAGCAGTATGTATGGGAATTCATGTGCACAGTGTGTGCATGGAGGTCGGAGAACAACTTTGTGGTGCTTTTCCTCTTCTTCTAGCTTGTTTCCTTTTCTCCCTTCCTTCCTTCATTTCTTCTTTCTTTTTTTCCCTTCTTTCTCTATTTCTTCTTCCTTCCTTCCTCCTTTCTTTTCTTTTCTTTTCTTTTCTTTTCTTTTCTTTTCTTTTCTTTTCTTTTCTTTTCTTTTCTTTTCTTCTCTTTTGTGAGCTATGATGTCTATTGTTTACCACTGAGAAGTCAAGACTAGATGGCACAGAGCTTTGGAATTCTCGTGACTCTACCTCCCTGTAGCATCATTTGCATTACAGATGTGGTTGCCACTGAACACCCAGCTTTATGTGGGTGCTGAGTTCTATCTTGTCTTTAACCACTGAGTAATCTCCTTCCCTGCTTGGTTTATCAGTCTTTTTTTTTTTCTTACCTCTCTTTCATTTTTTGTACTATGCAGTTTTGCTGTGCTCACAAGCTCACTGATATTCCACACTGTCTAATTGGCTCTTAATCCTATTCAATTTATTTTTAACTCTAAAGTTATTTCTGGAGCTCTTTTATATCCTTTATCATATTCATATCTTCAGCAGTTTTTCATAGCCAGTTGATGTTGCCATCTATCTACTTAAAACATAGGGTATCATGATAATAGCTATTTCAATGCATTTTTCTGCTAATGTTATCATCTTGTATTGCTGCATCTATTTCTATTTATGGGTTTTGTTCTGTTTGTATAATTTATTTTACTGCTTGGTAATTTTTATTGAACACTGGGTATTTTTGAATTTTATGTTTTCAGAATTACATTTAGTTCTATTATTTAAATACTGTTGGACTTTTCCCAAGCACGTATTTACTTGCCTTCAGTTTTATATCTGCAGGCATTGCTTTCAGGATTCATTAGGAAAGATCCTGAGTAGCTTGTGTTTTTAGGGAATGTACTGCAGAGAACTTATATATATGCTACCACTGTGTTGGTTATTGTCCTTGTATAGTTACTGCCTGATTCACTTCAATTTTTTCCCAAATCTGAGTACAGTTCCTAGATTTATGCAAATACTTCATAAACACCTGTTGGTTTTCTAAACACATAATTGTTGACTTTTTTTCAGTTAGAGCAAAGGGAGCTACATTTGAATTAAATGAATACATTTTGTTAACATAGATAACATTATTGCTAAATTATTTGCTAAATAAGTTAAAATTGTTCTGTGTTTGTGAGATATAATTTTTACTAGATTTGAAAGCAACTCATCAAAAGTTATTCACAAATACAATTTTGAAGTATCAAGTTAATGAAAAGCTTTGTGAAAGTAGAAAAATAATTAGTGTCCAAACTGGAAAATTTGAGTTAAAATCCAGATTCTCTTACTTATTGCCTGAATGATCAAGTTTTAAATGGCATTCAGAGGTAAGCAAGCTATGGCCTGAGGACCTGCCATCTGCTTATAAATGTAGTTCTCTTGGAATACAACCACACTCATTAGTTTAAGTATTGCCCCTGGCAGTTTCCACATCAGAGCAACTGAGTTGAGCAGTTGGGTGTTTGGATTGTTGCACACAGGGTAAAATACTGACTTTGTGGTCCTTTATAGAAAAAGTTTGCTATCACAGCATTAGGGCCTCAAGAAATTTATCTATAAAGATAGAAGGATGATACTTACCCCATAGAGTTGTTGACAGGATACTTATTAAGGTATAGAAGTGTGGAAATTTCTAGAGCTGTGCTTAACATGTGGACAGTACACAAATTGTTGTTACATTAACATTACTGTTTATAAGGCAAGGTTTCATTCTCCACCAGAGTGACTATAGGAACTCATTCTGTAGCCCAGGTTTGCTTTGAACTCACTGGGATCCTCCTATCCCATCCTTCTGAGTGCTTGGACTGAAGGCACAAGCCACCATACCTGGCATGGTTTAGCAATTTTTTTTTTAATGTTAAAGTTCTACCCTCCTCCCTATGGTTGGTTTTAAAACTTAGCTATTTTCTTACTAACCTTATTTGTACATGGAGAGAATAAATTATATTTCAATTAATAAAATTTCACCTTATTTCTTTAAGGAAATATTACCATTTGCTTAGTCATCATGACTGTCAAACAAAATAATCTTTATGTACCTTTGTCATAAATGATTTAATAATAACAGTAGCTTTGGCTTATGCCGTGTAACTGTTGCAGACTTTATATCATTAGAAATGAGATATTGGCATTTTTCTAATTTTTAAATGTTAAAGAGCATAATTTTCTTTATGTAGCCATAAACAAAAAGCCTATAATACAAGTCAAGTGTATTCGTGCTTTTTCCTGAATGATACAAATGGATACTGTTAAGCAATTACAGTACTTGAAATGTAGGGATACATTGCATGTGGAAAATGAAAAAAGATGATTTGGAGACAAAGCAAGAAGGAATACACTGCATAAGGTGTTGTTCCAGTGACCACATGGTCTATTCTCAGCTACCAATATGGGTTATGGCAAGCAGGTAAATACAAACAGACAAGTCACCAGGAGGTTGTGCCTCCTTGTTGAACTGCTGTTATGAAATTGTACTCTGCAGAAGCTGTCAGTCTGTGCTGAGGTAAACTACAAGAACACTATTGGACATATCCTACATAATCCTAATGCACACTGCTGTTTATAGGGACACTGTTTTGGTTTGCATTTCTAATGCACCTGGTAGAAAGACCTAAGCCAGGACATGAAGTGGTTATGCCAATTATAAGGGATTTATACTCTGCATTTTAGCATCATTCCTAATTTCATTTTATGTCCTTAGTTTTCTTCCTGTGGCTCTGCATTTATTTATGCTGTCAAAAAGTTTTATGTTACTTTGCAAGTCACATTCGGTCCTTTCTGGAAAAAGATGGCATACAAAAATACAGGGAGGTGAATGGGTAATTTCCAGCCAAATCTAATATGTCTATTTTGTTCTGTTCTTGCAATAACTGATAAGTAACATAACAAATCCTAGCTTATAAATTCATAAGCCTCACAATTTAAAGAAAGGTACAGCCATATCAATGGCTTGCTCTTGATCATGCAAAATGATTAGAATTATTTTTGTTGCAAATAATCCAGTGCTTTCAAAATATGCCTCTAATGCAGACATAAATTCTCTTTTAAATATGAAAGATAGTATTTATGGTCTACATTTAAGTCATTCAGTCATACTACCTATATTTGCCACATAAAGATGATTGAAATTACTTGCTATTTACTAGTGAGGTAGAGGCAGATGGATTGCCAGGGATGAGGTTATAGTTCAGGGGTACAGCATTTATTTGGCATGTGAAAGGCTCTAGGTTCAACTTCCAGTACCTCAAAAAAATTAAAAAAATATTTTAAAATGCTATGTAAGTCGAGGCATAAAAGACACATTTCTTTTCTATTTGAAAGATCTTGTATCATTCATTACACTAGGAGTTTGTTAAGCCTTGTGTCAAACGATGCTCTCAGCTTTCTGGATGCACCAATATAGACCAAGCTCTCTCCTTGTATACTTTTTGGAAGACATGCTTCATAGTAGATGGCTCTGGGAATTAAAAAAAAATTTACAGTACAACATAATAATTTGATTCTGCCACTAGACGGTAATTTTAAAGATATCTGCTATCTATCTAGAGGTCAATCAATGAGAAAGTAAGGATTAAGGTCTAACGGCATTGGATCCTCTATTGGCATGGTTCCCCTGAAAGTCCTGAGCCTAAGCACAATACTATGGTGGTTTACGTGGGAGCTACTCTTTTATGGAGGATGACTACAGAGACTGATGGAAAGTTACGACTGTCAGCATCACTAAGAACTTTCTGGAAGATGTGGAGGCTGAGGGTGTAGCCATATACAAGAGGCCAAGACAGACCTCTCTGCTAAAAATTAGTCAATAGTAGTTAGAAAAAAGTTAACTATAACATCAGAAATGTTATGCCCGCATGCTTGCTAGGAGAGATAAAGCCTGTGCTTCTTCACATCCTATTTATTGTTTGATGCCTTTGTCCACATGCCTAACATGCTTGTCTGCTGGAAACATTTTCTGACTCATCCTCAAATCACAGGAAGTCATCATCTTCTTCAGAAGTCTGTCTGAGATCCTAGGTTGGAGGAAATGTCCCTTATTAGCTTCCATACAACATGTAGCTATCTCATTGCTTTTGTGGCTCTGACCTTATTTCTTTCTCTTTGATACCTCCTACACCAGAAAGCATGAAGGTACTGTGTTAATCATGGATAACCTACTCAGATACACTCAGATCCTTGATGGTGACATAAATATTAGCTGAAGAAAAAAGATATATTCTTATCCATAATTGTCGCCATGTGTCATGACAGTTCCATTCTGTGATAGCTAAGAATTTGAAGAAGTCATGAAGATAAATATTTGGTGCAAGTAACACCACTTTAAGTGAGGAATTGGGCTAGAGAGATGGCTTAGTGGTTAAGGCACTTGCCTGCAAAGCCTAAGGACTCAGGTATGATTGCCCAGGTATGATTCTTACATGTACCTATATAAGCCAGATGTACAAGGTGGCACGTGTGTCTGGAGTTCATTTGCAGTGGCCATAGACTCTGGCACACCCATTCCCCCCCCCTCTCTCTCTTTCATTATCTTTTAACTAAATTAATAAAATATTTTTAAAAGTTACAAATGAGGACGGGCTGGAGAGATGGCTTAGCGGTTAAGCGCTCACCTATGAAGCCTATGGACCCCGGTTTGAGGCTCGGTTCCCCAGGTCCCACGTTAGCCAGATGCACAAGGGGGCTCACGCGTCTGGAGTTCGTTTGCAATGGCTGGAAGCCCTGGCACGCCCATTCTCTCTCTCTCCCTCTGTCTTTCTCTCTGTGTCTGTTGCTCTCAAATAAATAAGTAAAAAATGAACAAAAAATATTTTAAAAAAGTTACAAATGAGGAATTAGTGACAATAAATCTAGTTTCACAGATTACCTTTGGGCCAAATGGAACCTGGATGATGCCAAAGTGGAGCTATTAGCTGTAACTCTGGGTTAAGATTTCCACCAAGATTTTTCATAACAAATTATAATAAATAACACCTGACTAGGTAGAGTGAGAGAAAAAGAGAGAGATTAGAATGACCTTGGCATGAAGAATAGCTACAACACAAAATTGAAGTTGGTCCAGAACCTATTAGCTTGTGTGTTCTGGGGCGTCCTGGAGATGCAATGTAATGGTTGCCTTAAGAAGCAACAGAGGAGCACGTGGATCCCAGCAGCTTTCACATGTGATAAGCAGCTATGACTTCACTTACTAGTGGGGTTCACATATTTAGCTAATAAAAATACAGAGCACATAGCTAAACTTGAATGGCAGATAAATAACTAATAATATTAATGTCCTTCCTAAATAATATTTCAATTTTAGCAAACCTAATTATTAGTAGGTAATCTGACTTGTATAATTTGATTGGCCTACCTACCGGTCATGTCCTGAGTGAATCATCTAGGAAACCTATAAGTAAACAAATAAAGAGGTAACTCAAACAAGATTGGAGATGAGGTAATCTCTGTAGTAGAGTACTTGTCTAGCATGTATGACTCCAGTTTCAGTCCCCAGCACTGCACATTTTTTTAAAGTTTACTTAAAAATGCTGGTATTTTTGACTACAAATGGGAAATAATATATACATGTATATAAAATATACATATATACATACATATAATATATACAAGGATATCATAGTAGACTACTTTATACATTTGCCTATCTTTCCATCCATCCATCATCTATATTTGTTTATTATTGCCTTTGTGTACCCATAACATTGATATTTAAATATTTTAAATGCTGATAAGACTAGATCAAGTTTCTCTGCCATACTTCATGTTACCTGTGCAGTCACTGGACTGGGACATAGTTCTGAGGATCCCATGAAGGATTCAAGGAAGTGATGGAGTGGAATTGGTGCAGTTGCTAGACAATAGTGCAGTATAAACACAATAGATACCATGAAAATAAACCTTCAAAAAGAAACTGCCTTTGCTTCACAAAATACCTTGATGGCATGTCCTGATGGTTAATCTTGATTGTCAAGCTAATCAGAATGAAAAAACTTAGGAACTTGCTAAAAAGCTTCTCTGAGTGTCCCTGTGAGGATGTTTACAGAGAAAATTAGATCACAAGGGCCCTGACCCGCTGAGTGCTATAATGCATGGAGGGATATAAAATCTGAATAGATTAAAGGGAGGAGAAGGAGATGGACTTTGGAATGGTGACAATGCTGATTTTTTAAAATCAGTTTCACATGCAATATGTGGCTATAAAATATATATCTCACTTAAGTGACTACAAATCATTGTCTGTTATTTAAAGCCAAAAAACACATAGCAGTTTTAAGTTCAATAATGTTAAGTATTATATAAAAATATTTTGGAGGCAAAGGTCAGTTAATGACAATTGTGTGTTACTGATGCTGTACATTATTTTTAATAAAGATTGCATTATCACAGAAGATTTGAATAGATTATTGGGAACTGTTGGAACTGTGGAAGGTTGGTCATATCTGCAGGTAGTAGGCCACTGATGACACATGCTCAGGGCTGCAGCTTTTCTTGGCTCACTCTGCTTCATGCCACTATGAAGTCAACAGTTTCTCCCTCACCTGCGCCTGCAGCCATGCTCTTCCACCTCAACATGAGCTCAGAAACACTTTGCCTCTGACGCCGTGAGGTAAAACAATGCTTCCCCTTTACATCGTCTGGCAGACAGTTTTTCATACTGATGATATCATCACTGAAGCAGACCAAAAATGAACCCAACATGACTCAGGGAAATTTTGCGGAAGAGGGGGCGGAAAGAATGTCAGAGTCACATGTTAGGTCATGATATGCAGAGACATTTATCATACCAATAACTGTGGGCTAACTCCACAGGGCACGACCCACATACCTCAAGAAGGAGGGGCCAATGGGGAGGGGGTAGGTCATGGATGAGCCTAATAATGGTACCAAACTGCCTGTACTTACAGAATAGAAAACTAATAAAAAAATTAAAATAAAATAAAATAAAAATAAAAATAAAACAATATTGTAAGAGCTCAAGTGCTGTTACTGACTATGGAGGAAAAGTTAGCCTAAGAGGTTGACACGAAATTAAATTTGTGCAAAGGAAAAAGTGAGAGGAAAGGTGAAGATAAAGAAAAGGAGGATGAAGGCAAGTGGTTACTGGCTGTAGCCTGTGGAGAAAGTGGGTGAGGAGTGCCTGGTGGTCTTAAGTCAAATAAATGGACATGCATCCTATTCCATGTCTGTGTTGGTATAGACAAGTGAGAAGGGAACAGCCATGGAAGTAAGATGTGTGATTTGGGTGAATATGGATCTGGCATTTTATAGAAAGGTAATTCACATTCTCCAGTGTAATGCATCTGGCATTTGACTCACACATATATCCAGAGTGGGTAACCTGTGTCATGTAGTTGCAGTTTACCTGTTACCCAACAATTCTGTCTTTCTAAGGATCATTAATATGTGAGCTCTCCAGGGCCATTGAAGAGCTCTCTGTCCTGTTCCTGATGCCAAAGTCTACTGTGGGTCAGTTTCTCATTCCAAATCCCAAAATCTTCACTATTCTTCCCACTGCGATGATTAGGTGATTTGCTGTCTTCTATGTCTATCTACAGCAATCATGGTACAAGTTCTTTTAAGTTGCATGAAACCCTCTGCCTATTCCTGGGATTTCTATCATGAGGTGAGGGGTTCATATTCCATTTCACTTCTGTAACTTCCTGTTTTATTGGCAACATTTTACATGGTGATAAAGCAGCTATTCACAGGACATAGGTCCCCTATGTTTGAAACATCCTGCCAAATAAAGATTACCTAGATTAGAAATCTTTATTCTCCATTTTCAAGTTCCTTGTTCTCTCTGTCCCTCAGTGGCCCCTCTTATACGAAAGATTTAATGGGAGTAGCTTTCCCTTCTGATTCTTTTTAATTGTATCGAGGACACATAGAATTAGATTTATTATGAGGTTTGATTTACGACTGGTCTCATTATTGCTGCATGCAATAGTTTCTAATCATCTCTCTAGCATGAGCACCTATAAAACCATCACCATACCAAAAACTCGGAACACTGCTGATAGCTGGTATCTTCTCATCACCTTTCTCTCTGCTCTAATAAACAACTGCAATCTCAAGTGTAGCATTACCATTCTCCCACTTTATTTCTAGTACATTTCCGTATCTAGTCAACAAAATCTGCAGTTTCCTTTTAACTTCATGGAAAAAAGATGTCATGATGCAGGGAATCTTTCATGATTTATATTTCACTTAAACTTTGCAAAATAAAACATACTTACGTTTAAGTTTCTAGGTTCATTTGATCATGTTGTGTATGCTTATGTGATATGTGTGCATATGTGTATGTATGTGGGTGTACATGTATATGTGTATGTGTGCAAGCCAAAGATTGATGTCAAGTATCCTCCTCAATCCCTCTGCTCTCTATTTTATTGAGTCAATGTCTGCATTTGAATCCAGAGGTGACCAGTTTGTCTAGTCCAGCTAGCTCTCTTGCCTTAGGGGATCTCCTGTCTCCATCTCCTGTATGGAAGTACAGGTGGGATGTCATGCTCACCTGCCATTTATGTGAGTACTGGGGTTCCAAACTCAGCTCACCACAGTTGTACCACAAGCACTTTATTCACTGTGCTGTCTCTCCATTTGTTCATTTTCTTATGACTGATAGAGTATTTTTATTTTGAGAAGGAGGAAGAGGGAGAGAGGGAGAAAGAGAGAAAGAATGGGAGCACCAGGGACTCTAGCCATTGTAAATGAACTCCAGATGCATGTACCACCTTGTGCACCTGGCTTTATGTGAGTACTGGAGAATCAAACCTGGGTCTTTAGGCTTTGCAAGCAAGTGCATTAACCACTGAATAATCTTTCCCGCCCTGATGGAATATTTTAAAATCCTATACTGTAGAATCTCAATTTATTTATCTATTCTCCTGTCAGTGTGTTTGTTTCCATGTGTTTGCTAATGTGAAATAGGGCTACTATGAGCAGATGTCTATTGTAGATATGCAAAAAGTTGCCTTATAGAAGAGTAATTTCTGGACCATAGGCTCTGTATATATTCATCATTTCAGAAAGTCAAACTGATGTCTCAGGTTGGGAATTGATTTGGGTATATGGTATAGAAGGGAATTAATTTCACCTGCTTCCTTACAGATAAACTTATTCTAAATCCAGTTGTTGAACAAAGTTTTTGTTCAAATGATTTGGCATGTAACCATTCTGTTATATATAGCAAAGTTGTACATTTGTATATATCTCTAAATTTTCACAAGTTTTTCGTTTGTCTGTACCAAGATATAACTGCTATAATTAGCCTATATATTTAATAGAGCACAAAATATTTTTGGCTCTTAATTTTTCCATATTACTTTTAAGATAAACTCTTTCTCTCATGTTTTTCCTTTAATATCTTTAATTGAAATCCACAAATTTGGGAAAGAAGAGATGCCTGAGATGCCCAAGGACCCAGGTTTGATTCCCTAGTACCCACATAAACAGATGCACAAGGTGGTGCATGCATCTGTAGTTCGTTTGTTGGGGCTAGAGGCCCTGGCTGGCCCATTCTCTCTCTCTCCCCCTCTTTCTCTCTATCAACAAATAACTGAATAAAAATTAAAACAAATTAAAATACATGTGGTTTTCAAAGGTGACAAGTACCTGAATGGATTTTAACATGTATAAAGAATATTAGTAATAATATGGACATATTATCAATAAAAGTTTCAACTCCAAGAAGATGGAACAATTTAAAATGTTTTCTGTAGGGACCCAGTTTAATATGACTACCATCATTTTTGTTATAACAACCATTTTGGCTTTCAGGGATTCTGGCACAAATCACACATCTTATAAGAACAACAAACTAGTTAAGGCATTCAGTAGAGTGTGTTGTGCTGGATACTGATGCTTGGAGCTTTTCTTAACTCATGCTGGAGTTGTTAATAGCTTTTGAGCAAGGCAAGGTGGTTTTTCAGCTGACCACAGTCCACCTTTATCTAGGTTAGCTTTGAGTGTGGGAGATTCTCATGTCTGGCTATCACCCAGGATACTTTTCTCTGTAAGTTTCTAATAAATTATGCTCTGGTCCTTACTGATTCTGTGTGCTTTTTTTCTCTGGCTTTATGTTTTTTCCATGGTAGCCAGTTTTTATATATAGGATTCAACATTTTCTGAAATATATGGTTATATAAAAATGTAAAGGTTTGAAGAATTAAAGGCATATATAGCATGCCTTTAATCCCAGCACTTGGGAGGCTGAGGTAGAAGGATTGCTGTGAGTTTGAGGCCACCCTGACATTACACAGTGAATTCCATCCAGGTCAGCCTGGGCTAGAGCGAGATACCACCTCAAGAAAGAAAGCAAGAAAGAAAGCAAGAAAGAAAGAAAGCAAGAAAGAAAGAAAGAAAGAAAGAAAGAAAGAAAGAAAGAAAGAAAGAAAGAAAGAAGGGAGGGAGGGAGGGAGGGAGGGAGGGAGGGAAGGAAGGAAGGAAGGAGGAAACAAAGAAATAAAGAAAGGAAGAAGCAAACAAACAAAACATATATAGTAAGATACTAAATATGTCTGTTATTTACTGTCAAAATGATTTTAAATCAGTAAAAATATTGAAATTAAGCAACTTTAACAAATTTGACTTGGTAAACATAAATAAGATTTTACAAATCACAATTAGCATATACACATTCTCCAAGAGTGATGGGGTGCAACAACTCATTCAGGGCAATATGGAAAGTGGGAATAAACTGAAAGGTTCATGGCACCCACAAATGTCCTCTTTCTCCATGTAAAACACATTCAAAGCCTAAGTCTCATTCTACAGGGAATCCAGAATGTAATTTGTAGTGTCATTTTTGAGTTCTTTAATGTATTTTCTGTGATAGCTGTGGGTTTGCTTTGGCTAGCCACTCCTTTGGTGCTTCATTCATTCATTCATCCATTCATTCACTGTGTATAGAATAAACAAACATAAGACAAGCACTGTGCTGTGCAGTTGGAAAGCCGCATGATAAATGAACCTGAATTTTTTATATTATCCATGATAATTCTGTTTCATCCCTTCTTCCATAGAGAAAAGAATAACAAATTTTTGACCTACCTGATGAGGGTATTCACTTACAGCAGGCTCCAGATACTTACTTTAGATCCACCATCAAAACAGCCTTTTTATTTCTCCCTTTTCTTTTTCTCTTTTGTTCCAAGGTAGAATCCAGCTCTAGCCCAGGCTGCCCTGGAATGTACTGTAGGCTCAGGCTGACCTCAAATTTACAGCGATCCTCCTACCTCAGCCTCCTGAGTGCTGGCAATAAAGGTGTGTACCACCACGCCTGGCTCCTCAGCCTTTTGCTGATGCTTTCTAGATCCTCAGAGACAGAAGTCAGAGTGCAGTCCATGTGTTCCTAATCTCCAAGTTTTCTGGTGGTCTTACTGAAAACTGCTGGGATGGACTCAGTCAGCACTTTCAGTGGGGAGAGAGAATGAAGTTTAAAGCACAGATTAGCTGAAAAACCTCTTTTGTGCAATTATTCTTTCCCACCTGCTCTCTTGATGCTCTGACAGCATCCTTTTGGATATATTTTCATTTTTTATGATGCAAAACCACTTTTTGGCTTGCAGATTCCTGTGAATTTTTGCATGTGGTAGTCCTTTAGTTACCTGAGTCTTAGGAAGAATTAAAAATCTCTCTCTTCCTCTCAATCTCTCTGTGTATGTGTGCATACATGCATGCTCATGTGTGTGAGTATGTGCATGCTACACAGCAGGTGTGTTGATGTTAAAGAACGGCCTCAGATGTCAGTCCTTACCTTCCACCTTGTTTGAGACAAGCACTCTTGTACACCATTTAACCCACTTTAGGAGAGTAGTATAGTCCCTTATAGCAAGTTCCAGAAACCTGCCTTATACCCATCATCAAAACAGCTTCTCAGCCTTTCTCTGCTGCCTTCCATTCACCAGGCTAGCTAACCTGGAACTTCTTGGGATTTTCATATCTCCATCTCATCAAAGCAGTGCTAGAATGGGTTAGACACACAAAACACTACTGTGTCAGCTTTAGGTGAATTCTGGGGATCTGGATTCAGTTTACTCATGCTTGTTTGGCGAGTACTTTATCCAATGAGCCATAGCCTCAGCCCTTATGCAGTATTGTTTGTTTGTTTGTTTTTTTGAGGTAGGGTCTCTCTCTAGCCCAGGCTGACCTAGAATGCACTATGTTGTCTCAGGGTGGCCTCAAACTCACAGCGATCCTCCTACCTCTGCCTCCCGAGTGCTGGAATTAAAGGCTTGCACCACCATGCCCTGTGTGCAGTATTTCTTTTTACCTGCATGCTAAACCAGACTGCTTGGGATTTTGCTTAGAATCTGTGGTTTGTGACAGTGGCTGTGAGAAGCTGTATAACTTACTTGGCCAGCCTGTGCCTCATTTATCTCATCTATAGAATGGCAATGGAGAATTGCCTGCCTCCTGTCTTTCACCATGACCATTATACTGTGAAGGCTTCCTGTAAAGGGCCTGGCCCATTGTAAGTCAATGGTATTTTATATCACTTTTCTTTGTCTCATTGAAACTTGAAAATCAGCATCCTGTTACCCTACTTCCTCTTCTGTTAACTTGTTTTATCCTCCTGTCATTACATTGATTTGGATTCAAGTCCATCCAAAGCACTATTCCTCACCTACTCCTCTGTTGCTGCTTCCACATTAAAAGCTTTTCCTCTTTCCTGATTACTATATGTAATTCACTTAATGATGAAAAATGACCCTCTTCTTCAAAATTCTCCAAGCTGGCCTTAAAAAATGCAACTTCTAAATGGTTATCAACCCAGGAAGAGAGTAGCATTATAATTTTTCTTTTTTATTGGCAGCTAGAAATTAAAGCTCTCTGGAGGGGAAATTTAGTAGTAGCTTTCAGTGCCCCTTTATTTTGTCTTTAAGCAGATAATTCTTCAGTGATAGTGAGTGACTTCTTTGAAGTGAAGGTAATAAATTCTTTTGAAGTTCATGATGGCTGTGAGTAATACTCTGCTCTGAATTTGTGCCATATTCAAGGAAATACATCTTTATTCAATTGCTTTCCCCTGGTTTCTCAAAGGTTATAATAGTTGAACTAAGAGTTCACAATAATGCCACTAGAATCACAATGAAAATAATGTCAAATTAGATAACAGATTTCTTGATGAAAGTTCTGTGGAATTATAAAGTAGCAAAAGTCATTTTACCTTCTTAGCAGATTTCAGTGCCAGAAAAAAATACATGTTTCCTAAATGAAGGTTATGGAATTTTAAAGTATTTTCCACTGTGGTCAGCCAGGTTGTAATCCATAGAACCTTAGGTTGATTTCTCATTAGAAAAAAATTCTAATTATTAAAAGAAAGAATCCTAGCACTTGGGAGGCAGAGGTAGGATTGCTGCCAGTCTGGGAGTTCCAGGTCATCCTGGGCTACAGTGAAATCCTACTTTGAAAAACAAACAAGCAAAAACAACAAAAATACTCATATTTCATAAAAAAAGGATTAGAACTTGGCTGAAATGATGGCTTAGTGGATAAAAGTGCTTGTTCTGCAAACTTTTCTACTGGAGTTCAGATCCTCAGATCCCACTTAAAAGGCAAACACAGTCATGAGTATCCAAGTGCCTATGATAAAACTCACAGACCATCTATCCTAACATATACTATGGTGAAGCTCACAGGCCAGCTATCTAAGATTATGAAGCAGTGAGTGACAAAAATGTTGCCCATTAACACATGATCATACAACTCAATGGGTTAAAAAAATGACATGAAAGTAAGGTGAAGATTAATGGGGAAGAAGGACATAAGTAGGATGGGAATGGAATATGAAAGAGACATTGGGAGAATATGATCAAAATGCATTACATACATGTATGAAAATATAAAAAAAATACAAATTAAACACAGAAAGACTTTGTCCCAAAGATTGAAGGCATCATCAAATTATCCTCTTACTCCTCACATGCCCCATGACACATGTGCACTCATGCTCCCAAACACACACACCTACTTCCTACATACAAGCACACAAATGCATACACAATAATTAAAGCTGTCCTGTGCATTAGTTACTGAACATCATGTAGTTAACTTACTAACTTCAGACATTTTCTTGCACTGATTCAGTAAATAATTGATTTTGGGCTTTTCTTTGCCTGTTTCCTTGAAGTTCAGTGTTTGAATAATATCCTATGGGAAACCCAGTGACCCTGTGAGATGCTCATTCTCTCACTCTTTTGTTTAGTGCTCTCTTGCTGAGCATATTCTGTGTGCCATGGTTACAAACTGCGATGCACTGCCCAAGGACTCACATTCTGGTGAGGAAAATAGTGAATAAGCTGGTAAGAAATTCTATAATTGCATTTAGGAGTGAATGAGGCATTTCTTTTAGGTTGAAGTTTTTATTTTGCAAATGTAAAAACTTTCTGGTGAAATGACCTTGGAGCAGAGAGCAACATAATATGAACTAGAATAAGAAATATTTGGGGACAAATGTTCCAGGCAAAAGAATAGTTATAGAGTCTTGGAAACTTCTAGAGGGAGCAAGGGGGGAGAGTGGCCCAGGAAAGCAAATGTAGGGTAGATACTGGTAGAAGTGAGATACCAAATAACAAAAGACTTTGCAGATCTCATTGAAACTAATTGTCATGTTGAGATGATGGAAAGCCATTTCTGTCCAGAAAGGTAACCATCTCCGATTTATGCTTTAAAAAGGGAAGAAAGAAAAAGAAGCTCAGAATCATTAAGAAGAAAATAATCATAGATCACAGGCAAGGGGTGAGATCTTCCCATTTCCTTGCTTTCTGTAGTCAAACAAGTTTTAGAAATATTATAATAAACAAAGTTAAGAAATATGAGGATTTTCAGAGTCACTAGGTTGATATATTTTGTATATCTTGAATAGCACAACAAAATATGCCCCATTCCCAGTTTTAAGCACAGAAATAATGTTTTTTTCTTTTTTCTGAAAATCTCTAAAGAGATTAGTTTTCCTTAGATCTCACTTTAGGGCAGTGATGATGTCACCTAAATAAATCATCTCTCTTCTAAGAAATATTAGACACTTCAAACAGTGCTGAGAGGTGAGTGATTTAGTCAAAGCTCCTCATAATTTCTTGACCTTCACTCTTGATCCTGGTGTGATCAGTTCCTCTTGTCAGCAAGACTTCATGTGATTATATTATTTTCTCAGTGTTCTGTGTGGAGAACTTGAGAGTGAGCATAATTCTAAATTCCCATATCATTTTTGTCTTTTCCTAGAGTGTCCAGCCTTTTATTAAATACCTACATGTTTTCTTTCCTCAGAGCAAGCACACACATAGCTGAATCTTGTAGTCACTGGGAAGAGAAGGCATAATGGGCAGATGAACCTTGGATTTCAAAAGAGAAATGTAATGCCCTTTTGGGTTGAATGCCATTGTGAGTCAAAGTTATTCATGCTAGGTAAGCATACTCATTATTTCACAAGTAACTATTCAGTTAATGGATACAGTATAATCATGGAAACTTTTGGATTTTTTCCAACCCAATGACATGATCTGTGTTTCCTAATTACCTCTGGGAGCAAACTTAACTTGTAACTCTGTCATTATTCACTGTATTTGAGCAGATACCAACTAATTTTCTCCCAACTTCCCCCTCTCAATTTGCTAAATGAAAATGTTTTAAAGGTTAATTGTCAAATATCTGGGGGAGAAAAAAAAACTTTCTAAAGGCTAAGTTTCCAAACTAAGTAATATGTCCTGATCTCATTTAAAAGAATTTGCTCAAGGTGGTTTGCATTTCATATGTTGGGGTTTTGGTAACTTGAAAAACTGAAAGGGAGAAAGAACAATGAGATAAACTCCATCCTTGGGTTCACTGAGGCTTCATGTCTTTCCTCCAGAAATAAGGTAGAGGATGTGGCAATGAAAATGAGCATGATATTATGGTTCATAGGCATGGGAGTCAGATTTGTAGTGAGAAACTAACCTGGAAACCAGACATTGGAAGACAAATACCAAGGAAAATAGTATAGACTAATCTGGTTTAACACAAAAACCTCCCAAAATGTAGTGGCTTAAGTGAGGATGACTATTTTGCTAGCATGACATAGAGGAAAACTAGTTAAAAAGCTATGACGGTTGTAATGTTGTTTTGATGGTCAATGCTTCTGAGTCCACAGGAAACAAGAGAGCCCTCAGCATGCAGTTTCACTTTGAAAAGACCAGCCACTTGCAGCCAGCATTGGCATTTACGCCTCTTGAGTCTGAATCAATCATATGCTACCCTTGATGCAAGGAAGGTTAGAAATATGTCCCTAGTTAGGAAGCTATGTTTTCATTTAGAACTTGTGGTTTCTATAACTAGAAGGAAGATGGAAAATATGAGTAGGGTATTATTAAAGTTTCTGTTCTCTGACCACTGAAGGAACAACTGATAATATATAATTAGTAATTAGTTATATATATTCCACTAATATTTTGGAGTGGCTTCTTCCTAGTTAATATAGGCAGCCAAATTCTTCTCCAGAATTGCCATGCTGGTAAAGAAAGACAAATTCTCTACCACAGGTAAATTTAGTTGTACAGGCTTTATCTTCTATATACTATCTGGGTGTCCTCTAACTCATGATCTTCCTACCTCTGCCTTGTAAGTACTGGGATTCAAGCCTTGTGCCACTACACCAGTGTGTTATTTTCTTTGTGTTCACAATATCTCCCACTAAAGAGCTGTGGCTATCTTCTTATTAGGAGAGAAAATGAGGCTAAGAATGGATACAACTAGTAACCAGACTACATATGGGAAAAGCTACATGTGCAAACAGGTGTGTAAAAGTGCTTGGTGACGAGTTCTTCCATATCTCAGTTTTCTGTACCCCTTTTTCTAGAGTTGACATTAGTCCTATGACTAACTAGGAACACTTAAAGATCAATTCCTGCGATGGTTCCTGTGGTGAACTTGCTAGGGATCAAAACTGAGGTGTGGGAAACATCCAAATTAATGATAAACGGATTTGTATCAAAGAGAAGCTCCTTATTGAATCTCAAACAGTTGATAATCTGATGACTAAACATTCATGGAACCTAGCATTCCATGTCTGGAAAGATTTGCTCAGCATATCTCTTGCTAGATCAGGAAATCAGGGTTTTTTTTTTGGAATCATCTGGGGAAGTCAGATACAGCCACTTTGCATAGGGATTCAAGCCTGGATATGATGAATCTCAGAACTGGCAAAAATCAAAGAAGTTCAAGTGACAGCTCAAATATCAGTGGTAATAATTTTCACTACCTTTATCACTTTTAAGCTTCTCTTATAATAGAAAAATTAAATTTATTATTCAACAGTAAGTCAAGGAGCCACAAGAGTTTCTATCCACTTTGTACCATGGGTCAGATTTAATTCTCAAGTTCAACCACTGTCATGGGATATGAGCACATTCAAGTAGGCATTGTAATTTGGCTTAGTCACATATAGAAATTGCCAAAGAAGGGAAAATGGAAATAACAGGAAATGAACACACATCTGTTTGGAGGCCCAGTTACCTGATATGTTAGTTTTGGCAATCTTCGTATAATTTATCCTGCCAAGAATGCTGCGGTCAGGGAAATTGAAACTCTGACCTCACATGGCTGGGGTCAGTATCAGTAATACCACTATATGTTTTCAACCTTTCGGACACTTCTAGAGGTTGATCTGAGTCTTGGCAGCCCTGAGATACATAGCTCATCACATATAGTGGAAATTATGTTTATTTATTACTGACCTGATTTATTTTGAAAATGCTCATGGCTTTGAGCTCTAGAATTCAAATACAGAAATAAATTAAATACTTAAATTAAACAAAAACAAATGGGTCATAGGGTTTCAGAGTACACAGGTAGAAGGTAAGAAAAATTAAAGGGGAAAATGCCGGAGAACAGAGGGTCAGAGGCAAGGAAAGGCACTGGCACTTCCCTTACGTCTTTGTAAGGAGATGGGTGTTTCAATAACAATATAAATTAAGAGCATCCCTCTATACAGAGAATGGCAGAAGAGCTGGGGGAGGGCATGGATTTAATGTCTAGAACATCTTTGTTACAAGACCAGATACATAGAACTTAATTCTCTTTGATCATTTGATTTTCAAGAAATTTTAAAGGTACGATTGTAATGCAAAAATCTAGGATTTAACTTAATTAAGTTTAATGAAAAAACTTCTACAACCTTGTGGCACTATTCTAGTGGCCAGATCATTGAGCTGGCCTAAGATGTGAGCTATTAAAAATGTGAGATGTGAATGAGATTATTTTTTTCTTGTTGTGACAGAAATATAGCACCTTGGGTTATGTACTAGGGCTCAGGTTTTCAGAGAATCTCAACATCAATCAAGAAACTTGTCCTGATTCACATTTTACTTTCATTCCTATTCATTGTGATGTAGGTCTGAGGTCACTGTAAGAGCAGGAAGACAGAACATTTTGTTTGACTTTTACTCATCTGGTGATGAATTATTTTAAATGCTTTTGTGGTGTGTAGACAGTCTTTTTTCTTTTTGAGTTCTTCATCAGCCAGAATTATTAAGTTAGTTCCCCTAGAATATTTCTGATCCTAAGGTTTATTGAATATTTATGTGGTGTCAACCTTGGTGCACTTAGTTTTTTCAATTCTTCAAACATTTCTAAAATGGTAGTGCTCCCACTCTGCAGATGGAAAACCTCTCAATCTGTCTCTCTTTTATTTTGATGTCATCTTTTCCTCCTATTGTATTGGTCTTGTGTAGGTAGTGTCCCGCACTGCAAGGTCATGGATATTCAGGCCATTTTGTGTCTGGAAAAGTGCAATTTAAGGAGTCCTATCCTTCCTTTGGCTCTTACATTCTTCCTGCTACCTCTGTTGCAATGGACTCTGAGCCATGGAAAGCATGATAGAGATGTTTCAGTGCTGAGCACTCCTCTGTCACTTCTTTTCAGTACTATGGTGATTTTTGAGTTATCCCAGAGGTCACTGCCATCTGTAAAGAGAAGCTTCTCAAACCAAAAGTGAGAGTAGCATTAATACATACCCATATGAATAATAAGAAAAAAAGTGTTTACCAGATAGTTTGGTGAGCATAATATATGCATTTGGCCAGACACAAGTAGGTGTTACATCACTAGGGCTCATGACTTTTCCTGTCATAGGTTTTCAGTAAGCCCTGTGCTTTTAAGCAGCTTTTATAGTACCAGTAATGAATTCCTCCTGTGGATCAGGCCTCAATTCCAATAGAAACCAGTTGGTTATCCCATGTAGTGATACGATAAAGAATTCCCACATAAATTCACCCTTGAGGAAAGTATTAAAATCATATATTAGTGGGGGTACAATTGCTACAGTTAGTAAATCAATACAGATCATTTATATAATTTATGTAGATTTATTACTTGTATAGTTATACTCTACCTATTTGTTTATTTAGTCATTCATGTACTATAATTTTTTTTAATGATTTACTTATTTATTTTCAAGCAGAGAGAGTTAGAGAGAAAAGAGACCGACAGAGAGAATTGGCACGCCAGGGCCTCCAACCTCTTGCAAATGAACTCCAGATGCATGGGCTGCATTGTGCATTGGGCTTTGCTTGGGTATTGGGGAATGGAACCCAGGTGGTTAGCCTTTGCAGGCAAGCACCTTAACCACTGAGCAGACTCTCCAGCCCCAAAGAAGGGACTTCTGATCGGATGTCAAAACCTGGTGTTTGTTAGCTGGGTGGCCTGGTGCGATTTTTTTTTTTTTAATGAATTTTTTTTTTAATTTAATTCATTAGTTTTCATTTCAGTGAATACAGGCAGTTTGGTACCATTATTTAGGCTCATCTGTGATTTACCCCCTCCCATTAGACCCTCCTTGTTAATGAAAATGGGTCATGCATTGTGGAGTTAGCCCCCAGTTATTAGTATGATAAATGTCTCTGCAAATCATGACCCAACATGTAACTCTGACATTCTTTCCACCCCCTCTTCCGCAAGATTTCCCTGAGCCATGTTGGGTTCATTTTTGGTCTGCTTCAGTGCTGAGGTGTTGGGGGCCTCTGAGGCTTTGGCTCTCTGATTTGGTAGGAGTTGAGTTTTCTCAGCATTGATCTCCTTCCCCTTTGTGCTGGTATCCGGTTCACAGGAAAACATCACCCTTACTTATTTCGCCAGTTGTCCTTAGTTTCTGTAGGGCCCCTTTTGAGGTATGTTGGGGCAGCTCTCTTCTTAGGATCTGCATCTATCTGGAAAAGAGAAGCAGATTCTCCAACGGAGAGTAAGTTAGCACCAGGACAAATGAGATAGCCCTTACTTTTTTGATAGACAGTTTGATAGGTGTTGGCCCTCTTATACCCCGTGATTGATGGTAGCTTGATATTGTAGAGTGGGCTTGTGTTTGGGTATGGTTCTGACTTGTTTCCCAGCTCCAGCTAAGGGTCTAGTACCACTGAGTGGATCAGTTAGCCAAATCAAGAGCAATTGATTCCTCACCATGGCTGTGTACCACTATTGCACTTGTGTGGGCATCACATCCGGTTATGTGTTGCTAATTAGGTTAAACAATGTGTTGCTTGGACAGATCTTGGTCATTTCCCCCAGTCACCTATGTAGCGCCTTCTGGCACTAGACACACTGACTGTCTGGGGACTGACTCTCTCCTGGCTTCCAGCCATGTCATTCCATTTTACGCGTCAGCTGTGTATGGAGTCTTCAGCAATAGGGTCTTATCACTGGCCTTTGGTGGGTCATCAAGTACTCTGACAGAAGTCTGTCATTGTTTTGGGAAACCTTGTAGGTTTCTCTGATCAAAAGCTCATTGTGGATGGTAGGCCCAAGCTGGAAGTGGGGGTTACAGGTCAGTGTCCACTAAGAAATTGAGGAAAAACATAACTAATATACAAGAGTTAGAGAGGAGAGAGATAGAGGGGAGAGGAGGAGAGGGAGGGAGGGAAGAGGAGATTTAGGTCAGTCTTGATCCTACCCTCTCCAGGGTCTTCTGGTTCAGGTGTTTCCTGTAAGGGTCTAGTGAAGGTTCAGCCATTTGGTCTGTCTTTTAGGAAGTAGAATTTTATGGTACCATTGCCGTTTGGGTCCGGATTACTGTTTTCCACCCTTTGATTCCCTCCCCGCCCTCCCATCCATCCTATTGTCTAGTCCATGAGGTGCTTGCTGGGTATGTAAGGCATCTTGGGCAGATTCAGTTTAGGTGTTGCAGATGAGTGAGACTATGTGTCGATTTTTTTTCTGTGATTGGGTAAGTTCGCTGAGAATGATCTGTTCCAGGTTCAACCATTTTTCCTCAAATTTCTTTATGTCGTTTTTTCTTACTGCTGTATAGAATTTCATTGTGTAGATATACCACATCTTTGTTATCCATTCTTCTAATGATGGACATCTGGGTTGATTCCAGCTTTTAGCTATTACGAATTGAGCTGCTACAAACATGGTTGAGCAAATCTCTCTGGCTTTTGGTTTGAAGGTTTTAGGGTAGATGCCCAGTAATGGTATAACTGGGTCTGTTGGTATTTCTATAGTCAGCTTTTTCAGGAGTCTCCATATTGCTTTCCAAAGTGGTTGTACCATCCTGCATTCCCACCAACAGTGAATGAGTGTCCCTGCTTCTCCACATCCTCGCCAGCATTTATTTTCATTTGACCTTTTGATGTTAGCCATCCTTATTGGGGTAAGGTGGAATCTCATAGTTGTTTTAATTTGCATTTCTCTGATGATTAGGGATGATGAACATTTTCTTAGGTGTGTGTTTGCCATTTGTATCTCTTCCTCTGTGAATTGCCTGTTCAACTCTGCACCCCATTTTGTGAGTGGGGTATTTGTCTTCTTATTGTTTAGACTTTTGAGTTCTTTGTAAATTCTAGAGATGAGGCCTCTATCAGTTGGATAACCTGCAAATATTTTCTCCCATTCTGTGGGTATTCTATTGGCTTTGCTTATTATATGCTTGTCTGTAAAGTAACTCTTCAGCTTCATATGATCCCAATGGTTGAGTGACTGTTTAAGAACTTGAGCCACTGGGGTTTTATTCAGGAAGTCTTTTTCCATTCCTATATCATGGAAGGTACTTCCTAAATTTTCTTCCAGTAGTTTTCGAGTTTCTGGTCTTATGTTGAGGTCTTTGATCCATTTGGATTTGAGTGTTGTGCATGGTGAAATGTGTGGATCAAGTTTTAGTTTCCTGCATGTGGTTATCCAGTTTGTCCAGCACCATTTGTTGAAGATGCTATCTTTTTTCCAGTCTATATTGTTTGGGCCTTTGTCGAATATCAAGTAGCTATAGTTGCTTGGTCCAAAATCCGGGTCCTCAAGTCTATTCCATTGGTCTATACTCCTGTTTTTATGCCAGTACCATGCTGTTTTTATTACTATGGCTTTGTAGTATAACTTTATATCGGGTATGGTGATGCCACAAGAGGTATTTCTTTTGCTGAGGATAAGTTTGGATATGCGAGGCCTTCTGCCTTTCCATATGAAATTTGAGATCATTTTTTCTATGTCTGTGAAGAACATTGTAGGGATTTTAATTGGAATTGCGTTAAATCTATATATTGCCTTTGGTAGGATTGTCATCTTCACAATGTTAATTCTGCCTATCCAGGAGCATGGGAGGTCTTTCCATCGTTTCAAGTCCTCCTCAATTTCTTTTTTGAGAGTTTTTATATTTTTGTTGTATAGATCTTTTACTTCCTTGGTTAACGTTATTCCAAGGTACTTTATTTTTTTTGTTGCTATTGAAAATGGGACTATGTCCTTTATTTCTTTTTCTATGTCTTTGTCTTTTGCATACAGAAATGCTTTCGATTTTTGTGCATTGATTTTGTATCCTGCTACTTTGCTATAGGAGTTAATCACCTTCAGGAGTTTTGGGATGGAGTCTCTCGGGTCTCTTACATATACAATCATGTCATCGGCGAATAGCGCTAACTTAACTTCTTCCTTTCCAAATTGTATCCCTTTTATTTCCTTCTCCTGCCTTATTGCTTGGGCTAGGACTTCCAGAACTATATTGAAAAGCAGAGGTGAGAGAGGACATCCCTGTCTTGTTCATGATCTCAATGGGAATTCCTCCAGTCTCTCTCCATTAAGTATTATTTGGGCCTTTGGAGCTTTGTATATTGCCTTTATTATATTAAGATGTGAACCGGCCATGCCGATTCTCTCCAATGTTTTGATCATGAAGTGATGTATCTTGTCGAAGGCCTTTTCTGCATCTATCGAAATGATCATGTGATTTTTATGTTTAAGCTTGTTTATGTGGTGTATTACATTGACAGATTTTCGTATGTTGAACCACCCTTGTGTTCCTGGGATAAATCCCACTTGGTCAATGTGGATAATGCTTTTGATGTGTTGTTGGATTTGGTTTGCGAGAATTTTGTTGAGGATCTTTGCGTCTATGTTCATTAGGGAAATAGGCTGATAGTTTTCTTTTCTTGTGGCATCTCTGCCTGGTTTTGGGATTTTAGGGTGGTACTAGCTTCATATAAGGAGTTGGGTAGTTTTCCCTGTTCTTCAATTGTGTGGCACAGTTTCAGGAAGATTGGTTTGAGTTCTTCCATGAAGGTTTGATAAAATTCGGCTGGGAATCCATCTGGTCCTGGACTCTTCTTTTTGGGGAGGTTTTTTATTACTTTTTCAATCTCCATGAGCGTGATGGGTTCATTGAGGTGGTTGATCTGCTCTGAGTTTAGCTTTGGTAGATGATATGCATCCAGGAATTTATCCATCTCCTCCACATTTTCCAGTTTTGTGGAGTAGAGGTTTTTGAAATAAGTCCTGATGATTCTGCTGATTTCACTGGTGTCTGTTGTGATCTCTCCTTTTTCATTTTGAATTTTGTTAATTTGGAGTCTCTCTTTTTTTAGCTTGATCAAATTGGCCAGAGGTTTGTCAATCTTGTTTGTTTTTTCAAAGAACAAGCTCTTTGTTTTGTCAATTGCCTTAATTGTTTCCTTGGTTTCCAATTCATTAATTTCTGCTCTGATTTTAATTATTTCTTTCCTTCTGGAGCTCTTTGGGTTGGATTTTTCTTGTTTTTCCAATGCCTTTAGGTGGATGGTTAGGTTATTGATTTGGGATCTTTCTGTCTTTTTTATGAAGGCATTGAGTGCTATGAATTTTCCCCTGAGGACTGCCTTCATTGTGTCCCACACGTTTTGGTACGATGTGTTGTCATTGTCATTCAATTCCAGGAATTTTGCAATTTCATTTTTTTATTTCATCCACTATCCATTTATTGTTTAAGAGTGTGCTATTCAGTTTCCAGTTGCCGTTGGGGCTCTTGTTGGTTTTTTTGTTGTTGATTTCTAGGACTATAGCATTATGATCTGATATCATGCAGGGAATTATGTCGATTTTCCTAACTATGTGGAGGCTATCTTTGTGACTCAGTATATGGTCTATTTTAGAGAATGTTCCATGGGCTGCTGAGAAGAATGTGTAGTCTGTGGATTTGTGATGGAAAGTTCTGTAGATGTCTGTTAGGTCTAAGTGCTCTATGGTTTTGTTGAGCTCTCTTACTTCCCTGTTGAGCTTCTGTTTGGATGATCTGTCTATTACTGATAATGGTGTGTTAAAGTCCCCAGCTATGATGGTGTTGGTGGTTATTTCTGTTTTATTGTCAAGTAGGTTTTGTTTTATGAACTGCGGTGCCCCTGTGTTTGGTGCATACAGATTTATGATTGTAATATCCCCTTGATGGATTGTTCCCTTTACAAGTAGGAAGTAGCCCTCTTTGTCTTTTTTGATTGTTTTTGGTTTGAAGTCAACTTTATCTGATATTAATATAGCTACACCTGCTTGTTTCTTATTCCCATTTGCTTGGAATATTGTTTTCCACCCTTTCACCCTGAGGAGGTTTCTGTCTTTAGTGGTAAGGTGGGTTTCTTGAAGGCAGCAGATTGAGGGGTCTAATTTTTTGATCCACCCTGTTAGCCTGTGTCTCTTGATGGGTGAATTAAGGCCATTAATGTTTAGGGTGATGACTGTGAGATTTGATTTGATCCCTGTCATGTTGTGGTGGTAGAGGTGTGTTGGCATTTCCATGGAATTTAATTTTTTTTTTTTCTCTATCTACTCTGGGTTTGGTTGCTGTGATCTTCTTCTTGTAGGCATTTGTGTTTGGTTATTTGTTTCTTCTCTGTGGAGTACTTTCTGTAGGTTTGGTTTTGTGTTCATATAATTGTAAAGCTGAGTTTTGTCATAGAAAGTTTTCCTTTCACCATCTATTATAAGGGAGACTTTTGCCGGGTAGAGTAGTTTGGGTTGAAAGCCATAGTTTCTTAGAGTTTGGAGAGTGTCATTCCAGGCCCTTCTAGCTTTCAGGGTTTCCATTGAGAAGTCTGAAGTAATTCTGATGGGGTTTCCTTTGAAAGTGGTGTGCTGTTTTTCCCTAGCTGCTTTTAGGATTTTTTCCTTGATGTCAATGTTTAGAGTCTTAATGATAATATGCCTTGGGGAGTTTCTCCTTTGGTCTAGTCGGTTAGGAGTTCTGTTTGCTTCTTGAATCTTGATGGGCTTTTCTTTTAAGAGATGGGGGAAGTTTTCTTCAATTATTGTGTTAAATAAGTTCTCCATGCCTTTGGTCTGAAATTCTTCTCCTTCTGGTATTCCAGTGATTCTGATATTAGGACGTTTAAGTGTATCCCACAATTCTCTCATGTTCTGTTCACAGGAACTTTTGAACTTACTGAAATTTTTGGACTCTCGAACTGTTTCTTCCATCCTGTCTTCCAGATCAGAATTTCTATCTTCCACTTCGCTGACTCTATTCTTGAGAGCCTCTAGTGAGTTTTGGACTTGTTCAATTAAGTTTGCATTTTCTACTATTTTCCTATGTATCACTTCCATCGCTTTGTCCAGCTCCCTTTTTGTCTCATTTTCTGATTTTCTTGCTGATTCTTGGAAATCATCCTTGCATTTCTTTATGTTTTCATTTAGTGTGGCCAGCTGATTTTTAAGGTCCTCTTTTTTTTCACTCTCCCTCAACTCTCTTAGCTCTCTTTGAATTCCTTCCAGTGTCTTATCATATTGCTCTAGCTTAGTGATGGTAGCATCCATACGATTATCTATCCTTTGTAGCTTTCCTGTCAGTTCTAGCAGTAATTTGGTCAGGGTTGCATTGTTCATTGCTTCCACTTGATGTTATGATCCTAAACACTCTTCTATGTTTTGGTTAGTTGTGATCCTTGTTGGACTGGGTGATCTGTCTGGATTTTCTTCCATTTTATTTTTCGTGTTATTTCTTTTGCGCTGTGGTCTACCCATGTCAGTGTATGGGCAGGTAGGTGGGTGGAGCAGCCTGGGATCTAGCTTAATGCGAATCCAAGGCAGCCTGGGGCAGTTGTAAGCAGCCTGGGTTTTTGCTCAGTCTTGCTAAAGCCGCCTACCTATAGCCTGGCAGGGGCACCAAAGTTGCCTGAATTCTCACCCAGTAATGCACCTAAGCTGCCTGCCTTTGAGCTTGAAAGGGGACTGAGGTAGCAAGCCCTGAAGGTGCCTAGATTCTGGCTGGGTACACTGGGGTCTGTAAACAGTCTGTGCTCTTCCGCCTCAGGGGAGTGGGGGCTGGGTGGCGATGTACAGGTAGGGATGGCAGCTGCGCTGGCTCTAGTGATTCAGTGTGGACTTATGTGGCTCTTGTTGTGGGGTGGGCCCGCTGCACGTGCAATTGTAGTGCAGAGGCAGATGATGTGGGTACGAAATCAGGACACAGCAGAAGCTGACCGGCGGCAAGTGATGTGAGCACAGCAGCAGGGGATATGGCAGCCACCTATTCACGGCAGGGGTGGCCCCCACAGGCCTGCGAACCGAGCACCACGTGCCTGGTCTACTCGCAGGATCAGAGAACAAGGGCGAGGTAGGAGGTCTCAGCTTCAGTGCAGCAGGCTGGCAGGCGTGACTGGTGGGTGCCCGATCAGAGCACAGCCATGCGGGATGTGCAGAGGGTGCGTGGGCGGGTGGGCAGAAGGGTGCCCGGGGTGCGATGGTGTGTATGGAGCAAGTGGGGCATGCGGCGGGGGGGGCGGGGTGCGCCGGGGCACTGGGCAATCAGGGTGGGGTGTGCGGGAGGTGGCAGGGCTCAGGGGGCGCGGGGTGGGGTGCCCTGGAGGGGCAGGGGGCGTGGAGCGCTCTGATCAGTTGGGGGCGAGGGGCGCGCTGTTGGTGCGGGGGGGTGCGCATGCAGGGGTGGTGTGCGGGGCGCAGCAGGGTGCAGGGCACCTGGGGTGCGTGGGGGGGAGCGCGGGGCGCGTGGTGGGTCATGGGGTGCGCAGGGGGGTGTGGAGGAGGTTGCGGGAGGCGCGGGGGGCTAGGGGCACAGGGCATGTGGGGGGCGCAGGGTGCGTGTGGGGGGAGGGGGCGCGGGGCACACCGTGGTGCAGGATGCCAAGGGACGCCGCAGGGTGCTCTGGACGCGCGGGGGGGCGGGGCTTGCGGGGGTCACGCATGGGGCGCGGGATGTGGAGGGGGCGGGGTACGCTGAGGCACTCCGGGGCGCAGGGCGCGTGGGGGTGGGGCACAGGGGGCATGGGGCACGCCTGGGCACTCCGGGGCGCACTCGGGACTACGGGGGCGCCTGGGCCGCGTGCGGCGCGGGGACGAGGGGCGTGTGGGGTGGTGGGGCGGGAGGCGCTGGGGCGGGGCGCAGGGGGGCAGGGAGCGCTTCAGGGCGCACAGGGCTCAGGGCGCGGATGCTCTGGGGCGCATGGGGGTGGGGGCGCAGAGCGCGTGGGGAGGGTGGACGGCTAGGAGCGCGGGGCGCTCGGGTGGGCGCGGGGGGGCGCAGGATGCTGCGGGAAGCCGCGGGGTGCTCTGGACTCGCGGGGGGGGGGAGGGCGGGTCGCGCGGGGGTGGGGGTCAAAGGGGTCGCAGGTCTTGCAGGGGGTGTGGAGCACGCTGAGGTAAGATGGAGCGTGGGATGTTGGGGGATGCTGCAGGACACCGCGGGGCACTCTGGACGCGCGGCAGGGGTGTGGCGCACGGGGGGCGGGGGGCTCGAGCGCAGGGGTGGGGCGCAGGGGTCTCGGGGCACGCAGGGGGCGCGGGGCACACCTGGGCGCCCTGGGCGCAGGACGCTCAGGGGCGCTTGGAGCACGCCTGCTGCGTGTGGGTAGGGAGCGTTGGGCTCGCGGGGTAGGCAGGGGTGGGGGCGGGGCGCGGGGGTCTGGGGCGCACGGGGGCGCAGTGGTGCAGGGCACGCCTGGGAGCCCGGGGCGTGGGGCGCTTGGGGCGCACCTGCTGAGTGTGGATGGGGAACGTGGGGCGCACGTGGGTTGGGGCGGGCGGGGGGGGGGGGTGTCTCAATGCGCGTGGTGGTGGGGCGCGGGGGGGGGGGCGTGGGGGCGCGGGGCAGGCCTGGTCGCCTGGGGCGTGGGAAGCTTTGGTTTGCTCGGGCTGCGCCTCTGCATATGGATAGGGAGCGTGGGGCGCACTGGGGGGGAGGGGCGCGCTTGGGGGGGTGGGGGTGCGCAGGCGTGGGGCACAGGTGTTGTGGGGGCGCGCGGGCCGCTGGGGCACGTGGGGCTTGGGGCGCACAGGGCGCCGGGCCACTGAGGCGCCGGGCTGGGCACAATGCGGCGATTCGCGGCGGGCGGGGTGGCGGGGCGTGGGTCGCGGGGATGTGTGCTTCCCTCTTTTACCCCGATCTGTGCCCTCCCTCTTCAAAAAGTTCCTAATTTCCCTTGAATACTTACCTTTTTTTCCCCTTGTTGTTTGTAGTGCAGCTAGGCGGTCGCCATCTTGACCGGAAGTCCTATAAAATAATTTTTTATACTTTGGTATATGATCTGGAATGATTTTATTTTGCTAACAAATTAATTATTGCTATATTATCTAATAGATAAATAAATTTTGTAATTTAATAGAAAATTATTACTAGGAAGAATCCACAGAACTTGAGTGTCCTGATAAATTCCATTTGGTGAAATAATAAGTGTGTATATTTCCTACCTACGTATATTCAAAAGTTTTATGAGGCCCCCAAATCAAGACAGATTTCTCTCCAAGCACTTGATTAACTGCATAAGGTAAAAGGTAAGACACCACATACTGCTGACGCAGAGCATGGAGAGACCTGGCTGGAATCTGGAAGAGAGCCAGTCCCCAGACAGTTAGCCTATCTAGTGCTGGAAAGTTCTACATGAGCTACTGGGGGAAAATGGCCAACAGTGGCATGAGCAACCAGATGTCTAAGCTACTCAGAAGCAAACACCGTGACAGAATGTACTAGCTAGTGCAATAGTCTCAAAAAGTCTTTGTGGGTAACCAATAGCTTTCTGGTTAGCTAAGAGATCTGCTCAGTGTAAAGGAACCCATATCTGGAATTGAGAACCAGATCAGAATCCTATGGAGACAAAGATTATACTCTCCAGTGTCAAGCTCTCACTAGTCTTTGCCTAAAAGGGGGTTTACATACTTCCATTTCTCCCTAAATTAATAATGCTTATCCCATTTAAACTATGCTGACTTCACTCTCTGTTAAAGAATCTGTTCTTCTTTTTCAGAAGGTAACAAGACTATAGGAGATAAACTACCCCTTGCACTTCAGCCAAGCCACAGCTGAAATCATGGAGGAACTGGGGATACAAGCAAGAGTGCTGCTTCCATTCTGTTCCTGATAATCAGCACCAGGATGTAGGAGACAGACCCTGAAGATACTCAACACCTACCAGAGTACAGATCCAGAGGCTCCTAAGACATCATCACCAAAATTGACTTAAAACTCACCCACCACAGCTCAGGAAATTTTGCAGAAGAGGGAATAGAAAGATTGTAAGAGCCACAGGTTGTGACATCATGCCCAGAGGCATTGTCTCCCCACAAAAATAACTGACTGCTAGCTGGGTATGGTGGTGCACACCTTTAATCCCAGCACTGGGAGGCAGAGGTAGGAAGATTGCCATGAGTTTGAGGCCACCCTGAGACTCCATAGTGAATTCCAGGTCAGCTTGGGCTAGAGTGAGACCCTACCTCAAAAACTCAATAATAATAATAATAGTAGTAGTAGTAGTAGTAAATAAATAAAAATAACCAACTACTGCCCCCATAATGCATACCCACAAGCTCATAGGGAATACCTGCAATCCCACTGAGGAGGGTTCCCAGTGGAGTGGGGGCAGGGATAAGAGAAAAGAAGATACCAACACATACATACAAAAATATGTTGTTAATAATAATAGTAATGATAAAGAAAAAAGAAGGAAAAATTTTATGACAGAAAATATTTTTTACTTAATATTTAACATACATTATTGAGTTATAATCACCAGTGACTATAAAGGTCAGAGGTAAGTAGATTTTGTGGCACAAGTTAATGATTGGTATATTATAAAATAGGTATGCATAATGTATATTTTTTCCATGAAAATTAATACTAGGCCGAACGCAGTGATTGAATATTCTGCTAAATTCCACTTAGCAGTTATGAAGCAATTGTGAGGTTCAGAATTTGTTTTCATTTTCTCCTATCTTTGTTATTCCAAGTCCAAAATTTATTGCTTGTGGCTCATGTTATGAGCCAAGAATATTTTGTAATAGTTGAAATATTTTATTGAGTTATAAACTCCAGCGATTATAAAGGTCATAGGTAAAGAGATTGTTTTAAAAATTATATAAAGTAATGTTGGTAGCCATAGGAACAACTTGTAAATTTATCTTTGAACTCCTAACTGTACTTTTTCTCCCACCATTATTTCCCAAGGTAAAACCAGTGAATTTGATGATAATGAGCCCACTGCCATACTTCCTTGGCTGTGAAGTGAGTTCTCTGGTCAGAGGCAATGCCATGTGGAATACCATGATGCTGGATCAGGCATTATGATGGTTAAGGCATTCTGTAAGCCCGTGCGTGTAGTTTTGGCAGAAGCACAATGGGCAGGAAAAGCAAATGCATACCCAGAATAAGTGTCCACTCCAGTAAGGACAAAAGCACTGTACTTTCCATGAAGGAAATGGTACAGTATAATCAACCTGCCACCAAGTTGCTGGATGGTCACCCCAAAGAACAATACTGTAATGGGGCTCAGAATTTGCTTACTGCTGGCAGATTTGGCTACTCAGCAGCACACCACAACTAGGTCAGCCTTAGTTGGTGAAAGTCCATGTTGTTGGGCCAATGCATAACCTGCCATCACTACCACCATGACCACATTGTTCATCGGCCCATTAAGCAATGACAGGGATGGCTGAGGAAAGAGGTTGACCACTATCCACACAATGAGTTAGCTTATCTACTTGATTACTAAAGTCATCTTTTGATAAGCATTAATATGGTACACAAGTATCTTTACATCCTTTGCCCATTCATGAGGTCTAGCCACATACATCTTCCCCAAATGTCCTTCTCACCAATTTTCCAGTTGTGTTCCTTCCAAGTCCCAGACCATCCAGCCCAACCATTGGCCAAAGCCCATGAATTGCTGTTTGGCTGCACACCTGGCCATTTTTTCCTTCCTAGCAAATTGCAAAACAGTGTGCACTGCCAGAAGTTCTTCCCATCATGAAGACTTCCCTTCACCACAGTCTCATAATAATCATAGCTAGAGTAGAAAATGTTTTTCCTCGGTGAACTTCAACTGCAGAGACTACAGAAGAGCAGCGCATATGACACCAAGAAAGCTCATGTATTCTTTAAAGTTCTCTGTTCACATGTCAGCACCTGAGCTCTCCCTAGGCAGGTTCTGAAGTACAATGTAACCACATGGCTGATAGAGCAAGTTGCCTGGGTGAGGAAAGCATGGGTGTCTCTTAATCAGGCTTACTTCTCTCTCTCTGCCAGCTACAAATACTCTGCCTGCATGTGGGATGGGAGCCTTTGCCCATGTCCTTCACTATCCCATCTTCAGTTGGAGAATGGATCTTGAAATTCCAACTGGGGATAGTTAGAGCAACACAGGCATTAAGTTACATGCTGTCCAATCCTGGTGGTGCATCCCTAAAGATACTTGTTTACAACCAGTGACAAGTCCAAGCACTGGTTTCAATTTATTACATCTGGCACATTCTACTGCTGGGACCTTTGCCAAAGACAAGCTCTCTCCTTCTGTCTGTCCTTATCCATTTTGTTTCTCAGTTAATATTTTAAAGCATCCTTCTGATGAATATCTAAATATGCCATTTGGAGTTTGACTAATGACAGCTATGCTCCTCCCTGCATCTGTTAGATATTACTTTTGTAATCAAGATTTTTGCCAAATTCTTGTGCTTTTTGGATCAGAAAAATCTAGTTTTCTCATTCTTGGGCCAGTCATTAAACCTTTCCGAGCTAATTTCATTCCCTATATGGCAAGAAAGAAATACTTCTTTTAACAGCATGGTATTGTTGAGATTATAGTATATGATAGTGGTAGCATGGAACCAAGCCCATGCTAGGGGGTAAAATAAATGGTAAGTAAAAATTCAAAAATGTAGGTGAAGATGTGTAATGACACCTTCTTGTCATATACATCAAATAATATGTAATAAGAAAATCAAGTGAGGTATCATATTGTTTATAAATTATATTCCTCAAAAATGGGAAGTTGGTTTTCTTTAGGAAGTTATGTTTTTCTTTTAATTCAAATGCTATTGATCATGATTAGAAATACTTCAATTAACAGTCATTGGAATAGAACACAACTGAAGAAACAGACCAGAAGTTAGGTTCACCCTATGTTGATGTGTACCCATAATTTTGAGCATCACAAAGGTGACTAAGAAAATTATTTTTATTTTTAATTTTAGTTATTTATTTGAGAGAGAGAGAGAAAGATATAGAGAGAAAGGGAGAGAGAAAAGAGAGATAGAGAAAGAGAGAGAATGGGCACGCCAGGGCATGTAGCTACTACAAACGAATTTCAGATGCATGTGCCACCTTGTGCATCTGGCTTATGCGGATCATTGGTAATTGAACCTGGGTATTTTGGCTTTGCAGGCAAGCACCTTCACTACTAAGCCATCTCTTCAGCCCAGAACTTAGTTTTTGATTGCATCTTAAACCCTAAAATGATTAAAACGAAGCAGTAGACGCAGTGGGGGAAATTATGACAGGACGAAGAGGAAGACAGAAAACCAAACCTGGAAATTTACAAAACATATAATAACATAAATTCAGACAAGCATTAAAGCAGAGTCAAGAACCAATTCTAGAGAGTATGAAAACTGGCCAGGTAATCAACTGCTGAACAACAGTCTTGGTACAGAAAAAATTGATGAAGATGTATTCTAACTCTAGTCAACTTCTAGAATGAGTTATAATTTGCAGGAATACAATTTTCTCATATTTTCTTTTGCCACACCACTTCCTCTGCAAACTCTCTCTATTGCTTGTTTTTCTCCTGCATTAAAGCTCTAGCATGGCACCTCTGCTCTTTCTCCAGTATTCTCATGACCAGCCTCAGCTTTCCAGCCTATCATGCTAACTTTATGTCTTTCATTCTAAAGCAGTCCTTCTGCCCAGCCTTCTCATGGGTTCTGATACATATTGAAACTTGCAATGATGCTATGGTCATTTGCTTGTCCTTATTTTTGTCAGTGCCTGATTGCTCTTCTTCCTCCAAAAATAATTCTGCATTAAAGTATGAAAGAAGGGATGCAAATGTAAGGACAACAGAACATAGGATAAAGTGAGGAAGGGAGAGTTTGATTGGTGTAGTGGTCCTCAAACATTAATGTCTTCTATCATGTTAGATACTGAGACATTCTTTACCTGCCTGGTATTTTTGTGGCAGTTTTGGGTGTCCTTCCATTCTAGAAGTTCCTTTGCTGGAAGCATTTTTTTCCATAGGTTAGCTGTTCTGTCCCTTAGCTGAATCCATCACTTCAGGAAACCCCAGGCATTCAAGTATAGCCTTTTCTTTGTAGGATACATACTGAGTATCATTGGTGAGGGACTGTAAGTTCCAGGGAAATCTAATTTTGCTGCATTTGTGGTATCCTTCAGTAGTCTTTTGGGCTTTGATTTTCTCAGAGGTCTACGACAATATCTTAGAGAGGTTCCTTTGAGCTTACCCTCACATTGTGTGAGGTGGCTAATGTCAATGAAGTCAGCCAACATTCTTAACCATCTATCATCTGAAGAAATTATCTCTGTGGCTGTCTATGCCAGCTTCATCACACCCAGCTCCTTTATTTAGCCTGGGCACATGCAATGGGCTGAACATCACAAATTGGTGTTAGAGTTGCTTGGCAGGTCACACCTGCTCAGGTGCTTCTTGGCTTTGGCCTTCAGAGTGAGGCCAGTATTCCAAGACCATACCATAGGAAAGTCACATCTGACATCTTATCACCCAGAAAGATGCCTCTTGAAAGGGTCTCATGGTGCTTCAAATTTACCTGCTGTTTCTGATTTTCCCTGTGGGCATCCTAAGATGTCTGAAAGCTTTTCAGGTATAGGTTAAATCTCTTTTTTAAGAAGTTATAGTTGGTACACCATTTACCTTTCAGCATCCTCAAGTAATATTCTCCATTCTTTATTTCATGAATTATTTATTATAAACTACTTAAATCTCTCTATGCCATACTTTGAACACTAATGAAACAGGTACACATAACTGATCATACTATTGTGGAGATTAAATGGAACATTGTTAAAATGTACTTACCTATAGAACTCTGGCTATCTGTGAAAAATGATTTTTCAAAGTTGATAGTAAAGCAAATAAGGCTTAAAAGAAGGAATATTTGTTTTGTTTTGTTCTATTTGGGACAGGATCTCACCATGTGGTCCTGGCTGGCCTGGAACTTCCTATGTAGGTGAGACTGGCCTCAAACTTGCAATGATCCTCCTGCCTCTCTTTCTGTATGCTTGGATTGCAGGCAAACATCAGTGTACCTAGAAGAAGGAGGTTTATGTGCTCTAGGAAGAGATAAAACAATGTTGATTTTATGTACTACAAGTTTTGGCTTGACGACATCTCTAGAGAAGTAAAAGTAAGGTCGGATATGTATGGGTGAATTAACATTAACAGGAGAAAGTAAAAGTCGAGATATTTTCACAAGTAATACTGCTTTGAGAATGAAATATGTGTGTTGTATCATGTGTTACTTGAATGATCAATTCTTCTTTGGTGAGGTATCTGAGGTACTTAATACTTACATGCTTAAGCTCTCTTTTAGGACCTGACAAGACATTACCCTGGAAAGTGTTGTCTCCAGCAAAGTTCAGCTGAGTTAAGAACCTGGGGAAAAGCCTTAGGAACCCACTTTGAGCATCACTGTTATTCCAACTGTGAAGTTATTCTTCAGCTTCTATCTCAGTATTATCTTTAAGAATATTGCATGAGGCTGGAGAGATTTCTTAGTGGTTAAGGTGCTTGCTTGCAATGCCTGATGGTTCATGTTAGATTCCCCATTATCCACATAGAGATAGATGTGCAGGGTGGTGCATATATCTGGAGTTCATTTGCAGGGGCTAAAGGCCCTGTGTGCTCATTATCTCTCTCTCTCTCTTTCTCTCTCTCTCTCTCTTTCTCTCTCTCTCTCTCTGTCTTTCCCTTCATGTTTGTAAGTAATTAAATAAATAAACATTTAAAAAAACAATAGTCAATGAGATTTTTCTAGTCTATTAAATTTCACATTAGTATTTTAAAGAGCCTAAATATTGTCATCTGAACTTTAAGAGTAATGGATATGTTAAATAATCTTCATTTCTGTAAGCCCATGGGCCCAATGGACTCCTCTATACCATCTTATCTTCTTCCAGCAGGGGCATCTAAACTATTTTAGCAGGGACTTTCAAATATTCAATGTTAATTTTTTAAACTAAGTTTTAAGAATCCAGTTCCTGTCATAACTATCTAGAAATCAGCTACATCTAGGGATGAGCTAAAAGACAGTAATGTATAACCAAACGAGTATTTAGACAGCCAGTTATCATCCAGTTAAGGAGAAATTAAAGAGTGACAATGTTCAAAGAGAGTTGATGGATCCAAGCCAATTTTTTTGAGTGAAAATGCCAAATGTGGTATTTAATTTAAAGTGGAAGACATCATTAGCAAACTCAAATTGGACCAAGATATTTTTTGAGTAGATATGTTTTGTATTCACTTTCCTCTTGGTCAGGAATATTAAAAAAATTTTTTTTTGCATTTATTTATTTTGAGAGCGAGAGAGACAGAGAGAAAGACAGATAGAGGGAGAGAGAGAGAATGGGCATGCCAGGGCCTCCAGCCACTGCCAACCCTCTCCAGACGCATGCACCCCCTTGGGCATCTGGCTTATGTGGGTCCTGGGGAATTGAACCTGGGTGCTTTGGCTTTGAAGTCAAATGCCTGAACCACTAAGCCAACTCTCCAGCCATTACATTTTTTCAGTGACCAACACCATTGTTCCTCTAATAGGGAATCCTAATGGCAAGGACAATAGTAGGGCTGAATGAGCATGTGTATTATGATGGGTGAATTAGTGTATGCATGTGACTCGGATTTTCAAGTAAGATTTGCAACACCCATTTAATTTATCCTATAACATGGTTGAGTACTAGTCCTTGTGAGTTGTTTAAAACCAAGTGGTTAAAACTTCTATCTCTTTTCAATATTTCACCCTTATTTGTTCTTTTTTTTTTTTTTTCCTGATATGCTGAGAGGCAGTCCTGGAAAGAATGGAATCTTTAGCAAATCACCTCAATGCTTCCTGTCACAAACTTCTTCATAGCATTCTGTGAATAATCTTGCTTACTGTTGGAAAAAAAGAAAAGATAGAAATAAACATGAAGGGTGGGTGAATGGAATTCTGGAAAGAGATTTTAATTCACCTTTTGTTTTTTTCCCCAGGACCAGTTGATTCCTTGCAACTTCCACAACTTCTGTCCACAGAAGGGGAGAACTGTTTTTTCCCTATTCTCCTTTTTTTCTTCAGTAGGCAAGATTATATTTGAAATGCATATTCCTGTCAAAGAGATTGGACACAACTGTCCTAATTAATGAGAGGAATCATAGTATCTTCAGTGAGTATTATATTTTGGGTTTGGATTGGAATGGGATGGAGTTATAACCCAAGATATGAAAGTTGTGGAAGTTGCAAGGAATCAACTGGTCCTGGGGAAAAAAACAAAAATCAAAAAACAAGATGAAAGATCTGTTTGGGTTTATTTTGGTTCCATTTTGGAATCTAGTGTTTGCATCAACTGAGAAAAATCTCCTAGCTCTTCTGAAATTCAATTTCCTTGAATACAAAATGTGTATATGAACACATTGTCAACAGAGTTTGAGTCAATGAGATAATATATAGAATAAAAATTTGGATAATGTCACATCATTTTCATCACTTCATAAATGGTCTCTCTCATATAAAGTACACAATGAAAGTTTCAAAGATTAGACCACTAAGGTCATAGCTTATCAATTGTATTGAGTATTTTAGCTGCCAGCAAATCCAGTCTGATTCCCTTACGCAACTTAGACTGACTAAAATAAATTTATCCAAACTCAGAGGCTATTCACTCATCGAATTCATTTATTTGAAAGAGTAATATATTATCTCATGCTCTGTGTGCTAGATACAATGCTAAGCTTTACACATTTTATTTTTGCCTGGGCAAATGTAATCTGACATACAGAATTTGATCACTCACAAACCTTTAAACGATTTCTATCTATAAGATTAGCAGTTATAGGACTAAATCTTTCTTGTACTTCCAACCTCATCCTTCCATGGCTAATAAAGGGAAGGGGGGCTTTTGAAGGAACTGTTAAGTATGGGATGCAGCCTGGTGGAAAAGAAGTGGGAGGAATGGGAACTGTGATGCTAAAGAACTTAGTTTAGTGTCACAGTCAAGTCAACTGGAAATAAGCTGTGCTTCCCAAAGAAAATGTCACAGCAGGCTGAATTTTCTGTGAGTCTGTTTATGGTGTGATATTAGAAGCTATATGTAAGGGAAAAGCACAAATTATAACATCCTCCATCATTCTAGAGTTTTTTGTCATTTTAAAAATTGTTCTCACCAACACTGATGCATGGAAGGCATAATTGAAAATAAGAACTTTATGAGTCACTTCTTTTCAAGTTCCAATTCAAATCAGAGAAGAAAGAAGAAGAAAACAAGGCTGGTCTCTAATTGAGGCTGGTAGATGGGAGAATCATACTCTTTGGATAAAACTCATCAAAAACACAGTAGGACACCTGCTGTCAGCCACAACATTGGGGCTTCGTGGAAGTGATATAAAAAAAAAAAGTGATGAAGCCATTTCTGCCCGAATAATGACAACAGAGAACGGCCGGCAGCCACTACGAAGACCCACAGGCATGGGGCCAGGCTAGACACCATGGAAAGTATGCCAAGTACCATCGGAAATTATTTCCTTAGCTAAAAACAAATATAGGCAGTGTTTAATTTCATGTAAGAAATTAGGTTTTATGTTAGATGAAAGCAGCACAAACATATACACAAAGATCCTAAAAGCTATGGTTTAATGCATTTCATGAACTGACCAGTGATAGTGTTTTTGGTTCAATAAAATTAAGAGGCAGAAGTGAGAAAGAATTAGTCCAGTTCTTTGCTATTCTAATAAAAATTCAAAACAATTCAGTATCTTTTGTCTCTGCTATGGTTTTAGAGATAAAAGTCTAGTATGTTTACCATATTTAATGAATATTTGTAGCAATGTCCACTGTAGAACACGACTTCCTCAGAATCTGATGTTCTCCACTGAATTTTTCATAAGTCATAACTTCTTGCTTGAATGTCAGGACCGAGTTTCCCTATCTCTTTTGGGAACATATACCTGGATATCTTGAAGCTATCATAACCTTGATATTCTAAAATCAAACCTAACACTAACATTCATTGTTATGTGTGTGTGTGTGCGTGTGTGTGTGTTCGGGTCTGCCCATCTTGGGGTAAAAGTCTTATTTTGTTAAGGAGAAAACAAGTATCTGCCCTCATAGTATCTTCAGTGAGTGTTGTATTTTGGGTTTGGATTGGAATGGGATGCGGTTATAACCCAGGATATGAAAGCTGTGGAAGTTGCAAGTGCAACAGGGATACTAGGGGAGCTGCGAGGTGAGGAACCCAGAGCTCAGGACGACTCACTCCACTTGCGCGCTCACATGCCTTCTGGTACTGAGCAATGGGGAGTTGGGCAACTGGGAGCCAGAAAGCCCGGCACAGGCAGCCCCATATGAGCAGCAAGGGTATTGGCTGTGGAACTGGGAGGTGGGGAATGAACCAGTAACTCAGGCCTGCATCCACAGCACACGCATGCCCTCCAGGCCAGGGGAACTGGGGACTGGGGAGCCAGGACTAGGCTACAAATCTTAATTTCATACCTGGCATGACCTTTCCACGTGTATCTAATTTGTGTAGGCATTGCTTCTCTTATTCAAGTATCATCAGAAGCATGTTTTAATTCTAAACTGCCTTGGCCATTTCTCTACTCAGATTCTCTGTTGGCTCACATCTGTATTATTGAGTTAAAGTTTCCTGCATATATGCAGGAAATATCTGCATAAGCAGCTGATGAATAACATTATATATCATACTTAAAAAACAAAAACAAAAAAACAAAAAAAAAAAAAAGCAAGAAATGTGGAGAAAAGCAGCCCAGAGGCCTATACTCTCATCGTGTGCCGACCTCAGCTAGCAGCTGGCCTGGCACTTAGGGCAAGATGAAGATTCCTTGGGAATGGAAGATTTTATAGAAAACAGTGCTGGAATAAGACTAAACATAAACAGTCTGTGATATGTTTGAGTGGAATGAAAAAAAAGAACATTGGGCAAGCCATGTGCAGGGTTCAAGCACTCCCCTTTCTTATTAGTATGACAGATTGTGTGGTTCTTAACTACTAGTCAACTCCGTTTTGCCCATGCATAGCCTAGATTAATTTATGATCACTATTTCCCTTGAGAAAACAGTCCAGACAAAACAAGGACTATATTCAGTGTCAGGTGTAAATTCCCTCCTATTGAGTAGGCCTCTTATCCAGAGAGCTGTTACTTGTCCAGGCTGTGTACCACTATTGCACAGGGCATACTTCTCGCCTGGCTCGTTGATTCTGAAGCATGCAGGATTCCCTGATTTTTAATGGTATTGGTGACCATGGTCCACTGGCAGCTCACATAGTACTTTCCAACATGATTAGGGCTATCGATCAGGGAGTTGCCTTTCTTCTCAGTTCCAGTGTGAACTCCCATTGTCCTCTGCTCACAGCCAGTGATGTCTTTAACAACAGTCACTTACTGTTTAGCTCTGGTGGGTAACAGAGTGTTATGGCAATGACCTGTATTGTTTTAGAGACCTCCTGGTCTTCCCTGATCAACAGCTCTCTGTGGGACTAACCCTGTTCTGGCACTGGGACTTACCATCCAGAATCTGTAGTTAGAGAATTAAGTTTTCTCCACTCCCTACAGGGCACTTCTGCCTAGACAAGTCTCCCCTTCCTAGTAATAGGTATATCTTTTAATTACTTATCCAGGAAGAAGTAATGCTGTCATTACTTTTGTGTAATTGTTCCCCCACTCTTGCTTACCTGTGTCCCTTCCACCCCCTGTATTCTGCCCCCCCCCACTTGCCTATAAAGTGTCTTTTTATCTCCTATCTCAATTTTTTTTCAATAACTTATGGGGGTAAAATGTTAGCAGTAAGCCCAACTTTGTGGCACTGTCTAACAAGAAAGTTGGAAACAATGCCATTTGTATTTCTTTGTGACACACTTAACTTCCATGTCTTCCATATGAACTTTAGGTGCAAAGACCCCTGTGCATCAACCTTCTCCAAAAATGAATAATTTTCCCCTCTGTGTTTTGTACTGGAAATGCATTTCCCTTATTTTAAGTTAAAAATATTTAATGTTTTGATTTTGTCTTCTATGTGGAATAGGCCAAGAAGATCTCCATGAAAGCATACTTCTGTTATGGGACTCACTATTTTGTCTTTAAAAGAGAAAATGTCTTCATGATAAACCTAAAGAAAAAAAATATCTGCAATTACATGTCAAATTCATAAGAGAAAAAAAATGTAGCTTTAATTTGGGTTGAACTTTAAAATTATTTGTATTTTTAATATATTCTATACTAAATTTACCAGCTTTTTTAAACATTACAACCAAAAATGATTGTTTCATATTGTTTAAAGTAAAACTAGCAATTTGTTCTTGTCAAAAAACATATATTATATTTATTATATACTGCTAAAATTTAATTAAATACAATGGGGGTTCCCCAAACATTTAAACCACACCTTTATTATTGATCAAAATCTATACAGTGTAATCCACTCCCAGTGAGCTTACTCTGATTAAATGAAATTTTAAATGTTATATCTTACTAGGAATAATCATAATGCTCTACTGTTATCCTTTCTTTTCTGTTACAGAGAAAAATGTAAAAAAACCTCATAGAATGCATTATAATTATGTGTACCATTGTGAATTGCTTTTTCCATCTCTCTCTTTCTCCCTCTCTCTCTCTCTCTCTCTCTCTCTCTCTCTCCCTCTCTCAATATATATATGATGTTTTCAGTGGCTGAAACTGCTCTTACGTGGACCAAAAAATATATTTTTTTTGTGGATCACTTTATTCTTTATTTTTTTATTTTTATTAACATTTTCCATGATTATAAACCAAAAAATATTTTTGAGATGTTCATATTTTTTACCTTGAAAAATAAAATATAATTTGCATTGCAACAATTTTCTTTAAAAGACAACAATCTAGTTCCAATATTCACTTTACAAACTCTTTCAAAATTACTTAGTTATAAGCCAATCTCTGCAAATAAGTGAATTCCCTCTTACTGAAATGTCTTTGAGTGCTCTGTGGAATGTTGTAGTGACAGTAAACTTCACTTGACTATTTGTGTTCTCTTGTGGTATTTGATATTTATCAATACCAGTTTTAAAATATGATTGTTTATTTGAAGGTGCCTGTATCAATTGAGAATGTCTTCAACTACAAATGATGTAAATCATGGTTTTTATATAATTAGCAGCATTTTTTGTCTCATAGAAGCAGAGCAATGGATTCTATCATAGCTTCATCTATAAAACAATGCCTTCTGGATCAGGCTTCACATGTTTCTGTTCTGATTCCTACTTCTTTCTTTTCAAAAATCATTCTCAAGGCTGAGGAGATTACTCAGTGATTCACAGTGCTTGTTCAAGTCTTATGACCACAGTTTGGATTCCCAGAACTAACATAAAGCAGACTCAAGTAGCATGCACACCTGTAATCCCAGTGTGCCCACAGTAATAGAAGGCGGATGCAGGAGACCCCCAAGACCTGCTGGCCAACCAGTCTGGCATTCATAGCAGAATAAGATTTGTTTCAAACAAGGTGAAAAATATGAATCAAGATGATATAATGATTTCTGACCACCTTACATGTGCTATGCATACACACTAACCACACCAACACACACACACACACACACACACATAAAATCACACACTGATCTATTTGATCATGATTTTCTTATAATCACATGATTACTACTTTAGTTCCAGACATATCTGAGCAAAACACTTAAATTGTATTAGTCTTTTTAAAAGATGCTATTCCAGCAAATTTTCTGCTGTGTTCGCTATAAAGAGGTGGCCTGGCCACCCTCAGATCAATCAGTGGTCAAGGAAAATGAAAAGCACATTACCATAATGAGTTAGGTTGATCATGTCTTACCTCAACAGCACTGAAAAGTGATCTGTTACTCTCTTTAAAACCAAAGCATCACATCAGGTTTGCTTGTAGAATCAGAACTCTGTTATTTTGTAGAAAGCCTTTTTAGGGCTGAAGAGGTAGCTTAGTGGCTAAAATGCTTGCCTGTTAAGCCCAAGAACCCAGGTTTAATTCCCCAGTACCTATGTAAGCCTGATGTGCAAGGTGGTACATGTGTCTGGAGTTTGTTTACAAGGGCTAGAGGTATTGGAGTGCCCTTTCTCTCTCTCTCAAATAAATAAAAATATTTTTTAAAAACTTTTTATTTGATTTTTGTCAGGAGCCATAGAGCAAAAGCCTCTCCATTTTGCCTGGGCCTGCTCATAAACTGACTCATTACTCAGAAAGCTGGTCCATCCAGCTTTCTGTTAGGTACTTCTGGAACCGGTCAGCAGACTATCCTCAATAAGGCACTTTAAATCAATGCACTATGATCACACTTTAAACATAACTGCAGTATCTTGTCATGAATTAAAGAGAATATCTGTCTCTCTGTGTCTGTCGCTCTCAAATAAATAAAAAATTTTAAAAAAAGGATAATCTTTAAAAAAGAAAAGACAGTACTTTTACTGTAGTAACCATACTTAGTGCAAATTGCTCAAGATTGGGGTTCCCTAGGTTTAGGGCTCCTGAGTGTGCAGAGAGGGCCAGGGCTAGAGAAGCTGGAGGAACACTGCAGATGCTCTGGCTACACTGATGCTGAGTAGTGAAACTTCCTCATCACATCACTGGATTCAAGAGCTTGTTCTTTGCCAGCACTCATGACATTGTGGCAGGGTACCATATTGGCTTATAAGTAGAATAAAAATGGTTCATGACAGTGAATTCAAGGAGGAGCAATAAGTCAAATAATTTAAGATTAATTTTGGGAGAAGGAATAAAATGGTAGAATTATAGACTCCAACCTGGAGAAGGAAAACAAGGACAAGAAAGTGGTGAATAATCAGTGTGTGTGTGTGTGTGTGTGTGTGTGTGTGTGTGCGCGCGCGCGCATGCGCGCACAAGTGTGTATGCAAGTGTGTGTATGTGCTGGGCAACTCTTTAGCTATAATAGTACTTTTGCATATACTTTTGGATGCAGAACTTTGTTGTGTCAGAATGTGAATGACTTGAAATCAGCATGTGGGATAGTTCTAGGAGTCACCAGTTCGCTGTAGTGTGCACCTGAAATGGGATGGGAAACAGGTTTAGGTTAATTTCTGAGACTATTTTAGAGGGAAGAAAGTGTTCAGCTTATCATCTTGAATACTTAAGCCTCATATATTGGGACTCTGGACAGTTCTCCTCTATCACAGCTTTTGGGGAAAGCAGTGGGAGCGGGGACGAGGTTTTATGTCTGTACATCCGCCTGGCTCTCTCACTGATTCCGTGCTGTTGGAGTCAGTTAATAAACTTCACCAGGGGCGGCCTGCACCACAGGAAAAGGGAAAGAATTTAGGGTACTGAATTTCCTCCTAGAGTTCCCCTCAGCTTCACCATAATTCCTGGAGTACCACAGTTCTCTAAACTTACAATTCTATCAGGAAGCCCCTCAACAGATATAACACCTCTTCCTGCTTTGTCCCTTAGGGCCTGTGAACCTTTCAAAATGTGTTATTTCCACTGCTCCTCCAAGTCAGGCCTGGGTTCCTTTCTCCCTGCCAGCTCAGTGAAAGGCCCCTTCTTTAAAAAACCATCATACCTCAAAGGGCCCCAGCTGAAACTAAGAACAACTGGCAAAATAAACAAGGGTGCTGTTTTCTTGGTGAACCGGATACCAGCACAAGGGTGAAGGAGATAGACACAGAGAACAATCAACTCCTACTATATCAGATATCCAGAGACCCAGCCCCCAACACCTCATCATTGAAGCAGACCAAAAATGAATCAAACATGGCTCAGGGAAATTTTGTGGAAGAGGGGTGGGAAAGAATGTCATAGCCACACCTTGGGTCATAATATGCAGAGATATTTCTCCTACCCATAACTGTGGGCTAACTCCACAATGCATGACCCATATACCTCAACAAGCACAGGCCATGGGGAGAGAGTAGGACATGAATGAGCCTAACACTGGTACCAAATTGACTGTATTCACTGAGTACAAAACTAATTAATAAAAAAATTAATAAACTAAAAATACGCCTTGGAAATAGCTAGGCATGGTGGCCCACCCTTTAATCCCAGCACTTGGGAGGCAGAGGTAGGAGGATAACCCTGGAGTTGGAGGCCACCCTGAGAGACTATGTAGTGAATTTCAGGTCAGTCTGGGCTATAGTGAGACTCTACAGTGAAAAAACAAAAACAAAAACAAAACAAAAAGGGCCTCTGGAAGAATCAGGCTGAGTGTGCCATCTGCTTCTGGGAGTCATTGCTGCCAGGTGGGTGGTCAGAAGGCAAGCATACCCAAGTCAGAGCAGCAGCCACCCCTCACACAGATGAGAATGGTTCTACCATGGAAGTGAATCACCAAATGGATTATAAGGATTAGAAAGGTTTGAGTGGTTTTCTCAAGACCTAGGAACTTGTGACTCATTATAAAAACAATTGAAGGGCTGGAGAGATGGCTTAGTGGTTAAGCGCTTGCCTGTGAAGCCTTAGGAACCCGGTTTGAGGCTTGATTATCCAGGGCCCACGTTAGCCAGATGCACAGGGGGCCGCATGCGTCTGGAGTTCATTTGCAGTGGCCAGAGGCCCTGGCATGCCCATTCTGTCTCTCTATCTGCCTCTCTCTCTGTGTCTGTCGCTTTCATATAAACAAAGAAAATTAAAACAACAACAACAATTGAAGCCTGTTGTGGTGACTCAAGCCTTTAATCCCAGGAGAAAGAGGTAGGAGGATTGCCATGAGTTCAAGGCCACCCTGAGACCACAAAGTGAATCATCCTGGGCTACAGCAACACCCTACCTCGAAAAATAAAAACAAAAACAAAAACAAACACACACACATAAATTGACCTTTTGGGACTTTGAAAGAAAGAATGGAATTCAAACATATTGACTGTAAACCTGAAAATGATTTAGAAAACTGGTTGGTAATTCAAATTATTTTCTTCTATTTTTGTTTTATGGTGAGTAAAATTTGAAAATTTTGCTTTTCTTTAAAAAAATGTTTTATTAATTAAGCTATTCAAATCCACAGGCATAGAGTTCATGAAAAGGCATAAAACATTTCCTGATTGCCTCTTATGCTACAGGTTTGGATGGAATTTACAATACCTTGGCTTTCCTCCTCCTCTTGTGTTTCTCTAAGAATTATATTTGCTATATGCATATAGCTTTTCAGTGTTTCTATGAAGCAGCTTTTGAATTTATTAAGTAATTTTATTCATGTGCTTTATTTATTCATATTTAGCATTATTTCCATATTTTTTTGTTTATTTTAATATTTCACTACTGCGTATTTCACATATTTCACATCTTTACCATACGAATTTTGTAATATACCTATGCTAACACCTACCCTATATCTACTCTTACACCATTAATAGGTTTATACCACTCATGTATTATATGGAATTACATAACACATGGTGTTTCTTTTCTATTATAGCACATTGTTTTCATAATACATTTGATGTATTACTACATATTCTAATGACATTTTGAAAATTTTTGATGTAATGTATAAATTTTATGACTTTTCATAATTTTCTTCATCATTTTAAATTTAATAAATCTTGAAGATTGGTTATTTGTAGGTGAAAACAAATATACCAATTAAATTTAGTTTATAATTGTATTAAAAGTTTAATTACATGCAAAGAAACATACACATATTTCTGGCAAAATGATATGTTCAAAGATATTTTCTCACTCATAGTAAATATGCTCTAGTTTTCATAATACTAATTTAAAAAATATAACAACTGATTATTCTTTAATACATCATATTTATTTTTGGATTTTTCTTATGTACATTTTTCATTATATAACATAAGTTTTTGTGTATCATATGATCTGGATATCAATTTTTATATTAGGAAATATAAACATTTCAGGTGATTAAAGAATAGAACATTTTTTTTCAATAAATTATAGAGGAGATATACGTTGTGTTTATTTGGAAAAGAAAATGTATTTTCATTCCTTACAACAAAATAACTTCTGCTGGGTAAAAAATGAGGGCACAAGTAGGGAGGAAAGAAGGAGTAGGGGATAAGGAAACTATTAAGAAAATTGATTTGAAAAATTCCATAATGAAATCAAATCCTTTGTTAGCTAATAACTAAAATAAAACAATAGAAGAAAGATGTGGTAAAATTTATAATAATCATATTTGAATGTGGAAAACATCTCAAGTATGACAACAAAGAATTAAAAAATTGATTATTTTAAATTGATTATTTTAACACTATGTAGCTGTCTATTGAACACAAGAAATTTCAAAAACCAATCACCAACTGAGAGAAATAATGCAGCAAACCTGACAAGATACCAGTTTATGCAATATATAAACAATATATTTATAACTCATTGTGAGAAGCAGCACCTATCAATAATAAACAAAAATAATGACTAATTTCATAAAAATGATGAAAAATGTAAAAAGATGACCAACATGTTTAATGACAAAGGCAATAGTTTCCGAAAGTACAGTTGAATAGACATTTGTATTAAGGGTATAAATTAGTAAACTTCATTGAAAGAGATCTTGTCAAGTACATTGAACTAATTTTTAAAAACTGCATACATTTCCATCAAAGGGAATTAAATGGGACATTATTTGTTTGATTAAATATGAAACAACTTGGTACATGTTGATTTATTTCCAAAAAAATTAAGTAAGCAAGGAAAGAAATGCATATGCTACTAAATATTGACAATATATATGTCAATCACCTATATATGTATCATGTCTCTATCTGTCTATGTTTTATCTATTATACATATATATTCTGAGAATATATCTAAGAACCTAATGATCATTGCAGCCCTGATGGCAAGGAATGGGAAGTTGTGATATAAACGTGGAAAGGGCATTTACCTTTTAGTATGCATGCTTTTGCATTGTTTGAATTTCTTTACCGTATATGCATTACCCACGGAAACAAAGAAACATACTGATTTTTGTTGTTGTTTTCAAGATAGCCTTGCCATTGCTCAGGCTGACCTAGAATTTACTATGTAGTGTCAAAGTGGCCTTGAATTCACTATGATCCTCCTGCCTCTGCCTTCCAAGTGCTAGAATTAAAGGCATGTGCCACCATGCCCAGCTTACATATTGATTTAAAAATGTTACACATGTTAGTTACCATATGAAAATATTATTATTACCTCTTGTGGATTTTCCAAGCAGATATTAATATCATGTATAAATTGTATTTTCCTCTTTACCTCCAGTGGTTTTATTCCACATCTTTTAAATTATTTTGGAATTATGATGTAGCAATTCATATTTTATTTATAGTATAATATATAAAGAAAAGTGCACAGTTGCTTACTGTAAATAATGATATGTTTTTATCAAGTCAACTGTCCTCATAACCCATCACCAGTGGTCAGCTATAGAAGGAACATTGGGCGTCTCAGCAGCCAGTTATATTTATGCCTTCTTCAGTCAGTGCACCCTGATGCTGACTCTAACACCACAGTATATTTATGTGTGCCTTCATATATATGCATGCATATGTAATAGCATTGCCATAAATGGTTTTATACATTTAAGTGATCATGTGAATTCACTTTTACTATCTAGAAGTAGAATTCACCGAGTCATAGACACCACAGGTTTAGGAAGGGGGTGTACAAATTTTCTGTCCATATCTTCAATTTAATTTTAACCATGTATGGTGGACATTTGCTGCAATTATTTTGTGATAGCTTTAATTTTCTAAAGGGTAATAAATTTGAACAACCCTTTTAATTTATTGACTACTTTAAAAAAATATTTTATTAATTATTTATTTGAGAGAGAACGAATGAGAGAGGAAGAGGCAGAAAGAGAGAAAGAGTGAATAGGCATGCCAGGGCCTCCAGGCACTGCAAACGAACTCCAGATGCATACACTCCTTTGTGCATGTGGCTTATGTAGGTCCTGGGGAATTGAACCGGGGTCCTTAGGCTCTGCAGGCAAATACCTTAACTGCTAAGCCATTTCCTCAGTCCTTTTGACTACTTCTTAATCTTATTTTGTTCATTTTAAGACTAATTGTAATGGGAGTGAGAGGGAAGGGGTAAGGATGAGAAAATGAGGGATCCTGTTCTTTTTTGAAAGAGAGAGTGTGTGCATGTCTGCACAAAGAGAGATATAGGGAAGGAGGGTTAAGGAGAAAAAGAGAGAGAAAAGGGTGGGAGGTTGCTTGCACCTGGAGAAGAAAAGCTCAAAAGAGAACTTTTCCGTTTTTATTATGTATTTGGCAAATTACTTTTCTGAGTCTTTGTTTTACTACCTCTTCTTATTAGGCTGTCTGTTTTCTTAATTATTAATAAGAAATCTTCATATATTACAAAAATAATAATTTCTCAGATTCTGTATGTTGCAGGCTGCCTTTTTAATTATTTGCCAGTATCATGTGAAGAAATAATTCATTCTTAAACTATTCCAACTTACCTTGTTTTATGATAATTATTTTTATGCCTGTTTTAGGAAACATTCATGTATGTGGTGGTTAATTTTATGAGTCCATCTGACTGGGCTGTATTTGCTCTAATATTATTCAGATGTGTCTTTCAGAGTATTTCTGGATGAGATTTGGGAGCACATGTCTGAAAAAAGCAAACTATTCTCCCTAATGAGTGGGTCTTATTCAATCAACTCAAGAGAAAAAATAAATATAACAAACAACATAAGAGCAAGTGAGGCCTTGGCCTGACTTACTGCAGATCTGGAAGAACAGTTAGTCTCAATTGGGAGATTACACAATTAGCTTTCCTTTTTCTCAGGACTTTGGAGTCACTCTGGAACCATTCAACACTCTGCTGTCTCCAACCAGCCAATCACAGTTTTTAGGACTTCTATATATATTTTGCATTTATAAATTTTTGAGTCTTATTGTATATACTTTGTATCTTAATCTCCTCCAATTTGAGAATTGGGAATGTGAGGATGTGTTTTTGCTGCCAAGAGATACATTTAATATTTCCAAGACTCTTTTCCTAAATGATGCTCAATTTACTTTACATGGTGAGTATGCTATCAAGTTGACTCTAGTGATGTTTTTGACGTGATGTCAATTAGTATTTGATACTCTAGTATAACAAAATATTGCAAATTTGACTCATATATTTTGCATAAATCAATTGCAGCTATTTCCATAAGAAAACCTGGCTTATTATTTTATTTACTTATTGACTAAGTGTCATCTTTGTATATAACATGTTGATCATATCCTGCCATTCTCACTCCCTTATAATCCCCTTCCTCCTCCCTCCTTATCCTTTCTTATTCTTCTCTCCTACTTTTATGGCCCCATTTTTTTTTTTTTTTTTTTTGTGAACTACTGAATTCAATTAAGGGTGCTTGCATGGGTGGTAATTTAGGAAGCATAGGCAATGATCACTGAAAGACTAAAAAGGTAGAATTTTTTGTTACCATGTCATTGTTCCTAGACTGGTAGTGTCTTCTAGGCCTTTCCTTAAATAGAACTAGGAAGTGAGGGAAGGAATTTGCATTTCCCTATTGGTTAGTGATGTTGAACATTTTTTTAAGTGTGTGTTAACCATTTGTAATTCCTCATCTGGCAGCTCTGTATTTAGTTCTCTGCCCCACTTTTGGAATGGGCGGTTTGATTTTTTTTATTGTTCATTTTTTGTTTATCTGAGTGAGTTCTTTGTAGATCCTATATATAAGATTTCTGTCAGTGGTATGGCTGGCAAAGATGTTCTTCCATTCAATAGGGTAATTTACTGGCTCTGCTTATGGTCTGTCTGTGCAAATGCTTTTGAGCTTCATGAGATCCCATTGGTTGATTGCTTGTTTAATTTCCTTGGCTCTGGGGTTTTGTTCGGGCAGTCTTTTCCCAGTCCTATATTGTAGAGAGTGCCTCCTCATTTTTCTTTCAGTAATTTAAGAGTTTTCATATCTTATTTTGAGTCTTTAATACATTTGGCCTTGATTTTTGTATATGGCAAAATGAGTGGGTCTAATTTCATTTTCTACATATAGTCATCCAATTTGTCCAATACCATTTGTTGAATATGCTGTTTTTTCTCCAGCCGACATTGTTGGCAACTTTGTCATAGATCAAGCAACTGTAGTTGCTTGCCCTAAGGTCTGGGTCTTCAATTCTGTTCTATTGGTCTATGTTTCTGTTTTTATTCCAGTACCATTTTGTCTTTGTCACTATGGCTTGTAATGTAGCTTTAGATCAGGTATGGTGATACAACCAGAGGTGTTTCCTTTGGTGGGATTATGTTTGGACATCCGAGGCCTTCTGCCATTCCATATGAATTTTGAGACAATTTTTCCATCTGCGCGAAGAATGATACTGGTATTTTTATTGGTATTTTGTTAATTCCATATATTGCTCTTGGTAGAATTTCCATTTTCACAATATTAATTCTACCTATACAGGAGCATGGGAGGTCTTTCCATCTTCTCACATCCTCCTCTATTTATTTCTTGAGTGTGTTTGTGTTTTCATCATATAGGTCTTTCACATTCATAGTTAGTGTTATTCCAAGGTACTTAATGTTTTTGTTGCTATTGAAAATGGGACAACCTCACTGATTTTGTATTTCTCTTTGCATTTGTCCTTTGCTTATTGAAATGCTACTGATTTTTGTGCATTGCTTTTGTATCCTGTCACTTTACTGAAGGAACTTATCACCTTTAGAAATTTTGAGATGAACACTTTTGGGCCATTTATATGTAGGAGCATGTCATCTGCAAATAGAGCTACCTTGATTTCTTCCTTTCCTATTTGAAACCCTTTTATTTCTTTCTCCTGTCTTATTGTTTCGGCTAGTACTTTTAGTACTGTGTTGCAGAGCAGTGGTGAGAGTGGACACCCCTTTCTTTTTACCAATCTCAGTAAGAACTACTTGAGTTTTTCCCCATTATTAAGTATTATTTGTGCTTTAGGAGCTTTATATATAGCCTTTATTGTATGTTGAAATATAAACCCTCCATGCCTATTCTTCCCAGGGTTTTGATCATGAAGTGGTATTGTATTTTGTCAAAGGCCTTCTCTGCATCAATTGAGATGATCATGTGGTTGTTATTGTTCAGTTTATTTATGTGGTATATTACATTGACTGATATTCATATGTTAAACCATCCCTGCATCCCTGGGATGAAGCCTACTTTAGCAAGGTAGATAATGCTTTTGATGTGTTGTTGAATTTTGTTTGTAAGGATTTTGTTCAGGATCTTTGCATCCAAATTCATTAGGGATATAGGCATATAATTTTCTTTCCTTGTTGCATATCTGTCTGGTTTTGGTATAAGGGTATAGCCTCATAAAAGGAGTCAGGGATGACTCCCTGGTCTCCAATTATATGTAATAGTTTGAAAAGAAATGGTTTTAGTTCTTCTATGAAGGTTTGATAGAATTCAGCTGAGAAGCCATCCAGTCCTAGACTTTGTTTTTGGGGAAGTTTTTTGATGATTACCTTTTCAATCTCCATGGATATGATAGGTTTGTTTAGGAGATTAATCTGTTCTGCGTTTAGTTTGGGTAGGTTATATGTGTCTAGGAATTCATCTATTTATTCCAGATTATTTAATTTTGTGAATGCTGTAGGAGATGGTTTTGTTCAATTTCATTTATATGATTGTTGGTTCTTTGTTAGTTGGCTTGAAGTTCGGTAATATTTTAAAATCAGTTTCTCATTGGTGGTTGTGTTTTCATTTGGGGAATGAATTTCTGTTGATTTCTCTATGATTTCATTGGAGGATTCCAATGTAGGTCTAGGCATCCTTAGTGGCGATCTCTCAGTTTTCTGATTTTTGTTGGCTTTTTTGCATTGTTGTCTACACATTTTAGGAAGACTCTTTATTTGATTGAGGAGGAATCAAGTTTTCGTCCTTTGGCCCATTCACCTTCTGACTCAGGTGAATAGTTTTGTTGGTACCTAGTGACCAGCCATGATACTGGAGCAAAAGGCCTAATTCCACAGCTCACATAGGGTCCAGGCCTCCCCAGACAAGACACAGTGGGACCTACCAGGTCCAGGGGACTGGGAGGAGCATGAGAACAGGGATCTAGCCTACTTTGTGCCATGCCCTCCAGGACACTGACCAGTGCAAGCAACACAGACTGGAGAGGTGAGGGGAGCCCAGATAGAGGGGTCTGCCATACTCACTCCAGACAGCTGTGCTGCCCACACACTGGTGGTGTAAGAAACTCAGACCCTGTAGGTGGGAGGAGCTCAGAAATGGGTCTGGCCTACTCACCTCAGATCACAGTGCCTGCAAACACACTGTGTGTGCAAGGAACTCAAACCTGGGAGGTGGGAGGAGGCCAGAAATGGGTCTGGCATACTCACTTCAGACCACTGTGCCTGCCCACACACTGTCTGTGCAAGGAACTCAGACCCAGGAGGTGGTCTTAATCTCCTAATTTTAAGCGCCATTTAAAAAATACTTATATATAATATTTACTGAATGGTGTTAAGCTGAAATCAAAACACACTGTACTCCTAGAATTTTAGCTTTTATTCATCTTACTATTGCTCTCTTTCACTTACATGATACAACTATTAAAATTATTGATTTCCTTATTATTCTTATTCTTTCATATTATTATTTATAAATTATTATATAATATCTTAATATTATTTCTTATTCTTAAACAATGTGTGGGGGGGGCTGGAGATATGGCTCAGGAGTTAAGACAATTAACTGCAAATCCTAATGAACCAGGTTCAGTTCACCAGTACCCGTGTAAAACCAGATGCACAAAGAGGTTCCTGTAGGCCCTGACATGCCCATTCTCTCTCTGTCTGTCTCTCTTCTCTCTACCTCACACTGCTTGAGAATAAATAAATAAAAATACTGAAAAAAATACACTTTGGGACTGGGGAGACTGCTCAGAAGTTAAAGGCACTTTCTATAAAGCATGTTGCCTCAGGTTTTTTTTCCTAGTATCCACATAAAGGTGGATGCACGGGAGTCGCAGGTGTCTGGAATTTGTTTACAGTGGCAGGAGGCCCTGGTATTCACATACCCCCTCTCTTTCTCTCTCTCTCTTGCTTTCTCTGTCTCTCTCTGTTTGTCCCATCTATATGTCTCTATATTGCTTAAATTAATTAATTAATTAATTAATTAAAAATAAAATGTATATGTACTATACATGGATAATGCATACACATACATATAACTTTCTACCTCTGTATTCATATTAATATCACCTACTTCCTTTCTTAGATAAATGGCATCCTAATGTGTAGACTGCTCATATATATCATAACTTTCTCCAACCTGTGTGTATGTATGTATGTACACAGACACGTGTATCCTAGTGCCTATGAGCAGGTCTGAAGACAACCTCAGAGTGTTTGCCATTTGTCTTCTCCTTTCTTCTTTGAGACAGGGTCTCTGGTTGTCTGTGCACTATTGGATTCTCCTAGCTGTGCCTCTCATTTATGTAGCAGAATAGAATTATAGACATATGCATCTACTTGTTCAGCTTCACATAGTGCTGGGGACTTGTAAGCAAACTCCCCTAACTGATGAGCCATCTTCCCAAAGCCCACTTTCTGCAATTTTTAAAAAGAAACTTCTATAATGACCCTCAGAGTATGAGAATAGTGTGTGTGTATGGTTTTTTTAGGGGGATTAAAGCTAGGGCTTCCGCCTCATGTATACTAGGCAAGTGCTCTAAGGCTGAGTTACATCCCTACCCCAATACTCAACCATTAAAAAAAAAAAAAAAAAAAAACAAAACAAAAAAAAAAAAAAATTTACTTTCAAAATTCTGACCTTCAACTTTTTTTGTCTTGTAAACTTGTATTAAAATTTGTTTCAATTCCCAAATAAACCATTATATGCAGGAAGGATTTCTGTTCTCTATCTTTTCTCACCTTGTCTCCTCTCTTTCAGTTCATGGTTCAAAGAAACCTTTTCTTCTGATTTCCTGGAAAGACAGAAAAAGAGCTGGGTGGTTTCCCCCAGAGTTGTTTGTGTCCTGTGTTTATTATCCCAAGTTCTGCAATGACTCTTGGTCTTTTCATCCCATCTTTCTCATCCTTGCTTTGTGTGTTATAGCCTCTAGTTTCCAGTGTGCCTGTTGAATATTGTGTGATAAAGAAAAAAAAAAAGTGCCTGTGTATTTTCTTTAAGCTTAGAAAGATTTTATTGTAGAGTATTATAGAATTTAAGAGAAGGAAAGCTGGCAGAGCTCCTACAATCTAGAAGGAGGCGTGAGCAGGTAATCACCATATTTTCTTTAGCAAACCCCTTTCTATAATTTGTTTTTCTCTGGCTTGTTGAGATCAATACAGCTTTATTTTTAAGTTCTGCTGCCTTTGCAAAATTCTCACACAATTTTTTATTTTCTTTCTTAAACTTTGAGCAAATAGAATGGCTCAGCCTAACCTTGGGCTTGCCAGCACACAAAGTAAGTGGATTTGTGCACATCTCTTCCACCTTTACTATTGTAAGAATTCTTTTCTGAAATCTTGGGGAGAAGATCTGGCTGATGACTGAGACCTTACCAAGTGCTTTAGCTCTCTCTTACCTCATTTATACCTAAGAACTGAGATGATTCTATTTAGATTTGTTGTGAATACTAAACTTGATTCTTGTGTGGTCTGAATAAACTGGCTGAGAATTCCTTTCTAATGATGGTTTTAATCAGGCGCTCCCCATAAACCCATGTGTTTTGATGTTTGATACCCAGTTGGTGGGAGTTTGGGAGGTGGAGCCTTACTAGGGAAGGTATTTTGCTAGGGGCTGGTTTTGGGATATGATAGCCAGCTTTCCCTTGCCAGAATTCAGCTGCTTTCTTGCTGCTCTTTTCCATCTGCTAAGGCAAAATTGTGACATCCAGCCTGTACTCTGGCATTTTTTCCCACCCTTACCAAGCTTCCACTGGTGACTGTAAACCAAAAATAACCCCCTTCCTCCAACTCCCTGCTGTTGGTCAGGTACTTTGTCCCAGCAATGTGAAGGTATCTTCAACACTATCCCATTACGTAATGTAAATGTAAAACTAATATCCATTGTATACTTTCTCCATGGTTATTTCTAGTCCATTTCCCTGACTGATGATATGTATCTATGTGTTAATTGAAATTTTCTCTTGTCAGATAAGCCCATCAGCTGTACCTAAAAGGAAATTTAGAGTCCTGGAATATGTGTACAATGAATAATAATGGACACAAATTTTCTAATCCTTTAGAACTCCTGGGTAGCAGCTTCTATTTTTTTTTTTTTCAGTAAAGAATGTTGGGGTTTTGTAGTATGGGTACATAGTGAGTAAAGTTTGGGTTTGTTGTGGGTTTTTCCTTCATAATACCTTTCCCCTATTATTATTATTAATTTTTCATGTGGGCATTGTTTAGTGTACCTTCTTATCTTGGAAGGTCTTGACAAATCTTTCTAGTTTATAACCTTTGTGAAACATGTTATTTTTAGTTTTTATGAGTATTGATTTCAAAATAAAAGGAAAGAAACTTGTTCAGCTAAATGTTTGATGGCCATGATAAAATCTGTGAGAAAAACAACTTAAAGAATGAAGGATTTATTTTGGCTCACAGTTTCTGAAGTTTCTGAACATAATGGCAAGGTGTCTGAGGCAAGAGCTTCTCCACTTGGAGGCCAGCCTCGGCTACATAGAAAGACTATCTCAAAAATATTTTAAAATTAGTATTGAATATCATTAAATGGTTTATGTTTTTCTAGAGAATAAGAATTTAATGTTTCATTTTCAAACAAATTATCATACTCAATAATGCAACTACCTATTGCTGAATATACTCCAAAAATTAGTGCCTAAAAGCAACAATTGTTTGTTTTGCTCATGAATTTTCAATTTGCTAAGTTTGCCAAGGAAATCTTGTTTCTGGCCAATGCAAGATCAACTGAGATGATTTAACTGGATCTAGAAGGTCCAATACTAAAAGAGCTCATGCTTGACTGGGAAACTGGAGCTGGCTCTCAGCTGTAAACTGAAGACTGTGGCCCTTGGTGGTAACACAGGTGAATACCTCTATGGTCTGGCTTGGATTACTTCTTCACACGATTGTGGGTTTCAGAGGAAGCATCCTAAGAGAATCAATCAGAAACTGTCTTGTTATTCACAACCTATCAATGGAAGTTCTGCAAGTAGCCACAATACAAAAAAAGAAAGTGGACTCATTTTCTTCTTGTAATGAGTGCAAAAGTTATATTAAAGAGTGGGAATGTTGTTAAAGATTAAAATAACATAATTTTTAAAATTTTTTTTGGTTTTCGAGGTAGGGTATCACTCTAGCCCAGGCTGACCTGGAATTCACTATAGAGTCTCAGGGTGGCTTCGAACTCACAGCAACCCTCCTACCTCTGCCTCCCGAGTGCTGGGATTAAAGGCATGCACCACCACTCGAGGTAAATTTATGTATTTATTTATTTAAAATAACTTTTATTTATTTGAGAGCGACAGACACAGAGAGAGAGAAAGACAGATAGAGGGAGAGAGAGAGAATGGGCGCCAGGGCTTCCAGCCTCTGCAAACGAACTCCAGACACGTGCGCCCCCTCATGCATCTGGCTAATGTGGGACCTGGGGAACTGAGCCTCGAACTGGGGTCCTTAGGCTTCACAGGCAAGCACTTAACCGCTAAGCCATCTCTCCAGCCCTATTTTTTATTAATTAGTTTTGTACTCAGTGAATACAGTCAAGTTTGTACCATTGTTGAGCTCATCCATGTTCTACCCCCTCCCCCCGGCCCCTCCTTGCCGAGGTATATGCATTATGCATTGTGGAGTTAGCCCACAGTTATGGGTAAGAGAAATTTCTCTGTGTATCATGACCCAACGTGTGGCTCTGACAGTCTTTCCACCCCCTCTTCAGCAAAATTTCCCTGAGCCATGTTTGCTAAATTTTGCAGTAAAAAATATAACATAGTGTTGCATTATGTTAAAGTAAAATAAAATTTGGCTCCTTTCTTGTGCAGGCTTTGCATGATTGTATTTAGCAAATCTACTTATAAGTCTACATAATGAGAATACACAAAATAATATTTATTCTTTCAAGTTGATAAATAGTAAGGGGATTGATAATTGTGACCAATTTATGAACCTATGTAATTACTTCCTTATACGTTTTTCAACTTTCTTTCCTTGGTTGTATAGATATTGTTTTAATTTAGGTCCTTCCTTTCCAACTTTATATATTACTAAAGCTGGCATCAACCATTTAGTTACTAATTATATGGTATGTTAAATTTTCCAAATCTCTTTTAACTTCTAGAGCTTCACTTTAGCATCACATTATTATTGAAGAAGTATCTACTTTTTCAGAAAAGTCACTTTACCCTTTATGGCTCACTATCTACTCAACATTATTTCTTATCTCTGTATTAGTGTGAAGTACTGTATTACCTGCACAGAAATGGTCCTTTGCCCCCAGCCTGTCAAGTGCTGGGTTAAGACTTATTTCTTACCTGGGTTCTCTGTGTGCTAAAATCCACGCTGCTCCTGCATTAGTCATTCACCTAGGCACTTCCTGTGTTGCTTTTAAGAAGCTCCCAGTTTCTGAGGAGATATCCCTGTTTCCTAATCTCAAATGCATATGTCCTTTGTTGGGAAAATACCAAACAGCTAAACAAACAAATAAATAAAATCCTCGAGACGATGCAGAAAAACATTTAGCTTCCAAATACATTTATTGAGACATAATATATATATATATATTTCAGACACAAAATGAGAGAAAGAGAGACAGACAGACAAACAGAGAATGGGCACGTCAGGCCTCCAGCCACAGCAAACGAACTCCAGATGCATGCACCACATTGTGCAACTGGCTTATGTGGGACCTGGAGAATTGAACCTGGATCCTTAGGCTTTTCAGGCAAGTGCTTTAACTGCTAAGCCATCTCTCCACTCTAGACTGCTATATTTCTTGACAACAGATTTAACTAAGAAGGAGAGATACATGCGAGATTCACTGGTACTAGATTTCACGGTTGATGAGAGTTGGTGACAGGAACTAGGATGATTACTCACAAGATCAGAAATAGTCTCTTCCCTCACCACATTTCTGCTCTGCATCAGGATGTGACAACATCCTGTATACTTCTTTTGCTCCTCCAGCATTCTAGGTTTTTGATGATATGGATAAGATTTGATATAGCCCTGGGAGGCAATCACATGCTTAAAATGCCTGTTCAGTCATCAAAATATATACTTTTTTATGTGTGGCCTTTTCCATTTGGCTTCTTTTTTGTTTGCTTGTTTGTTTTTATTTATTTGAGAATGACAGACATATAGAGAAAGAGGCAGATAGAGACAGGATGGGCGCACCAGGGCCTCCATCCACTGCAAATGAATTCCAGATGCATGAGCCCCCTTGTGCATCTGCATCCTGGGGAATGGAGTCTCAAACTGGGGTCCTTAGGCTTGACAGGCAAGCACTTAACCGCTAACTCATCTCTCCAGCCCCCCCCCATCAAAGTATTTTTATAAGAGAAAGTGGGCATATTAGATTCTCTTTACATTCTAGCATTTAGGGGAATAATGAAATTATGTGTACAAATTTAATCAGTTATCTCTTTGCAGGTACAAAGTCATATATTTTATAATTAGGTAGGTACATGTGGAAACAATTATGAAATATTTATCAGTAAATGCTTACCTTTTCAAACACTCTCCTGTCCTGAGAGAGAGAAAAAAAGAAAGGCTACTGAAAAAAAGTTCTAAGATTTTTGACAATCTATCACTATCTTGATTAAGAAGGGATGAGTAGCAAAAGTCTCTTTTCTTACCTTTTGTGCATATAACTTAATCTAGACATCATCCATGATGAAAGGAAATTAGAAAGATGTGAGGGAAATTGTCATAATGGTTCAGGGGTGTTGTATGACACTACCCAGGAATTAAAGACCTTCTATATTAGGTGAGGTGATTCCTGCCAAAGGCTTTCCTACTATGATGAGTCAATGAAGTCCAACTGGTATTTTAAACTTAAAGAATGTTTATGTGTATCAAACTCATGAAATACTCATTACCCACTGGGTAATAGTACAGATGAACTAAAACCAAATATTTCTCTGCTTATCTGTCCCTTTCTCTTCCTCTGTTTGGAAGATGTCATGAACTGAAGAACTGTAATCCTCCCAGATTTATTTGTTGAAGTCCTAACTACTCCATACTTCACAATGTGACTGAATGAGAAGACAGAATTTTTAGAGAGGTAATTGAATTAAAATGAAGTCATTTGGAGCAAGCTATAATTGATTATGGTTGGTGTTCTTATAAAAAAAAATAAGGAACCTGGAAATAAGCAGGAAAGGAAATGGGGAGAAGCAGGCAATCTATAACTCATGGGGAAATGACTCCACTAGTGTTAATTCCAAGCTTCTAACCTTAATACTTGTCATTCATTATAGCAGCCCTCAGTGACACACAGAGAATGAAACAAGTAAAGTTGGACAACATGGTCAGAGTCATGATGACATCCAGGCACTTGAAGCACCTGAAATAGCACCTTTCACCAGCCATAGCTTGTGGGCTAATCATAAGGTCACAGTAGATTTTTTTACAAACTATAACTACTGACAGCCCTATATATGATCTTAGAAGTATTTTGGAAGGACTATAACTCTTTGTTGAAGAGCTATCAGTTAGACTTTTATTTTTCCTTTTCTAAGTGGAACATTGTATGGTACTGTGGATAGTTGCCTTAACTACCCTTGTCCAGTTGCCATCTATTCCATTTCTTTTCCCTTAAATAAAGTATAAACTTAAAACTTCTCAGCATTCATCTATAGAACATAATCTTTTCAAATAAATTTTGTTAAGTGTTTCTTCTGAAATTATTTCATAATTATGTGATGAATTTAGATAAATATCCAAATGATGTATGTAGACAACTAAGGGTCTTAGAGTTCATTATATAATGTTCATGTCTATAATGATTATAGTAGTGTAGCTACTTGACATTTCATGAACTACTAATTAGGGAGTGTGATAGTCCAGGACCCCATGGAATACAAAAGACTCAAAATTCTCTAAAACTGAATATAAATATTTTTGTTTATGTCTTTTTACTTGCCATGTTATTTATAGACTTAATTTTTTATTACAAGGCAGTTTTATTTCCATAGCTACAGAAAACAAACCATGATAAATTCCCTCACCCCGCACTTTCTTCTTCACAACTCCACTCTCTATCATATGCCCCCTCTCAATCAGTCTCTCTTTTATTTTGACGTCATTCATTTTTCCCCCTATTATAATGGTCTTGTGTAGGTACTTCCAGGCACTGTGAGGTCTTGGATATACAGGCCATTTTGTGTCTGGAAGAGTGCATTATAAGGAGACCTATCCTTCCTTTGGCTCTTACATTCTTCCTGCCACCTCTTCCACAATGGACCCTGAGCCTTGTAAGGTGTGATAGTGTTGTTTCAGTGCTGAGCACTCCTCTGTCACTTCTCACCACTATGATTCCTTCTGAGTCATTTTAAGGTCACTGCCATCTGAAAGGAGAAGCTTCTCTAATGAAAAGTCAGAGTAGCATTAACATATGGCTATGAACATTAAGTGCTTACAGGGAAGTTTGGTGAGCATAATATATGCATTTAGCAAGTCACCAGTAGGTGTTACAACCCGAGGGCTCCTGACTTCCCCCCTCATAGATTTTCAGTATTAGGTATGTATTCCTTCCCATGGAGTGGGCCTCAAGTCCAATTAGAGAGCAGTTGGTTTCTCCCATAACAGACATGCCACTAGTGCACCCATTGGCTCATTTGGCCTGGGTGGCTCAACTTAAGGCTTGCAGTGTCCACTGTTGCTTTTCTCCACTGATAAGTTCTCTAACTACCATGGAGCTGTATGCAGCATAGCTTTGTTCAGCTTTCTGTCAGCTGTTCTACAGGACTGATTTCTCAGTGACCTTGCAGCCCAAGGATGTGGAGGAGTATCAGAAATAGGGTCTTACCATCAATTCCTGGCAGGGAACCAAGAGCCTTGGCAATGGCCTATAACATTTTAAGGGCATCCATCAGGGCCCTCTGTGACCAACAATTCACTGGAAGGTATCCCATCCCTGGCAATGAAAATTTTCTAGTAACTATCTATGGCTTCTTGTTGGTCCATTGCCCAAAAAATGGGTTTCCATACAAAGTATTCATACTCTCTTAGATTTTGATTAACCATCCCCCACCCTTTCTTTATTCAATCTCTTCCCCTAACCTCACTTAGGTCTTTTCACCCTGAGAAATCTGGTTTTCTATGTACATATACAATACATTCTTAAAATTTTTAAAAGGATTCTTCCCAAAACTCCTTATGAGAATGAATTCTATGGGAAAAATTAACATAATAAAAAAATCTTAAAATTTGATCACAGAACAGATAATAGCTATGTTTTAATTATATTAAATGCTATATGTATTCAAATATCTTAATCAGTTTGACACTGTCTATTTAAAATAAGCAGACAAAGTTGCTTAGTATTTCTCTTAAATTATTATTTCTATTTGATGAATTCCTATTGCTTAAGCATTTTATTTCTCACTGTTTTATATTTTTCCAATGTAGATATTCTCTTCACTATATAGCCAGAAAAACTGAGTCTTCAATAAAACTAAGCTTAAAGAGTAAATAAATAATAGAGGTCCTATCTAATAATATATGGATACATTTTTTTCAATATAGAAAGTAAAATTTCTTATTTTCTTGAGCAAATCCTCTATCATGCTTTCATCAAAAAAATTTCAGGTAGACAGAAAATATCTAAAAACTGGATAAGAAGAAATGATAGTATATTGAATGTATGGGGTGGGGGAAATCCCAGGTAAATAAGAGTAGAGAGATTTGAAGACTCACAAGAAAACAAACTGGATTGTGAGGAAGAGGACAGGCATGAATTCTCATTCTGACTACCTAGTGGCAGGTAATGATTGCTGGGAGAAGGGGAGTCAGGTTCACCAGTGAAGTAGGCACTGGGAAGTTGCTCATCCCATAATATCATCATGTGAGCAACCTTAAGTTAACTCAATGGGTTACAGAAAGTCATAAAAGTAAGATTGGGGTTAATGGAGAAAAATGAGTGTTAATGGGAGAGAGAAGGAATGAGGACAAGAGAGGGTAACTGGAGGGATTAAGATCAAATTATATTATATACATGTGTGAACATATCAAAAACAGAAAAACTAAATAAAAATGTTTCAAAAATAGAAAGAGGCTAGATTATGATTGGTTTCTTAGGAGATGTTTATGTTTCAAGGTAAGGTCCTTGAAAGGCAAAGAAGGGTGTTAAATGTAAGTGATGAATGATTGAGCTTTTGTTCTGAAGCATCACTCTGATTACTTATAGATAATGTGATGGTGGGAGAGTCTACAGAACTTTTCCACTCAGAAATGAGAATATGCAATATGTGGGCAAGGTGGTCCTAAGGATGGAGGATCTGCTTATCTTGGCAGTAAACTGAATGCGATTGCTGAGGAATGGTTTTCTGGTTTGATTAACTAGCAGCATGGTGGTGCTAACCAGAAAGTTACCTGACAGAATGGTCAGTCTGGGAGGGAGCATTTAGTGCACGTCAACAATTTATAGATGATAACTGGAAGTTAGAATGTGAAGTAACACCCAAAACTGTTTTACATTGATTGAGATCACATGGGACTATCAGTGGATTTTGAACACCTATGATTTTTCTGAACCTGTATGTAATTGCTGGTTAGTAAGAAGCAAGAGAGATGTGGTTTCTTTTCATCTCCTGAGCTTTAAGATGAGTTTAGCAAATTTCAGTTCAAGAGGCCATCCGAATAATTTCATGCATTTAGTTTTACATTTATTTACTTACTTACTTACTTACTTACTTACTTACTTACTTACTTATTTTGGGGTGGAGGATGCTAAGAATAAAAACCAGGGTCTTATGCTTGCTAGGCAAGTAATATCTGACTTAGCTATATTTGCGACTCCTTGGAAATATTTATATAGTCTTTCTCTCCTTCTCTCTCTTTCTCTCTGTGTGTATGTGTGTTTAGAGTATGTGTGTGTTGTAGTATGTGATGTAGCGTGAATGAATGTTTGTATGCAGATATGTACTCTATGTGAGTGTGTGAAGAGGACAGAGAAAACCCTTGGGTGACCTCCTCTGGTGGTGTGAAGCAGATGTCCCCCCAAATCTCATGTGTCTAGAATGCTTGGATCCCAGCTGATAACAATTTGGTAGGTGGAACCTTAATAGAGAAGGTTTGTTGTTATGGCAATCTTATGGGTGTTACAGCCAAGCTCTGTCTTGCTAGAATCCTGCTCACTCTGCTGCTGCTTTTTTTTCCACCTGCTACAGCAGAAGTAATATCCAGGCCCTGCTCAAATCATCTTTTCTCCAGCCATTATTAAGTTTCCCCTGGAGATTGTAAGACTAAATAATTTTTTTTCTCCCATCGTATGATTTGGGTGGGGTGCTTTGTCCTAGCAATGAAAAGGTAACTACAAAACCTTCTATATCAACACTCTGAACCCTGTTTCTGTAAGACATAATTAAACAGGTTCTCTTCTTTAATTCAGAGTTGCTATTGATCAGGGAGCCTCAGCAATTCCTCAGTCTGTCCCACCCCTCAGACCAGTGTTACGGACATGCACAGCCAGACCCAGCATCTTATTTGTGTTCTAGCAGTAGAACCTGGCAGTTTCTAGCCTTTAGAGACTCTCACACTTAAGCAGCAAGCGTTCTATTACTGTTTAAATCCATATAACCATAAGCTTTGACATTTATCCATTGGACTACAAAAGTATTTTTTAAAAGGATGTAACTAACATTTCTCTAATCTCAAATCTTCCGTTTGAGTAGCTCTTCAACCTGCATTATAGTTTAAAATGCTTAAAATCACTCGTCAAATTGCATTTGTATTCTCTTAGTGCTTAAGATAGCATAAGTAATTGTGGTGCATTAGATTTACAAGTGTACTTACAGAAGCATAGAATTTATAATTCTAACTCCATAGTTGTTTTGCTAATTTTTCAATGCTTTAAATGAAAGAGCTTAAAATGAAGAAATTGAGATCTTACTTCATATTTTAGTGTTTATTCTGTTTATCCTCCATGCAATGTATTTCATTCAGAATCATGGAAAGGTTTCCTTGACAACTATAAAAATAGGTACAAGCTTTTAATCATCAGGTATTTGTTGCAACAGTGATTTGGAGGGATGTTACGATTGATTTTATGTGAAAATTTATGTGTTTTGATATTGTGGTTTTTATAGACAACATATTCATAGAGCTTGTGACTATTATGTGCTGTTATATGATGTAAACTAGCACTATGGAAGGGTGGGTTTTCAAATGACTTCACAAACAGAGAGTGAACAGTAAACTCAAGTGAATTACCTATGGATTAGGAAAAGATTGTACAGCATCACTTACTGTCAAATAGAATTATATTTTTCCCCTATCTTTCAGAGGACCCTTTTCAAAAGTTGACTTTAGCTTAATTTTAAAATTGTGATTCATAGCTTAGATTTTTAATCAAAAGCCTCCAACAGAATCCACACCAATGGGAGAATGATCAGCCTCTGGATGTATTCATGGTGACAGAGTGATCAATCCCTGGATACAGTGCTTCCTGGTAGAGAACCTTAAGAAGGGTCCACAAGTATAGTCATTATGATAGTATAAAATCCTAGTATATAGTTGTATTAAATGCAATGGCTGAAGTAATAGTGATGGTGATAGTATAATTAATGCTTAATAGCATTTTGTATATACTGATTACCTTTTTGGATCTCACTGTAGCCCAAGCTTACCTATCAGGCCTCAAAACTCACAGTGATCCTCCTACATTAACCTTCTAAGTGCTGGGATTAAAGGCATGTGCCACCATGCCTGTAGTATTAACATAATTATCACTTACAATGATCTGAGGTAGTATTATTATGGACAAAGTTCAAACATGATAGATGATCAGGCTTATGCAAATTAGGAACACTTCCATAGCTTAGATTTAGATTGTCTAAGACATATTTAAATTATAGAGATTCCCATTGGCTCAATTTAAAGATTAGTCTGTTTTCCATAGGTTAAGGGAGTAGATTTTTTTTTTTTTTTTTGCTTTTTAAACCTATTTTATTTCCTTATTTGAGAGAGAGAGAGAGAGAGAGAGAGAGAGAGAGAATGGGCATGCCAGGGCCTCCAATGAACTCCAGATATGTGCGCTACCTTTTGCATCTTGGCCTTATGTGGGCACTGAGGAATCAAATCCGGGTCCTTAGGCTTCTCAGACAAGTGCCTTAACTGCTGAGCCATCTCTCCAGTTCCTTAAGTTAATTTGGTTGGGTATTTCGTCATAGACATGAGCACAGCAATGAAGACACAGGCCAAATCAACCCTGATAAAGCAATCATGAGTGATTCAGAAAATATATATTTCAGAGTCTAGCTCTAAGATCAAGTCTCCCAAGTTCCTGACAACCATTCAGTTATCTGGGAAGGGACATTGTATGATCTTGTACAAGCCCCTTAGTTTCTTATTCATAAGATCACTTGCTTAAATCAAATATCTTTCCCTGCTCTAATGGTCTATACCTGAATCTGAGAGCTGTTGCTTTCTACAGTTGAAGATAATGCCTGGCTTGTTATGACATACTATACTAAAACAATCATAAGATTACACCTTACCCCAATAAGGAGAGCAAACATTAAAAAATCTAATGACAACAAATGCTGGTGAGATTGTGGAGAAATAGGAAACCTCATTCACTGTTGGTGGGAATGCAAGCTGGTACAACCACTATGGAAAGAAATAGGGAGACTCTTAACACAGATGAGTAGAGGTACCAACAGACCCAGCTATTCCCTTACTGGGCATCTACCCTTAAAACTTCAAACCTCAGCTCAGAGATATTTGCTCAACCATATTTATAACTGCTCAATTCATAATAACTAAGAGCTGGAATCAACACAGATGTCCACCATTAAATGAATGGATAACTAAGATGTGGTATATCTACATGATGGAATTCTTCACAGCAGTAAGGAAAAATGACACAATGAAATTTGAAGAAAAATGATCAAACTGGAAACAAATCATTCTCAGCAAACTCACCCAATCACCGAAAGATAATTGTCACATGGTCTCATTTATCTGTGGCTCCTAACCTGAATCTGCCCTTGATGCTGACATACCTAGAAAACATCCCAAGGACTGGACAATAGGGATGATGAGGCAGGAAGGGAAGGTAAGACTGGGGGGGGGGGGGAATTGGACCCAAATGGAAATGGTAACATAAAATACTACATCCCGAAAGACATACTAAAAAGTCAAACCTTCATCAAGTGCTTAGACAGAATACTTGATTCACAGGGGCCTGGAGAAGGTATGATAAAGACTATTCACAATATTTTGCTGTTTCTCTCTCTCTCTTCTCTCTTTCTCTTTTATATTTCCTATATTTTTCTTCCCTCTTCTCCCAGTACCAGCATGTGGTTAACATCCACAATGAGCTGTTGGTCTGAGAGACCTACAAGGTTTCCCAAAAGAAGACAGAATTCTTGATGACCCATCAAAGGTTAATGGTAACATTATACTGCCAAAGACACCATATGCTGTTGGGATGAAACAGAGCAACCTGGCTAGAAACTGGATGAGAGTCAATCCCCAGACAATTAGCTAGTCTAGTGCCAGGTGTTACATGAGAGACTTGGGGAACATGACCAACATCTCTCTAAGCAACTCTTGATCTAAGCTACTCAGCAGCAATCAACCTGACATGATGCTCACACAAGTGCAATAGTGGCACACAGCCATGGTGGGTTACCAACTGCTCTTGATTTGGCTAACGAATCTTCTAAGTGAAATAGAACCCATTCCTGGAAGAGAGAAACAAGTCAGAATCATATTCAAAAAGAGGACCTATACCTATTAAATTCTCTCTAAAATAATAGTGGATATCCATGTATTTTTTTTTTTTTTTTTAGTGAAAAAAAAGGTGTATTTAGAATTAACCAGCTGGATCCGGTTTAGATGATCCCAATTTTGTTGGCAACATCAAAAGCATCATAATCGGGAGCCAGCCGAACATATGCCTTCTTCTCTCCATCAGGCCTGATCAGGGTGTTGACTTTGGCCACATCAGTGTCATAGTTTCTTCACAGCCTGTTTGACCTGGTGCTTGTTAGCCTTCACATCTATAATGAACACCAGGGTGTTGTCTTCTATCCTCTTCATGGCCGACTTGGTGGTCAGGGGGAACTTGATGTTGGCATAGTGGTCCAGCGTGTTTCTCCTGGGGCGCTCTTCAAAGGGTATTTAGGCTGCCTCCGGAGGCGCAGTGTCTTGGGTTGCTGAAAGGTGGGTGACATGTGGATCTTTTTCCTTTTGTGGACGCCTTTCAGCACGGCCTTCTTGGCTTTCAGGGCCTTTGCTTTGGCTTCAGCTTTGGGAGGGGCAGGAGCTTCCTTCTTGGCTTTTGACGCCATCTTGGCAAAAAGCGATATCCATGTATCTTGTATCAACCTCACTCTCCATTGGAGAATATTCTTCTCTCTTTCAGATGGACTCAGAACCTGAGGAGAGAATGAGCCTATCACACCTCACCAGGACACCCACTGAAGCCATAGAGTTAGTGGGGTAATGAGAAAGAGCTGCTTTCTCCGTGAACCTGGTATCAGCAAACAGGTGAAGGAGACAGGCACAGAAAACACTCAACTCCTACCAAATCAGATAGCCAGAGTCATAGAGACCTACAAGAACTTCTGTCACTGAAATAGACCTAAAGTGAAGCCAACATTGGTTCAGGGAAACTTGCAAAGAGGGTCCAGAAAGGTCATTATGCACAGAGACATTGCTTCTTCCCCATAATTGATGGCTACAACCACAATGCAACATCCACAATATGCATGGGGAGGGCAATGACAGGGAGAATGCTAAGGATTGTTCCATCATGGCTGTGTACACATTATATACATAACTAATAAAAATAAATAAATCAAAAGAGAGTAGAATTTTAAGTAAAAGTGATGCAGGATTTTGGGGTTCAGGAGGGGAATCACCAAAACTTATGAACCTGATTTTGGGTCCTTATCTTATTTTTAGCAAAGAATTGATGAAATGGGCTTGAGAAGGATAATTTATGAATTACTGAGTTTAGGGAGCAGTCATAATCTCTGATTTTTTAGCATAAATTGATATCTAGGAAAATACTCAGACAGTTCCACACATTGTAGAAGATGGGACATAGAAGCCCCTTAAAATAACAGACCAGAGTGAATTAAAATAGTGAAGGACTCACAGATTAAAAGTAAATCTTGCTGGGCATGGTGGCACACAACTTTAATCCCAGCACTTGGAACTCAGAGGTAGTAGGATTGCCATGAGTTTGAGGCTGCCCTGAGACTACATAGTGATATGCCAGGTCAGCCTGGGGTAGAGAAAAACCCTACTTCGAAAAACCAAAAATAAATAAGTAGATCTTAAATATAACCAAAGTGAAATGGTACCCTCAAATCATGACACAGAAGACAAGAAAAAAAAAATACCTGAGCATTGAGAAGTATTCTCCCTTTGGGAAGAGAGACCGACTCACAGGGATGTTCAGGACAGGTTATGGGGCAAAAACAGAGAAGAGTGGGTGAGAGACCTATTGAAGAGAGGGCTCAGCTTTGTGGGTAAGCTCCTTTTCAGGGATCATACATCCAGTCCTGGTGAATATTCTCATTGTCTCAGGAGTGTAAGGAAGAACTGACTGGTTTGGACTCAAGGGAGTGCCCCAGGAGGAGTCAATATCTGATTGTTTTTTGTACTAAGAGGGCTTACCCAGAGGGGCTGAGCTGAAGAAGATTCTGGGGCATCCTTGTTAGCCATCTTGGAGAGTTAGTGTTTTTTTTTGGGGGGGTTGTTTGTTTGTTTGGTTGGTTGGTTTTTCAAGGTAGGGTTTCACTCTTGCTCAGGTCTCCTGGAATTCACTATGTAGCCTCAGGGTGGCCTTGAACTTACGCGATCCTTCTACCTCTGCCTCTGGAGTGCAGGGATTAAAGGCGTGCACCACCACGCAGTGTTGCAAGTTTCAGTTTTGCCACTACAGACAAAATGGTATCTCCTTGTTCCCTCTTTGGGCTTCTGTCCCTAAGTAACTGCCTGAAAGAAGCTGGCTTTCTCTTATTTCTCCTGCATTAGTTCATGTGACACTTTAGATTAAATCTTTAAACAAGAGAGGAGTTGTTTTTATTATTAATATACTTTATAGGAAGTATAAATGCTGTTGTCCCTTATTAAGTAGTATGTATATTGTTCTATATTGCAAGGACTTGACCCATCTTACTTGGAGTTATTGTAGGTGGATTTTTTTCTGTTCCTCTCTGCTGACCCAGAATCATGACTGAATTGACTTTGCTCACTATCCAATGTCTGTATATGGGTTAAACTTGTGTGTGTAAATGTGATATTGCATATACAGGGATGTATTTGTTAGAGTTGGTGAAACTACTGTGACACTATGTCTAGGCTAGGGCAGAATGGGAAAATACTGAAGGATATCCACAGCTAGCCAAATATCACCCAGGCATTTAGGAAGTCTCCTTCCATCTAGTTTCTCTTTTACTCTAAAGTGTTTCTTGCGTACATATTCAAAACAGAGACACGGATACATCTGGGTAGTTGATAAAGGTGAGTGGAGTATACAGGAACATTCCAACTGTTTAGGGCAAGAGCCAGGATATTGCGTTGTCTCATACTGGAGAGCCCCTGACCACAAGTGAAGCTGTGAACAATCTTTTATCTGGGAAACTATGGTTTGAATCTGTATTACAACATTTAAAAAAGGAGATTAGACTTAGGCTTGCTGGATGACTAGCAATGTCAAGTTGAGGTAGTTTTGGGTGACTGGGCCCAAAAGTAAAATCCTCGAATATTCTTGAATCTGTCTTTACAGTCTCCACTGTGCTAGAGATAAGAGAAGGATCTCTCCTTTCCTTATCTTTTCTCTAAAGGAGTTACCTGGATTTATTTTTCTATAAACCAGTTGAATCTCTCCCTGGGAAGGAGTTCCATTTTCCAAGAATTAAAGTTTCATTTGGATCCTGGTATTTGGTTGGTTAAACTCAGCCCTAAAACTTGGTGTCATGCCTGGTTAGCTCAGCCCTCACTCAATTACTGAATGAATCTCTGGTCTTTAAAAAGTAAAACTTAATCACTACTAAAAAAAAAAAAAAAAAAAAAAAAAAGTGATCCCAGACATTACGTAAAATCCAATTATGTTAGTGAGTATGCCTTAGGAGGTCAAGTTGTTTTATAGTTATAGTTTGGTTTACCTCTTTGGTCTGTGGAATTTAAGATGTCTTATCTCAGTGGTGCATCTATTTTGACCTTGTGCAAAGTTAGTGCTGAAGCACAAAATGGAGTTCATATTTCAGTCTATACTTTGCTCACAATACAACAGAATATATTGAGATAATAAGCTATGTGAAGTGAAAGTGTCAATAGCTATCTAGCCATATTTCTTCCACTCTAAATGGTAAAACATACAAAACACCAATATGAATGCAGAGAATTCTGTTATTTTTAGAAGACTTTCAGGGGAACAAGATTGTGGTAGTATGTAAATGGTGTCTCTATATATCAGCCTTTCAACTCATTTTAAAACAGTTTTGTTCATGTGATCTTAGAAAATAATTAAAAATTAACTACTTAATCTTCATCTTTCTGTCATTTTAATGGAATTACATTTAATTTAATGCCATTAGTCTCAAACCATTCCTAAGCAAAGAAACCCACTTATATCAACAAGTATATTAAGTATACTGATTTATTAAGCTTATCTTGTGTACAAATTAAAATTCGCTATTAATTGGTTTTGAAAAGTAAAGAGCAAAAGAGAAACTTTGAGAAAAACCAGGAATCAAAACTATAAGCTTTATGTTCCCCTTTAATTAACTAATTAAAATGTTTTTGATGATATGGGTTGAATTCAGACCCTTGTGCTTGTTAGGTACTTTATTTTTAAGCTCTATTCTGAACCCCTCTATTTTAACACTGTATTTTATAATCAACATTTTGTTAATACCAACTACTATTATTTAATTCACAATTGGGGGCTTGAGAGATGGCTTAGTGGTTAAGCGCTTGCATGTGAAGCCTAAGGACCCCGGTTCGAGGCTTGATTCCCCAGGTCCCACGTTAGCCAGATGCACAAGGGGGCGCACGCGTCTGGAGTTCATTTGCAGAGGCTGGAAGCCCTAGCATGCCCATTCTCTCTCTCTCCCTCTATCTGTCTTTCTCTCTGTGTCTGTCGCTCTCAAATAAATAAATAAATAAATAAAAATATTTTAATTCACAATTGGGTGAGCAAACAAAGCAATTTCTAATATTTGAAGACTGATGAGATTATTTATGCTTAGAAAATAGACAAGTTAAAAATAGAAAGTATTTTCCAGCTTCTGGAAGCTAATTTTTTATAAGGGACACATCTGCTTTTTATACTTAAAATTGCTAATGAGTTAATAGTGAAATGATAACAGGAAAACTTTTTTAAAACATGGTGAACTATATTTAAAGGCAAATTGTATATGGATTTGCATTGTGTAAGTGTGTGTATTTGTATATCTTGTAGTCCTTGGACTCACTTTTGTTAGCCATTCATCTCATAAGACATTCATCTCATAAGTTATTCACTTTTCACTAGGTCTGGAATGAATGCTGTTATTCTAAACCAATAAATAAGTTTTAATGTGCTACTAACAATTTGTTCTAAAGCCCACATTAATAAAAGGCTATGGAAGTATAATGATACTATGAAATGTTTTAGCATGTACAATTGCAAATTAAGTATCACATTGCAATATTTAAGATTCCCAAACTTTATTCATATATTTGAAAGTTGGGACTTGCTTATATATTTATAATTAAGCTAAACTTGGGACTCAATGTAGCTATATTTCAATAGCATGTCACAATATTTTTAAAAGAGGAAAACATGAGTGTTATTCAATTTCATTTATAAAGAGCAAAATGGTAGGTTTGGTGGATGTTTGTCATCAGAACTCATCTTGGAAATAGACAGGAGTTAAATGCTCCTTTTCTAAAAAATGATGAAATACAGAATGCATGGCCCCTTGGAAATAAAAACAGAATCCCAAGGCATTTCTGGATTATAAAGCACTATATCATTGCATTATTTTCATCAACCCATCTCTCACATTTGCTAAGCAGTAGGCATCCCAGACAGCCCCATTGTACCACAGACAGAAGTTTCTAAGAAAAGTTCCCATCCTTGTGTTTGACCTGCCTACCCTTGTCTTCATTCCATACCAACTCTTATTAAATTTTAAATATTTTTATTTATTTATTTGAGAGAGAGAGAATGAGCCCACCAAGACCTCTGGACACTGCAAACAAACTCCAGATACATGTGCCACCTTGTGCATATGGATTTACATGGGTACTGGGGCATTGAACCTGGGTCCTTAGACTTCACAAGCAAGCACCTAAACTGCTGAGCCATCTCTCCAGCTCCAAACCAGTTATCTTTGCTAAGGGACAGAAAAATTACTTGGAATGGGATTTTGTATAAATATTATGATTCATATCTGTAGGTAGTGGCAGAATTTTAGAAATATTCATTGACTAGTAATGCTTGGCATGAGTTTCCAAATAAGTAGAAAATTTAACCTGAATCATCAAGTTCTTTTTGAAAAAAATGTTTTATTTATTTATTTATTTATTTGAGAAAAAGATAGAGAGAAAGGGGCAGAGAGAGAGAATGAGCATACCAGGGTCTCCTGCAGCTAAAAACTCCAGACACATGTGTTACTTTGGGCATCTGGCTTTATGTGGGTACTGGGGAATTGAACCTGGGGCCATCAGGCTCTGCAAGCAAGTGCTTTTAATTGATGAACCATTTCTCCAGACACTTAATTCTTATCAGTTTAGAGTTTCAGAAAGTAAAGTTGCCCTTTTATTTTATTATGTTATCCTTGACTTGTAATTTTATCGTTTCCTCTCTCCTTCCTCTACATGTGGTAAAATAACTGAAAACCAAAGATTTCCCTATTTGGGGACCAGATAATAACTAAACAAAATGAAAGCCCATGAGCCGGGCATGGTGGCACATGCCTTTAATCTCAGCACTCGGGAGGCAGAGGATTGCCGAGAGTTTGAGGTCAGCCTGAGCCAGAGTGAGACCCTACCTCGAAAAACCAAAAAAAAAAAAAAAAGAAAGCCTATCTATAAGCCATGAGTTGCATGAGACTGATGTTTCTGCCTTCTGCCTCAGAGAACCTTTAGCTATGGTTATGGTTCTGTATTTGGATTTTTTAGAGACAATAATTCATTTAAGATTAGATGCAGCCACTGAATTTAGGCTTTTGGTTAAATTAAAAACATACCTAGAGTTACATAGACCTTCAAAAAGAAGTTTATATTAATACACCTGGTTCTTTCTCCCCATGGCAGTTAGAATTTTCAGCGACTCAGAAGCTGAATTCTTTTCTTAGGCTCAAAATCTTTGGGGACATAATTTACTAAACATTTCAAAAGCATGCCATTTATTTCCCCTGTTGAAGCTGCTAATACACTTGGTGATCATTTTTTTGGATCTCTTGTGTGTACTTCAGAGAAACTTACATAATCTCACAGCCCAGTTTTCGTCATTACTAGCAGGGCTGGTTGCACTTAGTAAGAGTCCAGTGGTTTCAGGGTTTTTTTTTTGTTTTTTTGTTTTTTGTTTTTTTTTCCCAACCATCCTGTTACTGCCATTACTGCTCCCTTCACAATACATGCCTCACTCTCTTTATTTGTCTGAGATGCTTAGATCTGATACATTCTGTACATGGACACACATACTGGACCTGGGGAATGATTCACTGTGTTGAATAATTTCCATATGTTAAGTGAGCTTTGTCCTGTTTTAAAGTTCTTGTTGGCCACATGCTTGTTTGCTGGCATTATGGGCTTTGAAGTGTAAAACCACAAGGGTTATACAAACCTAGTGGGTGGTGCTCAGTTAAAGCCTCCCAAATCATGTCTGTGCTGTCCTCACATTATTATCCAAAAAGCTGCTCAGTCAATACTCTCCCCTGCCAGCCTTCAGTTGAACACAAGCCGACACTTACTAATGTTACTTAAAAAAAAAAAAAGTGTTCTTTGCATTATTGGATCCACCCATACTTCTTGGAGCATTATCAAAAGCACCTTAATCATATCTTAATAACATTCCTTTGATATAAAAATTTTCTTAATATTTTCTAATTTACTTTTCCTTTGTATCCTATGAAGTTTTTGTTTTTTTTTTTTAATGAATTAAGCTATATGCAGTATTGAAGAATACTTGGCAGGAAGATTAATTGGATTTTACTTTTAATATGTCCAGAATTCCCTTAAAGGAATTGCCACCTTCCCCTTTTCAGGTTCTGCCTTTTACTCAAGGCAATGTTAGCTCAGTATTTAGGGTCAACCCATGCTTGCCTTGTCATTGAGTCATTTTTCCATTAGCCATAGTGATTGATTAGGATTAGGAGCATGACAAAAGAATGCCAATATTTTCCTAAGCCACTAGATGAGGGAGAATATTATCAGCTTTATTAAAGTGGCAATTTGAGAAATTAAGTAGGGATTGCTGTGCCAAAAAGAGAATGTATTTTTGGTTTCAATTTTTTGGTAGTGGTTACATAAATTCTTTGATCGAATGAGGAAATCACTATATCTGGTATATGTAGTTATTAGTGTAAAGTTTAAAATATGCCAAAATAGGAAAATAAAATAATAGGGCAGTTTCCTTGCTGTGTAGCATTTCTGTATGTTTTTTTTTTTTTTTCTGTCAGATTGTTACTTATGTGTAAGGTATTCCTGACTATTAACACACAGCCTTTCCATCTCTCCTAATAGAGGAAATTTATAGAGTGTTTTATAGCTTTTGGAAGTTCATGAGACCTTGCTAAGTTGTTGTTGTTGTTTTTGGTAATTCTGTGATCTTATATTTGTTAGTAATGTAGCATGTGAAATTTTACCACAGGAACCTCCCAGAGACTATTCATGCATTATTTACTTACCATAAGACTTGTGTATAGTAAAGGCTTTTGTCTTAGTGCACATCCCCTTTACCAGCTCTGCTTCCATATAGCTCATATTCCAATGAGAAGCCATTCTGATGGGTTGGATTTTCTATGTCTTAGGTAACATGCAAGCATTGTTGTAATGAATCAATTTACTTATCATCCATTAGTATCCTCATTGGGGTTCACAGATTATTTTTTGGTTAGTGTAGAAATGAGACAACATAATTTTGAAGGAGAAGTTGAAAGTAAGTTTTGAAAGTGACAGAGGCCCAAGTTTATAGTTGCATAATTGTGTTTTGATGTGGCTAGGTAGGAGTATCATGTCAAGTCTAGGAAGAATAGAATTGAAGTTGGGTTTAAATGACTTGGCCTTAAATTTTCATTACAACAGTCCTTGCCATATCCCTACTGGACAGCTATAATTACCAAAATTTTCTAAACATACTAAGCATGAGCTCAGTTTCCTAAGTTATAAATTGTAAAGGATCATAAACTGACAAGGACTGAGAGCAAAATACATGAACTCCCATTGAACAACAAATCTGCAGATCTACCAGACAAAAAAAAAAAAAAAGAAAAGAAAAGAAAAACAGTCTATTAGAAAGTGCAAAGACTAAAAAAAAATGTTTCAAATTCATATTCACGACCTATAAGCTGTGCGACTTTGGGTCTGCCTCAGTTTCCACAATGGACAAATAAATGAGATAATCTTTTTATTATAAAATATTTTATTTTTACTTACTTATTTATGAGAGAGAGAGAGGAAAAGAGGGAGAGAAAGAAAGAGTATGGGTGCACCAGGGCCTCCTGCCTCTGCAAAGGAACCCCAGATGCATGCTTCCCCATGTGCAACTAGCTTACATGGGTTTTAGGGAATCAAACCTGGGTCTTTAGGCTTTGCACTCAAGTGTCTTCATTGCTAAGCCATCTCTATAGCCTCAGTGATATAATCTTTACCATAAAGAGTTGTGTTGAAGATAAAATGAGATGATATGCATAAATCACTTCATTCAATATCTATTCTGCTTCATGATATGGCACATAGTGAAGTTGTGTAAACTTGAAATTATTTGGAAAACCAGGGCATAACTGACTTTATATTTAAATCTCAATGTAAGTTTCAAATAGATCTTCCAATGATACTATTAAAGTGAAATACTGAAGGAAGTAATCAGCTCTGTTCCTGAGCCTGTGACCTTTGACATTAATCAGAACATGCTGAAATCTATGAAACTGCACTTATTTGGTTGCCATGCAACCTGCTTTACACAGGTGTAATTCTGCACAACTGTCTGATTTCAAGATCTACCTTCCTCCCTTCCATCTTTTCTTCTTTCCATCTCTTATTTCTTCCTCATTTTTTTTCATATTTAGTCTACTGAAATAGAATGTTAGCACATGAGACAGAATCACTTTTAAGTAAATCCTTAGCTTTCACTTAAGGTAGCTGCATGTTGACACACAAACTTTTATGCTGGTTTGGAAGTTCCAGCATAGCTGCCCACAGACACAATATTAGCTGTGTTTATTAGGTCTCTAGGTCATCCAGAAAGAGAAAACAAAATCGGTACAACCCCCAAGGCTCCTGCATTAGGGAATAAATAATGCTAGCGTGAGATTTGCTTTCCGGATAGGGAGTGCCATGGCCATTAGGACAAAATCCGCTGAAGAATCTTTGATAAACAGTTGGAGTTTATGCTTGGCATCTGTGTATTTTCCACTCAGTGCTTCTCAATTATTGTTTAATATTTCTTTTCCCAGGTCTCACATGCTGCCTCTGACTAAAACTCTCCATATAAACCCATGTCTGTTTCTTCCTCCTGATCATGTTCTATCAAATGACTCACCTTCCTATCTGATTCAAACCCTAGTATTACCACTCTTCTCAGGCAAGGAGATTCAATAGGATAGAGTTAACATGGAGTCATATGAATAATATATGATTTCATCAGCAAACAACTTTTTACTGCTGTAAATGGTGATGTTAACAGTGAAATGGTGAATTTTATGGTATGTGTTCCATGACTTGTCCTAGGGAGATGTGAAGATTTGAACAAATTTCTCTCCACCACAGAAAGGGTATCAATAACAGACCAAAGGGATGTCTACCTTGGGAACAAATGAGTGTGTTGGGGTCACTTACTTGGGCATATGGGCTACTTACTAGAACATGAATGATTTGTAGGTAACTTCATCACCAAAAAGTCAAGCTAGAGCCTCTGAAATATCCTACATAACTTCGAAGTACCTTGGGAGGCTAGATGTTCTCCTTTCCCCACCAATTATTTACTGCTTTTATAATTTAGAACAGAGGTTTTGTGAGTACTATAACATTTGAGCTTCCTGAGCCCTCTGATTTTATGGGCTTCCTGAGCCTTGTAAGTTTCATGAACTTCCTTAGCCTTGTAAGTCACATGAGAGTCCCTCTGAACTCCAGGAGGAATGTTTCAATTCAAAGGAAATGCATACACAGTTTTCCACAGTGGAAAGAAGACAAGCACCTGTCCTTGACCAAAAGATCACTAAAGTTTAGGGATAGGGAGCCCAAGAGGGGATGAACTTCAGCCTATTCTTTTGACCAATTCTTTACCCTGAGGTCAAGCAGCTGCAGAGGCAGATATGGTCACTCCTTTCTCATTAATACAAGAAAGAACAAAGGATAGCAGGGACTTCAGGTTCAGGAAAGCGAGCTCCAGACAAAGCACAGACAGTAGGATGAGGCAACACTTTGCTAAGGACTATAGTCTGGTTTCAAGCTCTAGTTTCTGAATTTAAAATTTTTTTAAATGCCCTAACTTATCCTGTTATGAAATGGTTACTTGGCAAAATAGTTGTATGAGGAAATATACTGAGTCCCACATGTGAATCCAATATGAATCAAAAGTCTATCAGTGCTGAGAAACAGGCTTCTTTCTTTACTGTTTTTGTGTTGACCTCATGTTCCCTGGTGAATGGACTGGTTGTGCGCTCATTTTCTACTAGCTGTTTTTGCCTATGGACATGCCCTCATTTCTCTGAATAGATTTAGATAGTTATTTAAAAACTACCCTATATGTGTCTACCCTAACTTGTCTATCTCTGTCTGCCTCTGTATCTATCACTCTCCTGCTTGTTGACCATAGTCCACTTTAAAATTATTATTATCATTATAGCCATATATATACACACATGTATATATACACATACATATTTACATATATATATATAGATAAATAGATACATAGATAGATAGTTTGATTACATATATTATTATTACATTACTATCAAAGACTGACTTCTCATAATGTCTACAGTCTAGTTGTTTGTATGTTATTGAACTCTTTCCTGCAATAATTCTCATTGCAAGCTCCTATTTCTTGATTGAATGTCACTTCTTCCAAGACCTACCAACTCCACTCAGCCAACAAAGGGTCAACAGTTACCCAACCAGGAGATTTTAGAGCTTTTTCACTTTCCACGGTGAGGACTTGTTTCTTGTGGATGACTGAAAGCTTCCTAGGGGAGGGGCCCTGCCTGTCTCACCCAAGGCTGTATCTACAGCACCATGCACATCAGAATTGTGCAATGAGGACTGGCTGATGGATGGTCCTGACACCATTAAATCTGTGTAGTAACAAGAATGCTATCTTTATTTGAGGCAGTATATCTTATGAAGATTCAAAAAGTCTGTGATTTGGTTGTATTAGTGCCAGAGAGGCAATATGTATGCCTCAAATAATTGTCAATTAGTCCTGTGTCTTTAAAATGTTTACTATAAAATGTAGAAAAAGTGAGAGAGAAATAAAGGGTAGTTTTGAAGTAGTAGTTAACTTTCTCAGGCAAAGAAAACAATGTGTAAGGCACTTAGATTTTGAAAGGTGAATGAAGTAATTGGTGGCAGATATATACCACTGTCATAGTGGCATTTTAAAAATATTTCCTTAATATTTTTATTTATTTATTTGTAAGGAGATATATAGAGAGAATGGATGCATCAGGGTCTCCTGCCACTGCATATGAACTCCAGATGCATATGCCACTTTGTGCATCTGGCTTTATGTGGGAACTGGATAATTGAACCTCAGGTAGTCGGGCTTTGCAAGTAAATACCTTCAACTGCTGATGCATGTCTCCAGCCCGCTGGAATCTTTCCTCTGGGAACAATACCTGGAGTTGAGCTGCTCCCATGGTCCTATACTTTTGTCTGGTTCTCACTTCTCTCCTGTGCTTATGATATACTTGGGAAGAACAATATTATACTTACTCTAATCCTCGAAAACCAGTTGATGCCATTCAGGGAAGGGAATGGATACATTTTTACCTAAGAGGAATCCATCAATTACCACAAAGATATTTATAAAACAGAAGAGGCTATGCATATGGCTGGATGTCTTCTAATATGTCTGCCTTTTACTTTTATTTTTTTTAAATTTATTTGAGAATGACAGGCAGAGAGAGAGACAGAGAAAGAGAGAGAGAGAATGGGCGTGCCAGGGCCTCCAGCCACTGCAAATGAACTCCAGATGCGTGTGCCCCCTTGTGCATCTGGCTAACATGGGTCCTGGGGAATCAAGCCTCGAACTGGGGTCCTTAGGCTTCACAGGCAAGTGCTTAACCACTAAGCCATCTCTACAGCCCTGCCTTTTAATATGTATCCTTCTCCCTCTTTGACACAGAGACAAAGATCACAGTACTAAATCTTTCCCCTTATAATTACATAAATGACACACCTGGGAAAGATAAGAAGTCATTCTATTTTATTCACTTATTTTGCTACCCTATGCAAAGAGGAAGCTGTCAGTAGAGCTAGTTTGGCCTGTAAAGAACTGGTATAATCAATATTCAACAGGAAGCATTGAGCTTTTATCCCAAATGCAAGACTTGTCTCTGTTCAGGACATTTGCTAGCTGCCAGAAGACAGCTAATTTGCATTGAAGCTATTACTCAGGACTGAAACTTGAATAATGAATAATGTGAATCTCTGACAGTTGTGTCCCACTGGTGTTTTGTGTAGGGCAGTTAAATGTAATTTCTTACCTATCCATGGTTACTTTTCGATGAGTGTTCACTTTCCAGGGGCTATAAGACACACAGAGCAAATTTTTCTCTCCATGTTTAAACAATCCCTGGCAAAGGAAATAGAATGAAAACAGACCATTACCTGTTTTCTATGGTGGCAACAATTTGAAAGCACAGTTATTTTAAAACAAAGAATCAGACTGAGAATTTAAATAAAAATGAATCCTTCATTTGCTAGTGGCAAATACTTAGAAGGAAATTTCCAGGCTCTGATGAGTGACTTGAGGTGGAAATGAAATGCAGATTTAAAGAGCTTCATTGGAAAAGAGATAGTGGAGGTTCATTTTCATACCTGTCTGTTTCTTCAACTTGGCCTTTGTTGAATGACCAGAATTTTCTTAGCGCAGTAATTTTGGATGCACCACCAATGTATGAAGATGGCTTTTGGTGACACTTTGTAAAAGTACAGAGAAAAGTTAATCACTAGACTATTGATGCTCTTCCAAGACTAAGGATTTGCTTGTTCCATAGCAAAGAGTTTGATAAAATGGCTTTAACATTCTCCTCAGTCTGACTTCCTGAGTATAGGTCCTTAGCCTCCTGTTGTTGAGCAGTTAATATATTTACCAACCTTGTGAAAGTAAATTCTTTTACTGTGTCTTTGAAATATAGTTAGCTTTTCAACTGCTGATCAAACTATGCAAGAAATTGAACATATTAGGGCTTTTTTTCTGGTCATTCCTGCTCTCTGATATAGTAAACAACTATTTACATGACATTTCCATTGTATTAGCTATTATAAGTAATTTAGGTATAATTAAATGTATATGGAAGGAAATGGATCGAATATTTGTAAATATTATCCCATTTTACAGAAGGAACTTGAGCATCCATTGGAATTGGAATACACCGGGGATCCTGGAACAAGGGTCAGATACACATGTGAATCTTCTCTAAGCCTGTTGTCAATTTTATGAACCAGGAATATCTTCTCAATGATATGGGAACCAACTCTGAATGTCAACTCCAAAGGAGACAGCAGTCCTATTTCCATATCTGTAGGAGGATAGAAACTACCTTTTCTGTTTGTTTGTTTTTGAGGCAGGGTCTCACCACACCCAGCAATGTTTTTATTTGTTTACTTGGAGAGAGGGAGATAGAGAGACTGAAAGAAATTCATCAGGGCCTCCTCCTGCTGCAAATGAGCTCCAGATGCATGCATACCTTTTGTGTGTCTGGTTTTACATGGGTACTGGTGAATCAGGTTTTGAAGTTAATTGTCTTTAATAAGTAAGTGATTTCTTCAGCCATGAGACTATCTTTAATGGGTGCCTATAACCAAATGCACATGGCCTACTCTCAGACAAAATCATTTGCAAACTCAGGAGTAAGAATTGTTTGGCATGTCCCACTTAATCTGTCCCCTAATGTTTGCCAATAATTTCTCTCTGGACAGGCCAACTATCTTTCCTGATATTGTTTTAAAAGTTGGGTTGAGTCTCCATTTTTTTCCCTGGTTGACTTTGATAAAAGTTTGCTTTCATAAAGTTCTAATGCAAACCATGATGGTAATGATCTTGAGGGTCAGTTAACAAATGAGTACTGTAAATTGACAGGCCTGACACAGAGGTGGATTAAAGAACCAACATTACTATCCTCATCATTCTGAAGTCTAGAAGTCAGCATCAGCATGTTGGCAAACTTCTATTCTCATAAAGTATCTCTCCCCTTGGCTGGCACATGACACATGGTCACTTTCTTGCTGTGTCCAAACATAATCTTTTCTTTATTAGCATTCTTGGTGTTTCACTCTGTGATCAAATGTCCCCTTCCAATAAGGACACCAACCAGATTGGACTGGGGCCCAGCCTAATGGTCTTATTTTCACTTAATCACCTCCTAATGGTCCTATCTCCAATACAATTACATTCTGAGGTACCAGGGATCAGGGCTTCAAGACACAAAGTTTTAGGAGATGTAATTGAGCTCATGATGCTGAGGCACTGTTTTTGTTGTTACTGCCTCTACAAATCTTCTTAGAGGACACTTCACTTCCCAAAGGTGCCAACTCTTTTCTAAAATATCTTGTATTCATCAAGGACAACAGAGCATGGTTTACTCAGCTTCTACAGTAAGCAACAAAAGAACAGTTGGCAAATGAATATTCAGAGCTTCCAGGATAAGTAATTAAACATATGGACATGGCTGAGAGGTTGAGTGCAACTATTCAGCAGGGATAATAATTTTGAAGAGAATTATTACAAAAGCTTAACTTTTGTTCCATTACCTTGGATATGTGAAACAATATATTCCTTTTCAAAAATTCTGGAATTGTATTGGAACTGGAATAGTTATTGTTTCTGCAAGTCTATATAAAATAGCATAATATTATTCAATTTTGGCATTTCTTATTTTTTAATATACCAATATTCACATACACACAAAGAAAAGGCTAGAAAAGATTGCCTAGTATGTCTAAAGTTTCTATTAGATGTCTAAATAAAATCCATGGAATTACTTAAAATCTATTTCTTCTTGATGTTATCAAAATATAGAAAGTTTAAAAGTCAGAATAGGGTACCTCCATTAATGTATGATATATTAATGTTTAGAGTTTGCTAGGTTCTTTGAATAATTAATTTGATTCTCAATTTAATATATTGGTAAGATTATGAGCCAATTTATCTCATTAATAACCCAAAGTCTATTAAGAATTCATTGATATTTGCTGGTATAAAACTATAAAAACAAACAGAAGCATTTTGTGGATTAGGATTAAAACACCTTTCTAAAAAAGAGCTGTTCTTGAGCAAGCTAAAGTTCAAAGCCAACATTTCTGTTGCTAAGCAACTCTGTACAGGAAGAAGCAAAGAAATATGAACTTGGCTTTTTCATGGATGCTTTGCTTCCCCAGACAGTTTTGAAGAAACATATGGAAAGATCCAGCTGCTTTTCTACTTGGTTTCCTACTTACTATTCATAATTTTAATGTGTATTTTATTTCTCAATATTTAGAAAACATTTTTATTTAGTTATTTGCAAGTAGAGAGGGGCATGGAATAAGAATGGGTGCACCAGGGCCTCTCTCCACTGCAAACGAACTCCAAATGCATGTGCCACCTTGTGCACCTGGCCTTATGTGGGTACTAGGAAATTGAGCCTGGTTTTAGGGTTTGCAAGCAAGCGATTAACCACTGAGCCTTCTCTCCAGCCCTATTTATCAATCTTTTAATCTCGTAGAGAAACATTTTTAGTTTTAATCAGAGTAATTTGATATAGCTTGGATATCAAAGGCCACCAAAGGTTCATGCATTAAAAGATTAGTCCACAGCCAGTGGCATTTCCGGTGGAATTTTGAGAGGTAAGACCTAATGGGAGGAAGTTAGGTCACAGGATGTACCCTTGAAGAGGGTACTGGGACCCTGGCCTCTCCTTTCTTCCTTTCTTTCACTTCTGACTCATCATGAGGTAAGCAGCTTCCTCTGCCACTGTATACTCCATGATGTGCTGTCTCATCATTGGAATCACACTGGGGACCTCAGGAAGAAAGATATTGAAATACCCCTGGCAGTCAGTTAAAGTACTAATCATACTTGTGAGTACTTCAGCACCTCATGCCCTAATCATCTCCCAGAGGCCAAACCTCTTAAGATTTCACAGTGGGGCTGGGGCGTGGGAGTTCATTAACATACATATTTTGAGAAGAGACTTTCAATCCATGGTGTTATATCCTTACCTCCCACACTCATCTTCAATATTTTCGCCTAGGTCACATCAAATCTCCTAACAGAAGTCCTTTGTCTTCATTTACCTGGTAACCACGAGAAATCCAAGGACTCCACACTTACCCTGCAAGATCCAGCCTTGTAGGATTTCATATACCTTCTTCAATGCTATCTCCTCCCGCTTCCCTGTGCTCTATTAACAGAATCCAGTGTTTCCCATTCTCTTTGTCGAAGTTTCCTTCTACTGTACACCAGTCTCTTGTGGCTGATCTAACACATTGCTATAAACTCCATGACATCAAACAACAGAAATGTATTCTGCCAGTTCCACTGTCCATGAGAATAAACCAGTACCACTGTGCTGATATAAAGGGAATAGCGGGGCTGAAATTCTCTAGAAGCTACAGGGAAGAGCCCATTCATTACTTATTATGGTGTCTGGTTGTGAATAACATTCTTTAATTTGTGTTGCAAACGTAAAACTCAAAGGAAGCATCTTGAGTCTCTCTTAGATTTATCTTCCCTTCACCTTCTGTCTGGGTCAGATCTCCCTCCACCTTTCCTATGAGGACATATGTGTAGCCTCTAACATCCACCCAAATAATCCAGGATAATCTCCCTATTCCTGTAGTTTAGTCACCACTGCATAGATTCTTTCCAAATAAGGCATGGTTCTAGGTTTTACAGGTCTGGAACTGAAACCTTTGGGAATATGGAAGCAACCATCTTCTTCTCTGTGATCAAATCTGACTCTTCCCTATAGAACCTACATTTTTTAAAAATGTCCTTTGAAAGATCACTGGTTTTGTTTCATTATCTTTACTAACATTTCAACTATCATTCATTATGCTTTTTTTTTTTTTTTTTTTTTTGGTGATGCAAGGTCTCACTTTAGCCCAGATTGATCTGGAACCAATCCTGTACCCCAGGATGTTCTCAAACTCATGGAAACCTTCTACATAAGCCTCCTGAGTTCTAGGATTATAAACATTAGCCACTACACAAAGGTTATTCAATATTCACTTGTCCCCACTACATACACACTTTCCCTTAGCCCCTCATTCCCGTGTAGCAGTCATCTGTGGACACCCAAGCTGCTCTGAGAGACTTATCACATGTGTGGGTCTTACTCCTAACACTCTCTTGGAAAATAATACCTGGTGATTTCAATTACCAGGTATGCAGTCTTTCTAATCATTTTATTACTCTATTAATTTATTCTTGTTTAATGATCTAGAACTTCACCTTGTCCCTGCTTTCATGCCTAGGATCACATCTTAGATCTTGACAGATAAAACAAAAAAGACAATAAGGCAAAAAAAACATAGTAGGAAAAGTTTGCCCCCTGCATAATCTCAATTTTATACATTGTTTCCCCCACCATTGTCTCTTTTCATTCCTAGTCAATTCCAAAAACACACCCATACCAGGAGTGTCTTAATCTTCCTTGGATCTCTAATCTCAAATCCTCTGACTTTACTTTTAACTTGACACTATTTATGTATCCTCCTTACAAGTCCAATCTTTGGACCACTGCACTCTTGTTTGTGTTCAGCTGTCTAACTCCACTTGTATTCTCAGGCCACCGAATGTAGAGATAGCAAATCCTTGTGGATTGTATTCTGTTTGAATGCATCATGTCAAGAACATTAAAGGTGTCAAGAAATTTTACTACATTTCTGCAGTCATTTATATTACCCTAGATAATTTAGCAGTTCCCTTTCTTTTCAAGCTTCTGGTACAATTAATATCTTCACCATCAGGTGAAGATGTTTTTATCAGTATTGAATCATGAAAATGTAAAGAATTAGGAATTGCCACACCTCACTACCACTGTCAACACCCAGCACCTGCACCACATAGTCCTATTGCTAAGGTTTCCAGTTGAAGTGTTTTCCAGAGACCATGTGTTGAAGCATTGATCACCAGCATGTGCCTCATGTACACACTTGTGTAGCCAGAGGAGGAAGTCAAGTGTCATCCTCTATCACTCATCCGCATCTTTTCTTAAAATGGAAGCACTCACTAAACTTCAGGCTGTGGTTTCTTTGGTCATACTGGCACAGCAGAGAGCCCCAGTGATTCTTCAGTCTCTGCTCCCAACAGAGCTAGGCTTACAGTAATGCATTACCACAAACAGATATTTATGTTAAAGTTGCGGAATTGTACTGAGAGAGAATAGGGCCTTCTTAGGCACTCATGATTGTGTGGCAAGTACTTTTACCCACTGAGCCATGTCTCCAGCACCATCAGGGATGTTTCTTACAAAGCCTTAGTAATTTTAGTGTTCAAATACAATGCCCTCTTGACTGCTATCAACCAATTTACACACATATACTTTAGTCAACATATAGAGTAAAATGCAACTCTGGAATATTTCACACAGATACAATCTACATTATAATATTATATCCAATTTGATATTTTGTTTCATATTTTTGTGGTATATTTTTATTTATCCTTATCAAAAATTATATATATCTGGGATAGTGTGGTGGCTTAGTGTATAAAGTGTCACACAGGCCTGAGGACTTGACTTTAGATCTCCAGCATGCACATAAAATGACAGGCATGATCATATAGACACTAAGAGACTAAATGAAGTGAGTTCTGGGTTCATAGGAAAACCCGTCTCAAAAAATGAGGCATAGAGTGATTGAGAAAGATGGCTTCCACACATGCTCACACACTCTCACATCATCACACATATAAGTACACAAATACACGTGTACACACACACACGCAGAAGCACATAAAGTAGCACCCCAGCATAGAAATAAAATTGTTCTTCCATTAGGAATTTATTTAAAATGATATTTTCTCAAATAATAAATATGATCAAATACGACATATATTTAGTTTATATAAGTGAGAGAAGCTGGGAGTCATTGCAGTGTTTATGAGGTTTGTTCTCTTGTATTATTTTCTCCTGTGCTACACAATGATACCTATCTCCTTTCTATGTGCTAGTTTGTTGCAGGGGAGTTACATACCTCCTCTGGAGCTTTACATGGCTTCTTTCTAAGTTGTATGAACAATGCAGTGTACAGAGATGAAATCCCCTGTAGTGCACTTGGGAGGTAAAGAGCCTTTGAGTCTGATCTTATAGAGAATTGGTAAAGATCACCTGAGTTCAAATCTTATTTCCACCCATTTATGGCTTTAGAATTTGGGACCAGGTCTGGAGAGATAGATTAGTGTTTAAACGCTTGCCTGTGAAGCCTAAGGACCCCAGTTTGAGGCTTGATTCCCCAGGACCCACGTTAGCCAGATGCACAGGGGGTGCACATGTCTGGAGTTCCTTTGAAGTGGCTGGAGGTGCTGGTAGGCCTATTGTCTCTCTCTCTCTGCCTCTTTCAGTCTGTCACTGTTAAATAAATAAATAAAAGTAAACAACACCAAAAATAAGAATTTGGGACCAATTACTCAACTCCTTACTACTTCAGTTTTCAAATGGGAGTAATAAAGTCTCATCTCATAGGATTATTATGATTAAATTAATTAGTGCACAAAAAATTTAGCATAAGACTTAGCACAAACTATAATTATTGTTAACTCTTTACTTAATGGTAAGTAGAGAATTTGTTGATATTTAACTTCCATTGTTCATGTCTGCCTCTAAGTCAATGATATTCTTTTGTTTAGGAAGAACAACAAAGAGACAATATCATTATTTATATTAAAAAAACAATTATTTGTTAGATATAAAAAGGTATTTATGCATGTGATATAGCTTTGATAGTTTGCTTGGTATAATTAAAATTGAATTTATTTACCACTGTTATTTAGTGATTCTGATAATGTCCAATGAAATATGTTGCTGTTCCTTGGTGAAATTTTAATTATTTTCTTCAGGGAAAAATATTTAACAAAAATAAATCAACTCATGGTATAGTTTCCTTTTCTTTTCTTTTTTAAAAATAGTTATTTCTCTCGTTAATTTTCTCCAATACTAGTAGTCAAGAAAAGGCATGCGGGCCTGCCTTCAACAGTTTCTCTCATAAATCAACTTTTAGGTCAGCTTTACTAAACAGTGTGATAATTAGTCTCAGTTTCCTGAACTACTCAGTTTATACTGCAAACTGTGCATACATCCTCATCTAAGAGACAAAAACCTAAGTACAAGGGAAGGTCGTGGGCATCTGAAGAAGGGGAAGTTGTGGAATAAAGCTTAACTTTTCTATTCCTCACCTTTGTCACATTTGCTGTCATAGTTCAATAATGTTAAGAACTAAGGAAATACAAAGGACATCAAAGAAGGAAACAAACAAACAAGCAAACAAATAACAGAGTTCCCTCCCTTGAAGTAGGTATACTCTGGTGTGGAACTCCTACAATAAGTATATAAGTCATAATATAATGTCCAGAAATCATATGTGCTTGCCTATTCAGAGACAGACCCTCTGAGGATGTATCACTTGGGTAAGCACTTGACAGAAGCTCAAGAGTCCTGAAGGAAAAGTGACTTGGATAGAGGGCATCCAGGTCAAAGTCTCTGAACTGGAAAGCATTTGTATGTGAAAACTGGAAGGTGGAGCAGTGAGGCCAAGCACATGATCACCCGACATGCTCTGGGAGATGAGGTCAGAGTGATGCTGGGTTCCAGGTCATGCTGGCCTTTGAGAGCAGAGACAGGAACCACCAGAGTTCAGAACAGAGGTTTACTGTGACTCACATGTTCAAAGGATACTGCCTTTAATTTTCTCTCTTCTCATGTCATTCTCTCTCAAATCCCCATATTTGTTCTGCTTACAAATAATGTGTGGACTTGGAAACTTGCACCACTTGATACTGGGACAGGGTCACGATGCCCAGTGTCCTGATGTGTACAATTGGTAGGTACAATTGGCAGGTGTTTCTGGAACAGGTTCTAATGTCCCATACAAAAAAAAAAAAATCTGAATTTTATTAAGCTGTCTACAAGAAAATGAAAATTAGATTCAGTGAGGATACAGTCCACTATGCAAACCAAGTGAGTGTTGTCCATTGTCTAATATTTCATTCATTTATCCAGCCATTATGTATTGAACCTTTACCATGTGCCATCACTGTACTCAACATCACAGTAATGGCGATGAATGAGATGATGAAGGGTTTTGTCATGTATATTTCAGTTTACTTACCTACATATAACTCTAGGAGTGTTTTTCTGAGAAAAAAAAATCACTAGACTACACTAGTGGTTTTAAAAAGTACTACTGTACTCAAATATCACAGTAGATCAGTTTGGCTCTTTTATACTCATGCATTTACCAAAGTTATACATTTATAAGGATGAGATGTCTGGATTTACTATCACTGTTAAATCTATACATGTTCCTGCTTATAATACCATCCTTGGGCACAAAGCAATTTCAATTAATTCCAAGTGTCTAAGTGAATATACTTTGCCCCTGGCACATTGGTCATTCATTTATTCTGCCTCTAATAATCTAAGACTTTTCAAAGAACTTCTTATTAAATTAAAATGAAGCATTCAAAAGACACAAATGTCTCTTGAAGTGAAATATATGTAACAAGATTAAAAACTCACTCTTTTCTAAGAAGAGAACCAAAAAGAAAAGAAAAGAAAAGATTAAAGATTTGAGATGTGAAATCAATCATCCAAAAGAGGAAAGTATTTTAAAGATTTATAGAGTTCTAGAAAATAATTTTCATAGCTCTATATAGACATAAATCAATCAGACATGTGAGCAAATTATATTTTGAAGAAAATGAACTCATTAATAAAACAAGAATTTGCTAATAACTTACATAGGAAAATCTGAGACTTCTAATTCTGAGGGTACATGAACAAATGAATGAATTTTGTTCAAGATGAGAGAAATGCGATTATTTATATACTGTTTGACATGCAAAATTTCTGAAAGTTAGAATTAGGGTTTTTTTTTTGGCTTGTTGTATTATGTATTTATTTATTTATTTTGAGACAAGGTCTCATTAAGTACCTCTGGCTGGCCTAGTACACCCTATGTATCCTAGAGTGGGATAATCTTCCTGCCTCAACCTTGCAAGTTCTGGGATTATAGGTATATATTACCACACATGTCTAAAATTTGTTTATTGATAGTTCCTTCCCAGTTTAGCTAGTTAGCTACATTTTGTTATGTGACCTGTCAATGAGGATTTAGAAAAGATCCCGCTGGGAACTTTTGCATAACAACTTCATTGTTATCTGAAAAAGAACCCGGATAAATTAATGTGTCTTGACTTAGTTTTTGTTTTATTTCCAATACTGATCAAGGTTACTTTACTATAACCAAGGCTAATATTTACATTTAAATAAAAGTCTTATGAATGTCCTATGGCATCATAGGAGTCCTTTAAAACATCTGAAATGCAAATGCTAAATGAGATTGATATCACCCCCTACAAGGCTCAAGGACCAATGCAGGGGGGGGGGGGCGGATAGAGTGGAAGAAGCCAGACGATGATTTTCCCCTTCCTCCTTTCTCCAGCCTCCCCAAGCCCTCCCCCTTCTGTTTACAAATCACATTCTGCACTAACCTCATCCTTTCTACTCATCTCTTTCCAATACTTGCTCATACTTACCATTCTATGTAGGTTTTGCACATATTTATTCCATTAATACTTACAGGCATTACAAGCTAGGAGGTACATATCACAGAGAACATGCTGTTTTGTGTTTCTGAGTTTGGGTCACTTCACTTTATATAATTCTTTCCAGATCCAGTCATTTTTCTGAATGTGTCATAATTTCATTTTTCTGTAACTGCTGAATGGAATTCCAGTGTGCATGTGTATCACATGTTAATTATCCAGTCATCTGTCAGTGAACATCTTAGCTAATTCCAATTCTTAACTACTGTAAATAGAGCATGGATAAACATGGACATGCCAGTATCTGTAGTAGAGTGTGGAGTCCTTAGAATATATGACCAAAAGTGGAATAGTTGAGTCATATGAGAGTTATATTTCTAATTTTTTGATATACTTACAAAATGTTTTCCATAAAAGCTATATTCTCACAAGTAGTGAATAAGAGTTATTCTTTCCCTGCATCTTTGTGATCAGGTGACCATAGCCATCTTGGCTAGGGTTTCTGAGATTGATTTTAATTCACATTTCCTTGGTGGCTAGGGATATTGAACACGTTTTAAAGCACTTATTGACCATCTGCTTTTCTTCTTTTTTGTGCTGTTTGCCATTTCACTAGCTCATTTGATGATTGGAAGTGTTTTTCTGTTTATTTTTTTTCATTTATTTGCACAATCTGATTATTAGACTTTATCTGAGATATCTCTGACAAAGGTTTTATCCCTCTCTGGCTGTCTGGTGAATTTTCTGATTGATTATTTTGCTATACAGAAACAGGTTTTTTAAATTGTTTTTTATTACAATTTATTTATTTTTTATTAATTAGTTTTATACTCAGTGAATACAGTCAAGTTGGTACCATTGTTAGGCTCATTCATGTCCTATCCTCACCCCTGACCCCTCCTTGTTGGATAATCTGCTTCTCTTTTTCAGATAGATGCAGATCCTAAGGAGAGAACCACCCCATCATACCTCAAAAGGACCCAGCTGAAACTAAGAACAATTGGCAAAACAAGCAAGGGTGGTGCTTTCTTGGTGAACCTGGTACCAGCACAAGGGTGAAGGAGATCAACACAGAGAATAATCAACTCCTACCAAATCAAATATCCAGAGACACAGAGGCCCCCAATACCTCATCACTGAAGCAGACCAAAAAATTTGTTTTATGTGACAGGTTATATACTATCACCCCCTTGCTCCAACTCCTGTTACCATGGGGGCCCCCATCAGTGGGGTTATGGTAATCACTGAAGGGTCATGAAGGCCTTAGTTAGAGGCATTTTAATTTCTTATACAATAGGCCATATCCTATTCTATTTGAGTCCTATCTAGAAAGTTCCTTCCTATGCCTATGTCATGAAGTATGTTTCCACTCTAGCAATATCATTGTTTCAGGTTTATGATTAAGGTCTTTGACCCACTTTGAATTACTTTTCAAGATACCACACACACACACACACACAAAAATCAAAACAGGATACAAAAGGATGAAAATATGCTTCTGGATTTGCAGAATTAATATACTTAAAATGGCTATGTTATCAAAAGTAATGCAAGGCCTATAAAAATCCTATGATGTTCCTTATTGAGCTAGAGAAAATAATCCAAGAATTCATATGGATACAATAAAGACAACCACGAACAGCCAAGGGAGAGCCTTTGGAGAGCCTAGGGAGAAAGAATACAGCTGGATGTAATACAACACCTGATCTCAAATTGTTCTACAGAACAACAATGACAAAGAAAGTATGGTACTTGCACTAAAATAGACATAAAGAGCAATGGATTAGAACAGAAAAGTCAGGAAGAAATCCACAGTAGATATTGTATTTTATATTCACATTAGCAATATTTTTTTGTTGTTTCTCACCTTATCCTTATCAACTATTCTTTTTTTTTTTTTTTTTTGGTTTTTTTCGAGGCAGGGTCTCACTCTGGCTCAGGCTGACCTGGAATTCACTATGTAGTCTCAGGGTGGCCTCGAACTCACGGCGATCCTCCTACCTCTGCCTTCCGAGTGCTGGGATTAAAGGCGTGTGCCACCACGCCCGGCTTTCAACTATTCTTGAAAAAGCTTTTAATTTCAAGCATTTTGGGGGGTAGTAGTGCTATCTATTTTTAATAAACTTTGCTGTATTTCCTTCCTTTGTGTTTCAATTTGTGCAGTTTTGATTTTCTACTTTCATGTTCCCTGATCTTTTCTTTTGTAGTCTCCAGTCTCGGGTGACCCATTCTGTAAATGCTTTATTTCAGCTAGTGTGTTCTTCAGTTAGACTCCATTTTGCAGATTTTTTAAAATAAGCCTAACTCATCTATTGACATTTCATATTTGTTTTCTGATTTTATTAATGCTTTCCTTTATAGTCTTAAATATAATGATAACAGTTGTTTTAAGGTAATTATTTTTCTAATTTTATCTTCTCAATCATTCTAGATAACTGCTTCTAACTATTGCTTTTCATGAGATGACTCACATTTTACTTGCTTCTTTGCATGTTTAGTAGTTTTGATTGTATGTCACTCTTTATAAATTCTGTGTGGTTGAATGCATGTATTTTTTTGGTTTGTTGTAATATAGTTAATTTTTCCCAGCAGACACTCTAACTTGCTTACACATGATCTCTTTGAGATGAATCCTAAACTTTGAGAGCAGAATATCTTTGCTTAGGGATGAGGTAAGTTTTACTGCTAATGTCTGGCTATTTTTTACCTTGAAAAATCCAGTCATGGGTTGGAGAGATGGTGTAGTTAAGGTTAAGTAGTTAAGGTTAAGGTGCTTGCCTGTGTAAGGACCCATGTTTGATTCTCCAGGTCCCATGTAAGCCAGATGCACAAGGTAACACAAGCACAAAAAGCCACACAAGGGCACAAGATGGAGCAGATATCTGGAGTTAGATTGTAGTGGCTGAAGGCCTTGGCATGCCAATTCTCTCTATATCTCTCTCTAAATCCTGATCTCACGCTCTCATGTTAAAAAAAAAAAAAGTCCAGTCTGTTGGGCTTGCCTCAAAAAAACAATAATTAATAGGATCAGGAGTCACGACCCTAACTATAACTCTAACTTCTCCCAGCCCTACTTGTGATCCAGTTATCTGACTTACTGCTCCTTGTGAGTCATTCTTTCCCTAGTTGCTTTCTTTTCCCAGTGTGCATGCACAGTCATTTTGACATTCAGCCAAACACTGAAAAGGGCTCCTTTGCAGACTTACACACTTCGTCCTTGGCACCAGTCTCCATTTCTAGTAACCTACCTGGCAGATCCTAGTTTCTTCAGCAGTCCAAAACTGCCAATGTATCTCTAACATGTTGGAGAGGTCATTGGGCTCCAATTGGATTTCCCTTCAGAGCCATTAAAATTACCTTGTATCAGATAGGACAATTGGACTGAAGAGATTTCTCAGTGGTTGATGGTACTTGCTTTCAAAGTCTGATGGCCCCCAGTTTGATTCCCCAGTATCCACATAAAGCCAGATGTACAAAGTGACCCATGTGTCTGGAGTTTGTTTGCAACAGGCAGCCCTGGCATGCCCATTCATTTTCTCTCTCTCTCTCTCATATGTAAATATTAAAATAACAAACAAACAAGGAAGTAGGGAAATTGTAGGGATGCCCCTGTTTTTAGTAAGGGCTTATAGTCCTCTCCTATCAGCTAATATCTAATAGCCATTTTAATGTATGTTGTCTACTTTTAGAGTCATTTATGGTAAGATAATACTGTAATATTAGTTACTATACTATATACAGAAGCAGAAGTGTTTCTTGTGTGTGTATATGTGCATATTTATATATGTGGGAATGCAGACATGCATATGGATACATATACCTGTGTATATGCACGTGAAGGCCAGAGAACACCTGTGTATACCATCCTCATATATCCAATCTGACTCTTCTGAGACAGATCTCTCATTGTCCTGGAGCTCACCTACTGGGCAAGATTAGCTGACTAGCAAGTTCCAGGAATCCTCCTGTCTCCACCTCCCTAGCGCTGGGAATGTAATCATGTATCACCACACACGACATTTAGGTCCTAGTGCTTGCTGACTGAGCCATATCCCTGGATTTACAAATACAGAGGTCTATCTTTGTTAAACAGCTTTTATATGTTTACTAACTTCTTATCTTTCATTTTATTAAATTTTTCTTCATATGTCTACTTTTCAAAAACATTTTATTGCTTTTAAGTAGTTCTTTATATATTCTGTATGCTTAAGGTTTTTACTAATTAAACTTTCTACAAATTTTTCCCAGTCTGCATTTTGCCCTTTAACTTTTTTAATTGCGAATTAGCAAGTCCCAGCAGAAAAAGTCAGGATGAATTGAAATCTAAAGGAGTTGCTTCTGCAAAAAACAGTCATTTTGTTCCCAACTTCTCCAGTTTAGGTCGTTTTATGGTTTCTAAACTCATTGATAGAAAGAAGCTATATCCCTACAAGTGAAAAATTAGAGCAAACATACATGATAATGATTCAGTTCTTTCTCCAAACAGCCAATGCAATTTCAAGTAATACTAGAGAAAAGGACAACACCAAATATCTGAAACTATTTCCAGCAGCCAAGATAGTATTTCATTAGAGACAGGAGAAAGATAGCAAAAGTTAATTCTGCTTTTTAGCTGGAACTTCCTATTATGTCTCTTTTTTATTCTCTAGGTTGAGCTGTAACTTTAGAATCCTGAAAGTTCAACTGATTAATAACTTTGCCTAACAGCTGCTGTGTAGGACTTGGCATTTTGCTAGAGTAGATTTATATAGTCTGAAAAATCAGGCAGTTAACATTCCAATGGAATAGAAAACACTTATGATCTTGACCTTGTCCTAGGTTAAATTGTCTGCTAAACATCAAAATCTAAGTCCAAAGGAATCAAAATCAACTGTGAATCCAAGAAGAAAATCTCAGGTATGGGATATATTGCCATGGGAATTTGAAGACCCCTACCAAGTGTATTTCCATAGTATAATAAATAACTTGATATTTAATTGAATAGCCTGTCTCAGATGTCTTGACCACTAAATCCTGCAAACCTTTTGTATTTTATGCATGTATTTATGTATGTGTGTATGTATGTGTTTATGTGTTCATGTTTGTGCAAGTGTGGATGCATGTGTGTGTATGTGGAGGCCTTGGATATCATTCCTCAGGAATTATGTCCATTTGTTTTTGAGACAGGTTCTATCATTGACCTGGAACTTGACAACTAGGCTATTCTAGTTGCCCACTGAGTCCCAGGGTTCTTCTTGTTTCTGCTTCCCCAGCACAGATTACAAGCACATGTCATCACGTTTGGCTTTTTCATACAGGGTCTGGAAATCAAACTCAGATCCTCTTCTTGTGAGGCAAGCATTCTACTGAGTGGGCTATCAACCCAGACTCCATAAAAGTTTTATTGTCGTGGGCTTCTCATTTTTGTAATTGTGTCCTTCTAGCATCTGGATTACATATGTTTTGCAAGTTCTTCAGTGCTTGTGATGATTAATATTGATAGATAAATTGGCAGGGATTAACATCACCAATAAGACAAACCTCTGGGAATGTTTGTGAGGCAGTTTCTAGATTGGGTTAAATGAGATGGAAGATCTGCCATAAATGCAGGTGGCATCACTTTTGTAATATTGGACTTCATAGAAAGGAGAAAGCAAGTTGTGCTGCCAGCGTTTATCACTCTCTTCTTGCTGACTGTGGATTCCTAGTGGCCAGCTGCTTCATGCCCTTGTCACAATGCCCCTCCCCTCATGAGGGGCTGCATGTCCAAGCTGTGAGCTAAAATAACCCCTTCCTTCCTTTGTCACAACGATGAGAAAAGTAACTAGTTCAATGTCCTGGCCCCTTTTACTAAGCTAGAATAATTGAGTTAGTTAGATCTATATGGCACAAGTGAAAGGATTTCCTACACCTCATCCTGAATCTGTCACTAAATTCTCTCCTTTGAGATCAATTAAAAGCACCTAGCCGTCTATGAGTGCAGTGTGGATATAAACTAAAATATCACACTGATTAGCATCACAGAAAGTCCTAATATCAAGCAGACACAAAAACTCACTGAAAGTGGGCTTGACACATCCAGTTTGAGCTTTAGCAGGATGCCATGGCACAAACATGATGCATGAACTGGTCACAGTCTGGACTCGCATGTTATCAAAATCCCACACCTCTTATTCAGCTTACGGCAAAGATCATACAGAGAATACCTTATGATCAGCTAATAGAAGAAATGCTAGAAGTTTGCAAAGTTGAATCACATTAGGGTCTGTATACAAGCAAAAACTTAACAGTTACTTAAAGGCTATCTGGAATGACTCTGAACAATCATGTTTTTAATCAATGTCTAATTCATGTACTTTGTTGGGCAAAGAACTTACCAATGATTAAGTGATCAATGGTTAAAAAACATACCCACGGTTATGTACTCTCCACAGTCAGTCAGACAATACAGAATGGCATAACTAATGGAGTGTGGATGGGAAGACAGGAAGATTGAATACAAGAAGGTCTGGTGTAGATACATATAAGTACATGAGAATTGGGAACACAGATATTGATGTTTCTCTCATGGACAGTAACAACTACAGAAGACATACTGATCAAGCATGTTAAAATAATGATTGTGTGCTGGAGAGATGGCTTAGCGGTTAAGCGCTTGCCTGTGAAGCCTAAGGACCCTGGTTCGAGGCTCGGTTCCCCAGGTCCCACGTTAGCCAGATGCACAAGGGGGCGCACGCGTCTGGAGTTCGTTTGTAAAGGCTGGAAGCCCTGGCGCGCCCATTCTCACTCTCTCCCTCTATCTGTCTTTCTTTCTGTGTCTGTCGCTCTCAAATAAAGAAATAAAAAATTTTAAAAAATGATTGTGGCTTTAGGGCAACCAAGTACATAAGGTATAATAATTAAAGGAAACTCTCATTCTTTGTTGCTAACTCTGCATGTGAGCAACCTTTGAGTGAATGTGTCCTGACTGTGTATGCCCTAGACACTTGTCTTATGTCACTGTAGTCAGACATCAGCAAAGCTCTTTAACTGACTAATGAAATGAATTATACTTTGCCCCTATAATATGGACCTTTTAGGATTGTTAAGTCTTGGCCCCTAAAGGGAAAATATATTTCCAGAGCCCAGGGAAAAGCTATGACTGATGCCTGGGTTCTTTGAGTCCAATGGCCATCCACTAAGAGTTACCATCTTGGTAAGGATAACTAGATGATGATCAACAGGAGAGAGTGCTGTTGCTAAGCAATGATGTAATATCAACACTTAGACAATCCATTTGTGAACTTATTAAACCACTCCAAGTCTGACAGAAAATGGGCACTATTCAAACAACTTTGTTCTGGAAAGAGCAGCAATACATCTAGGATTGGTGGAGTTGGTATCTGAGGATAAGAGAAATATGGATTGAATCATAAAGAGGAGAGATAATGAATCTTAAGCCAGTTTCAGGAGTTAAAATTCACATAATTAACCCAATTCTAAGTTATCCTCAGAAAGAGGGGTCCACCATTTAGGCAAAGGACATCCTAAAACGTGAATGAGAAATGAGCATGGCATGACGGGTGGGCTGGGGGTATGGATGGATGGGCTTGGGCTGTGGTCACTGGGATGGCTGTGCACAGAGAGCAAATACAGTGAGCCCTCTGGGCTTTTCTCAGATGTAGACAACTATCTGGCCACACTCTTGTCAGAGCTGGTGTACAGAAGCAAATTTTCATAGGTCCTGACACTTTGGCCCCAGGCAACCTAAGTCTGAAAGGCTGAAAGGTACTATTTTGAGGACAACTTGAATTATGCTTCTGCCCAATCTTCTTTTCCTTCTACTTTCTTCCATAGGACTTGATCTCAAGTACATTCCCTAGTAGACATTCCAGCAAGTGACATGGCCTGAGTTTCCTTCCTCTTCTACTATATTAAATAGAAAACCAGTCCATTTTAATGATTAGATGACAATTAAAATGTTCAGGCATAGTGATAGTAAAACTCTTGGGCATTAATTCATCATACTGTGATTACTATTGTAAATTTAGATTAGAAGTTCAAAATTGATGACAATATTATTTGGTCTATGAAGAAAACATGAATATGAATTTTGATGGAACCCAGCACCATTATAAAGTCAACATTATTGCTCAATTAAGAAACATATGACCCTGAGCTATACAAGGGTTGCGTTGTATTGTATTTTGAAATTAGGGGCTGGCAAGTTTGTCTCATCTAAATAAGTGGCAAAATAGTGTACATGTCAGGCTTTGAGGCCATATGGTCTTTGTCCCCAACTCTAAGCTGGGCTGTTCGGTTACAAAAGCAGCCACAGAACTCATAAACAAAGAGCATGGCTGTGTTCCAGTAAAACTCTATTTACAAAATAGGCAGGATTCCAAATATGACCAGAGAAAAGTCCTTTGCCAATCTCTGCCTTAATTCATGAACATCTAAATGAGCTCTAAAATTTTATGAATCAACATAGAACTTATGCTCAACATTTAGAAGTCTGTTTATATACACTCAGTAAGAGTTTTGACATTAAAAAAATGGATACAGTTCAGTGGTAAAACATGTGCCTAACATTCACAAGGCCCTAGGTTAGCTTGTCCCTACAAACAAAACAAAAAAAAAATAACACTGTTAATGTAATGCAGTTGAATCATGTAAATTTTGTGAAATATTCAAAGACAAGCATGGTGACAATTATTTTGTAAGTTTTACCTTCTAAGAACATTTATTTGTTAAAGGAAAAATACATTAAAGAGAGAGGCACAAAGATATTTATATGCCAAAAGAGATTTTTTTCCAACTAAAGTACATATTTTTAAAAATATATTTTATTTATTTATTTGAGAGAGAGAAAGAGCCAGAGAGAGAAAGAGCCAGACAGAGAGAAATAGAGGGAGAGAATGGGTACACCAGGGCCTCCAGCCCCTGCAAATGAACTCCACATACATAAGCTCCCTTGTATATCTGGCTTATGTGGGTCCTGGAGAAGCAAACCAGGATTCTTAGGCTTTGGAGGCAAATGCCTTAACTGCTAAGACATTCCTCCAGCCCCTAAGCTATATTTTATATAGAAGAGCCAATTAAAGTCACTAGAGAATCAAAATTATTCACATTGAAATGAAAATGTGATGGAAATCACAGGGAGTTTAAAATGAACTCATTGTATCATAGGGAAAATGCAATTGTCAGAAAATTAGGAGAAAGTATTTAAATGGACACAACCAAGAAAATGGTTAGAATGGATATATATGTATATATAAAACTATATCTCTACTTTCATTCCATAGATAATTACCACAGTGTTTTCCTTAGCTTATTTTATACATTTATTTTAGAAAGAAGTATTTTCAGTTGATATGAAAAGAATATTTCATAGGATAGTTAGACTAGTACACAATTTACCAGTGAATGCACACAGAAAAATCATATTAACAAATTGATGTTAGTGCCTTTTTCATCCTCAAAACCATCCTGTTTGGAATATAAAGTATTTTTCTCTCTCTGACATTGATCAGTCAAATCAAAGGATCCTCTTCAAATTTATGTTTTCTTCATGGCAAAGAATGAAATTGTAATAATTCCCATTCACTATGTCAGGTCATATCACACAATGTCATCTAATGCTCACAAAAATGCTGTTATGCATATTATCTTCTCTATTCCAAAAAAAAAAAAAAAATGAAGCTAAGAATAGACTGCAAGATAAAGTGAATTGCTGAAGATCACACCGAAAGAATTTACAAGGATAGGATTAATGGGGTTTTGTTTGCATGTCTATTATGCCATGTTTCACAAAAAAGATTTGTAATCTTATCATTAAAATCATGTTATTACCTTATAACAAAGCTGAAAATAGATTTTTTTTTAATCTGAAGCTTCAGCATGAAGAAATCACTTTGTTAACATTTGGGGGATTTCTTCAATGAGCCTTATGTATGTCATAGTGTGGATATGTGATTAAGATCATGCATTACACTGAATTCCTTTAGTCTTTAGTCTGAGACAACAATCAAAATGTGCTAATGGTGAACACTGACCATCAAAATTGCCATAGGATGTTGACCATGCAGCAGCATAGTCATACTCTATAAGCATTTTTTTTCTTGTTCTTTGAGAATCTCAGAGTATCATTCATAACATTTCATATGAGACATATATGGCCAAATGTTATATAGAGTATTTATCACACTTGACTCCATCCATGGCTACATTCATCAGGCTAAGTTCCTTGTGAGCAGAGACTATGCTTTTTCCAACTTTGAAGCCTATGGCACAGCTACTCCCTAGGACCTTCCAAGGTTGTGTGGAATTAAAGTGCACTTTGCACTTTGCTATCCGGAAGATGGCTTTGGAAAGTGATGCTGAAAGTCTTGAATAGTTGACATGTAATTAGAGGAAGTCTGAATGGAACAAATTGCAAGATACTCTCTTTGTAACATTACTTAGATTCAAAAAATGATGACATTTTGAAAATCTTTTCTCTAAAAAAAAAGAAAGAAAAATGAAGCACTTCACAAATGCAATCGAACCGCAGACACTTATCAAGATAACTATTCCTCCCATGACTAATAAAGAATGCTTAGGCTCTTGTCATTATAACTGGTTTTTATAGTCTGTTTTACTTTTTATTGTGGGGAATGGAGGAAGGAGAATATTCTTCTGGATTATAGTGGGTCATTACTTAGTTTGGTGTTTTGCTCTGGTTTGTATCTGTAGATAATGATTTTAGATGAAAAAAAAATACAGCTTGTCTTAATTTCAGTTATGTTCTTCCCCACGTCTTTTTCTACTGATTACATTTTAGTTTTTTGTAGGGGTGTTTCTTTCTCCCTCTCTCTCTCTCTCTCTCTCTCTCTCTCTTTCTCTCTCTCTCTTTTAGATAGGGTTTTACTTTAGTCTGGCTGACCTAGAGCTCACTCTGAAGCCAGGCTTGTCTTGAACTTATGGAGATCCTCCTAACTTATCCCGAGTACTATAGTTATAGGTATAAGCCAGCTCTATTTCAGAAAATTTTATTTCAGTGTTATATTTATTATTTGTGTTAACATCCTTATTTTGCTAGAACTGAATTGGAAAGATTTTTAATGAAGAGACTTTCTGATGTTGGACGGATGCAGCTTCTTGCTACTTCATTGCAGTACACAGACTCAGGTTCCAATTACAGATTATTTTTTATTAACTCATTGGAACCTCGGGTTTCTATTTGTGTGATAGTGACAACCATTTCCTAGTGGTCCTTTGAAGGCAATAGGTAAAGTCTTAGGCATGAGGCCAGAATGTGATACATGATGCCACAAATAACGTTATGAAGGCTGCAGGAGTAGGGAAGGGGGAATGTCCATCAGAGTTGAAGTTTTGGTTAGACATGAGAAATAAGTGTTTCGGATCTAATGCACAGCATAGTGGCTATAGTTTATAATAATGTATTGTACATTTCAAAATTGGTAAGAAGACAGAGTTTACATATTCTTATCATAAAAATCATATTGAGATGATAGATGTATTTCTTAACATTAATTATTCAAAAATGTGCACATGCATTAAAACATCTCATTGGGCTGGAGAGATGGCTTAGCGGTTAAGCGCTTGCCTGTGAAGCCTAAGGACCCCGGTTCGAGGCTCGGTTCCCCAGGTCCCACGTTAGCCAGATGCACAAGGGGGCACACGCGTCTGCAGTTCGTTTGCAGAGGCTGGAAGCCCTGGCGCGCCCATTCTCTCTCTCTCCCTCTTATCTGTCTTTCTCTCTGTGTCTGTCACTCTCAAATAAATAAATAAAATTATAAAAAAAATAAAAATAAAACAATAAAACATCTCATTATACCCCATCCATAAATGTAATTTTTTCAATTTAAAATTTAAAAAGAAAGACAAAAATCAAGAAAAAAGAAAAAAATTAAAAGATAGTTGTTTTCATAGTTTCCTTTCTAAAAGTTGAAAGTGCAAACAGAAGAAAAACATACAAATGAGGACCTGTGAGTTTCTCGGAAAAGCTGCTTATTCCACAAGAATAAGATCATGCAATGTATACACAGAATTCTCAGTGGCATATACACTAGAACAATAAATTCCTATCACATTAATTCCAATTAAAAATGTTATGGTTAGAGGCAGGAAAATATAAAAAGGCTCCTTTAGTAGATATAGGAAAGGACATAGTGATAAGACTCATAACCTAGATGAAAGAAAGGAAGAAAGGCATGTGGAAATGACCTAGGAGTCAGGGCCAACCAGCAGACACACCTACTAAGTATCAGACAGGGTGCTGGCTCTATGGATATAAGCAGAAATCCCAAACCCTGACTTCAAGTTACTTATGCACAGGCTACCATGCTATAGAGAGGAATCATGATCCAAGGCACAAAAGGAAAATAATAAAGACAGAAGGGGCTTTCAAGCCATTGGAACCAGTGTGGATAAGGCAAGAGAGGACGAGGGCTTCCACCTCTCTAGAACTATACTGAGCAGTTGGTGAATAGGGATTAGAGGAACAGTGACAGGCATGGAGTCAGGATTGGAATCAATGAAAGAGTCTAAGAGGCCATTGCAAGGCTATAGTTCTGGTCACACATAAGTGTCTACAGTTATGCAAATAAACCTCTGGCCTAGAGTAGTCAGTTTGGGCTTCTGCCACAGTATATCACTGGCTGTGTTGCTTAAATAATTGTTTGTTGTAATTTGTAGGCTGCAGGCCTAGGATCAGGATCCCAGAATGGTAAGAATCTGAATGAGCAATCTCTTCTTGGTTCATAGGTGGTCTCTAACTGTTACCTCAATTGGGATGACGAGTGGGAGGGAAAGAAAGAGACTAAGGGAATGAGAAAAAGAAAAAAGAGAGCAAGATAGAAAGAAAGATGGGGAAAGCAAGTTATTTCATGTCTCTTATGAGGGCACTAATCTCTATAAGTTTCTACCTTCATGACCCCACTTCCAAATTCCATAACAATGGGTGTTGGGCCTTAAAAGGCCCGGATGCGAGGCCTAGTGGAACTTCCTGAGCCTAGCTAAAGTTTGGCGATCTGCCTCTGGCCAGCTATGACTCAGCAAGATGCCTAATGGCCTCTGGCCTGTTACTACTGCATAGGAGTTGGAATTCCTGAACCCACTCGCTTAGAACCAGTCATTTCAAAAGTCTTGGTATACTATTGGCCCTTACCTCTCTCCCCATCCTAGAATCCCCACCCTCATTCTCAACACAGTATAGGCAACCACCTGTAACAATAAAGTAAGTTCTTGCTTCGACAAGACTCCCAGCTTGGTGGTGTGTTCCTGGCCATCGACACTCACCCTCCTCCTCAACCCCTTGGGAGGAACGGGCAGGCCTACTCCTTCCTCAGCACTACCTGCTGGAGGAGCCCAGCAAATGGGGATTAGAGTTTTGTTGTAGTAGGTTCCACCCAGACACAGTTACAGGAGTAAGGGGTTTATTTCAGACTTAGAGATCCAGGGGAAGTTCCATCAATGGTATAACAAGCTACTTCCCTTTCATAAATCCAAGAAGAGAAAAATCACCAAACCAGATCTCAAACAGTTCTGCACATATCTTTGAGCTGAATTATGGATCTGCATGCCCAACACATTTTAGCTTTGGACTCCAGGATCTGACCTCAGGGACAGGCCCCATTATAGCAGCAATCTGCCTGCTAGAGGCTCGAGTAAGAAGTTTAATAATAATAGGCCAGGCGTGGCTCTAATCCCAGTACTCGGGAGGCAGAGGTAGGAAGATCGCTGAGTTTGAGGCCACCCTGAGACTACATAGTGAATTCCAGGTCAGCCTGGGTGAGAATGAAACCCTACCTTGAAAAACAAAAATAAAAAGAAAGAAGTTTAATAATTAAAAAAAAATGCCCAAGTTTATAGGGCCACATATTCAAACTATTACATTTAAACTAGCATAAGTTTTAACACATGAATTTTGGATGGACACAGACATATCAAACTGCCCCTTTACTACTAATCCATATAAATCTTCCTGGCTCCTTACTCATTCCTATAATACAAATGACCATTCCTGTTATGGGGCCTTTGCACTTGCTGGTGATTCTACTTATTCACACTTCTACATTTTGCATAGGTGAGTGTAAGCACCTCCCTGCCCCATTCTATTTAACTTCCTGGGAATTTTCCTCCAACAGCCTTTACACTCCATTGTTCAACCTTCTTTCTCATGACACTTAAGATTTGAATTATCACTGTCTTGTTTAACCTTTTTTTGTGGTGGTGGGGGGAAATAGAGGGTTTCCAGAAGAGTTATACCCTAGCCCAAGCTGACCTTGGAATCCACTATGTAGTCTCAGGGTATCCTGGAACTCATGATGATTTGTTTATGTTTTTATCAAGACCCTCCACAAAAGAAGCAAAGTTCCCTGAAAATAGGAATGCTTTCTGTTTGCCATCTATATTACTAGTGCCTAGTACAGTAAACATTGTCATCCAGTAAATATGCTGCAGGCTGTTCTTTCTGCCAGAAGCCAACATGTCTACAACAATCTAATCTAAAACTATGAGACATCTATTCATATCCTATGAAGAAATAGTCTTATCTACTTCCTCATTGACAACAGAAAAAGATAACTCTTTAAAAAGTGTTCTTTGAAAGAAAACCTTGAATACCTTGTGGCTTAAATGTCTCTGGATTTCACTATAATCTGTGTGTATCTACCACTTTCTCTGAAAGCATAAACTTTGTGAGTTTTCTGTTGCTAAAGCCTAGGTTTAACTATCATCCTGAAGTGTGGAAACTAAGTGCAGGACTACCATGAGTTCCAAGCCTGCATGGGCTGCACATCAGGACCATATTCCAAAAACAACAAAAGAATCCAGCATGGTGCTAACAAACCAGCAGGTGCACTGACCATCTTCTCTGTGCTGAATGATGGTGAATGAGTCAGCAGGGGCTGGAAGAACTGAGACAGGAGGTTGTGAATGTAAACAGGAGTCTCTGACATCCATTGCTCAAAATTTCACCCTAGAAAATGTTATTACACATGCATAGAGATGAGAGTGGTTTATGATAGTAAGAAATGAGAAAGATGTTACATTCACTTCAAAAGTGGAATGGTTAAATAATGTAGCCTTCCTCTTTGTAATGGAATATAAGCTATCATTTAAAAATATCACAGGTATTCATTTGTACTGAAATGTAAATTTCTTTAGATACTTTAATTAAAGAACACTCTTGAGCTGGGCATGGTGGTGCATGACTTTAATCCCAACACTTAGGAGGCAGAGGTAGGAGGATCACCATGAGTTCGAGGCCATCCTGAGACTACATAGTGAATTCTAGGTGAGCCTAGAGTGAAACCTTGCCTCAAAAACCAAAACAAAACAAAACACTCTTGTTTGTCTGAGATACAATATTTGAGCTCTGCACTCTATGTTCATGATGATATATCTTAACGCAAAGAAAAAAAAAAACTACAGAATTATGTACTATATGCTTCTCAGTGGACAGAGATACCAGTAGAAGGAGAGAAAGACTAGATAGGCTCAGGTGAGGACAATTTCATCTTTGTGTTTTCCTGTTGCTTGAATATTAGTGATTAAAATTATTTGTTTGCTAATTATTGAAATAAAATAGCCTCAGCAGTCTGGGTCAGTAGTCCCTTAGCTGAGAAGCTACTAAGACTTGCATAGTGGGGTCAGGAAGATGGTACAGTTAGTAAAAGTGTACTTGCGATGCAAGTATGAGGACCTGAGTTCAATCCCTGGACCCACATAAGAAAGCTGGATGTGGCCACACATACCTGTCACCTAAGCCCAGAGAAGGACAGAGAAAGAATGATCATAAGCATCTCTGGTCAGCCTGTCTCACTGAAAAAATGGTGAGCTCAAGTCCATTCTCAAAGAAATAAGGTGGAAGAGTGATAGAGGATGCCTGCTCTCCTCTTTCGGGCTCTGCATGCATGTGCATCTGGCGGTGGCCAAACATCAGCAATGGTAAACTCTGCAGGGTGACCCTGATGAGACACCATTCAGCAGGGCTGTGGCATCCGAGACTTTCTTTGGCAGGGCCAAGAAGTCATTCAGCGACCTCCTGGAGTGCCTGTTGTCTGACAGTTTGGGCTATTGCTATCTTTTCCTTGGAATTTTTGGAATTATTTTAAGTTTATTACTGCTTAGTTTTGCTCTCATTTTTTGCTTCTCAGTGGTAATAGGGAATCCAATTCAGATGTGTTTATACAGACACCAATGATTAAACAGGCAGAGAATGTTTCTGCAGAAATTTCTGAGGCTATAATGTTTAAATAGGTAAACAAATTATGGATCCAAAAACTATGACTAGTTTGAATTAACAAAGCTTCTCAACACCACAGATATATATTTCACCTAATAAGACATGTTTTTCACAATGCTACATGCCTTACAAATTGTTCACAAGAAACATTACTTGTGATTACAGGAATTAATGGACACATTTCCTGAACCTACAGATGACTTACTAAAATGAAGCTTGAAATGCTAGGGACCAAAAGTAAAAATCTTTTTTTTTTTCACATTATGATTCAAAAATTTATTGTTTCTTCAAAGATTCTAATCAAGAACTTTACATCATTTATCAATTAATAAGGACTTCATTTTCATATGAATACTAACAAAATATATACTTGCTTTAAAGTTTCTGCCTTTGATAGTATTATTATTTTTGACATATATTTATGGAAATGTATAAAATATAACATGGAGAACATTTTTAGCTGAATATCATGTGAACTTACCAAAGTAATACATTTCCTCAAGAAATAGATAGCATGTAAATTACATGATAATTGATTTATCAGTGAATAAACTAGGACTTTAAAATAATCTGGTTGGGCCCACACAAGGAACTAAAACAGAATACGTAATATTCAGATTCAACAATAGAGTTTGGTGGGAAAGATATCAATGCAAAACACTGGTTGGCTAGATCAACCTTTACCATACACAGGGGCATACACTAATGGAGTAAGTGTAGTCTGGAAAGATGAGAAAAGAGTTAAATATCCAAATCTTCATTTTGTGGAGAGACTTGCAAGGTCAGGACCAAACTGTAAAATGGAGCAACAAAGACAAGTCATAGAAAGGCAATTAATTAAATTAGTATTGGATTATTAAAAGAGAAACATACTGTTATTCAGGCTGCAAGATAAATATTCTACAGAGAGTGGCTAACACAGCCCTTTCTGAGGTTAAAAAAAAAAAAATGTCTATCACCTTATAACCACAAGAGCTGCCTTGCCAGGGCTCTTTGTTAGTTTCCATAAGCCTGGCAAGATATTAGCCAGTTTACAATCTTTGACTTTCTTGTTTAAGATGTTATCAGAAGGTCCATGGGGCAAGAGGTTCATGAGTTAAGCAGAAGCAGGGGATACCAAGGGAAAATAGCAATATTGTGCAAGATTTCTTAGAGAATCAAAGCCACATGAATAAGTTACTATGTCTTGCTTGTAAAAAAATATAATGTATAAATAAAGAAGCAAAGTTTTGCTCTGCATCTAGTATTCTTCACCTGAATTACTGGTCCAAATCACTTCCTCACAACACCGACTCCACACATCCCCTTTGAGTTCTACAACCCTGCTGAGCTGGACCTCGGCATGCATCCACATACACACGTATATGTGCCACATACACAGTGTGCATGCCAATGCAGACATACACACACACACACACACAAACACATACACACACAAAAAAAAATGTTTGCACAATGATGACTATGTAGACAATTACTGAGATTTGTAGGAAGTAAGAATGATAAACTTTGATGAAGAATTAGTTTTTGGAAGTGAAGAAGGAAGAATGTAGATTCTCAGGATTTTAACCTTTGATTGTGGGAGGAGAATAGTATCATTCACTGAACCAGACAAGATGGTCATATAATTTGACAGGAAGGTACTTGCTGACTGTAGGCTGCATGTGCAGTCTGCACGGAATTTCACAGCAGATGCATTCTACTGTTGATTGCATAAGGAGGACTGGCATTGTAGGTAAAGATTGGGAATTTCAAAGTGGAAATTTAGGGAAGTCACAATTGATAAGATATTGAAGCTTGTGGGTTGGTGAGTTGGCTTATCAGAAGCTATAGGATGAGTTGATCAATAATGCCTGGAAAGTAAAAGTAAAATTTATAAATATGCAACTCCCACAAACATCCACATTTCTCTGAATGAGTTCTTGTTTTTCCAGACTGTTTTCCTTTGTTTTATTGTTGCTTTTTTTTTAATTTTATTTTTATTTATTTATTTGAGAGCGACAGACACAGAGAGAAAGACAGAGGGAGAGAGAGAGAATGGGCGTGCCAGGGCTTCCAGCCTCTGCAAACGAACTCCAGACGCATGCGCCCCCTTGTGCATCTGGCTAACGTGGGACCTGGGGAACCAAGCCTCGAACTGGGGTCCTTAGACTTCACAGGCAAGTGCTTAACTGCTAAGCTATCTCTCCAGCCCTGTTGCTTTGTTTTTGTTATTGCTATCTTTTAGTCAGTATATGAAGTAGTAGATTTCATGATTGCATTTAAGTATGAATTTTGAGTGCTTCTGCCCTAAGTAGTCTCCCTTCTGCTTCCATATCCATGTGTTCCATTCCTGTCTCTACATTTCCTTCAAACGGTTTTTCCCCTAGTTTGGTTCCTTTTAAAGTTTCATGACCTATGTACACATTCATACCTACAGATGCATAACATAAAATTAAAAGCTAGAACCTACATATGAAAGAAAATGTGTGATGTTTGTTTTTACAACTGTGGCTTATCTCACTTAATATAGTAATTTCCAGATCCATCTATTTTCCTACAAATTTAATAAGCCCATTTTTCTTGATGCCTAAATAAAGTTCCATCACATATAAATACCACATTTCATTAACTGTTCATCTTATTGATGGGCATCTAGGTTGATTATGTTGTTATCATGAATGGTACAGCAATAAATAGGATTGTAGAAGTATCTCTGTGGTAGACTATGGTATCCTTTGGGAATATGCCCAAAAGTGGTTTAACTAGAAGATAGTTGGGTTGTGTGATAGTTCTATTTTTCAGTTTTGGGGGAAGGTTCCAATCTGGTTTACATGGTAGCTTTCGTAGTTTAGACTCCAACCAGTGAATAAGGGTTTATCTTTACCCATATTCTCATAAGTATTTGTTGTCATTTTTTTTTAATAATACGAGTGGTATAGAATCCCAATGTTGTTTTAATTTCCATTTCCCTGGTAGCTAAAGATGTTGGGCACTTTTAAAAATATTCACTGGGCTGGAGAGATGGCTTAGTGGTTAAGCGCTTGCCTGTGAAGCCTAAGGGCCCCGGTTCGAGGCTCAGTTCCCCAGGTCCCATGTTAGCCAGATGCACAAGGGGGCGCATGCGTCTGGAGTTCGTTTGCAGAGGCTGGAAGCCCTGGCATGCCCATTCTCTCTCTCTCCCTCTATCTGTCTTTCTCTCTGTGTCTGTCACTCTCAAATAAATAAATAATTAATTTAAAAAATAAAAAAATAAAAATATTCACTGACTATTTGTATTTCTTCTTTTGAGAACTGTTTCTTTCGTTAATTGGCTATGAATTGATTGGCAGTTTTGGATATGGGTTGTTTAATTTTTGCTATTTTTTATCCATTCTAAATATGGTATCCCTCATGAAGTCTAGCTGACAATTTTCTCCTCTTCTGTTGGCTTTCTGTTGACTCTGATGATATTTTCCTTTGCTGTGCTGAAACTTTTTAATTTCATGTAGTCCCATTATGGGATAAAATTTAGGGCTATTTCCTGTGCTATTGGAGGCCTATAAACAAAAATCTTGCCTATGCATTTTATTTATGTATTTATTTATTTTATTTTGAGAGAGAGAAAAAGGCAGGTAGATAGAGAAAAAGGGCATGCCATGACTTTTAGCCAATATAAACAAACTCCAGCCACATGTATCACCTTGTGCATTTGGCTTATGTGGGTGCTGGGGAATCAAACCTGGCTTCTTGGGTGAGCCTCTAACGAGTAAGCCATCTCTCCAGCCCTTGTTCCTGCTTTTATAAAATAGTATTTATTTGTTTATTTGCAAGCAGAGTGATAGAGAAAAGAGAGACAGATAGAGCAAATGGGCATGCCATGGCTTCTAGCTGCTGCAACCGAACTCCAGATTGATGCACCACTTTGTTCACCTGGCTTTTTACATGGGTACTGGGGAATTGATCCTGAGTTCTTAGGCTTTGCTGGCAAACCTTAAATGCTGAGCCATCTCTCCAGCCTTCTTGTTTATGCTTTTATCTTGAAATAATATTCTCTCCTAGCAGTTTCAATGTCTCAGCATTTAATAAAAAGATGAGTGTGTGTGTGTGTGTGTGTGTTTGTATGTGTGTGTGTGTGTGTGTGTGTGTGTGTAGTTTCTGAGGCTTTTCCTGCCCCTGATTCCCATCTTACCACTGGAAATCTGGGATTTCAGATTTTCTCTAGCAGTGTCCAGCTTTTATGGGGAATCTCGGTATCCCAACTCAGGTCATCACTCTCCAGCAAGTGCCTTTAACTCACTGAGCCATCTTCCCATCCACGAAACTATTTATTTATCTCTCTCTCTATATATATTTTACCAAGTAGGGTAACAAAGATGAAATCATGATGGAGACTTTAAAAATTTATAAGAGAAACAAAGATATGACATATTTTAAAAACCAAGGGAAAAAACCCTCAAAGTATTCAAAAGTGTGAAAAGCTTCAGAGAGGCCCATTAAATAAAATATTCCTGGAAAGTAAAGAATAAGAATAATTTTGGGCTCCTTTTCTTCATGTACACATCAATATATTGGTCAAGGTAAATAAAATATAAGAAGAGAGGATATTATTTAGAAAATTATATCTAATCTTTCTTTGAAGTCTTGTTTATTTGCCTGTATTATTATTATATTACACTATGGAAATGATGCAGCTGTGACTGATGACCTGGGCCCCAAATCAGAGAGGTTTCAGATATAGAAATGTTCAAAGGAGGCTGTTATCCAGTAATATGCGTTTCATGTAGTAGAAAACATGTAACAGCCACCCACAAGCATTTCATACAAGTGTGTCAAGTAACATGTCACTGTACTATATGCATTTGACTAAGTGCAATCTCCCAAGCACTTATAATTGGAAGAACCAAAGTATACACTTAGGCAGGGCAGCTCTCAGTGTATTCTCATAGCACTTGAAGCCCTTCTTCACTAAAGAAGCTAAACCTCGTTATCTTGCTAACTCAGTACCTATGCCATTAATCATACTACTTTCCAAGAAAAATGATATATCAAACATCTGAACATACACACACCTGAGGTATTTTCTTCTAGGTGTTCAAGGCTGGCGGAAGGATATCAGGAGCAGGTCTGTGGAGCAGAGACCTTAGGCCCAGACACAGTGAGCTTTGATTTCCCTCCTCAGGACTCTGATGCACTAAGAAGAACACACTTCTGACTTTTTCTCTGTTACATTGGAGATTATGTTAGGCAAGCTATTTATAAAATTACAATGGAAATATTCATTATTCATTTATGCTATTTACTTAGATTGACTTTGAGTTCATTTTGTTGCTGCATTCTCCCCATCCTCTTCCAGCAGATGTCGGCTGCTGTGTACATTTAGACATAATGGCTTGTACACACTGTGCTTTTTGTCTACAATACATTTAATGCCCTGAGTCATGCTGGGATGTGGACACTGTAACTGCTACAAGAACAGATGATCTGTGAGTCATGTATTCCTACGAAAGATTAACATAAAATAAGTCTTTTTCATGGAATTGTATTTTACAGGGGGAAATAAGGAAAGAAGGGAATGTGATGTTTATTATAAAACCATTCAATTTCTTGATTACTTTTAGTCAGTTTCAACAGAGAGTGGTGCTTGTGCTTTTTCTGCACAAAGTGAGAAAACGTTTATGACCAAGTTAAGAAGCACAAGAAAAACGAAGTAGGCTTTGTTCATACTAGGGACAGAAAGCATCCCTGAAGATGTTCCTGGGGCTGAAGTAGCATGTTCAGACAAATAGTCAAAGGTAATTTTTCTTTTATTTAAGGTGAATATTGAAATGAATGGTCCTTGCATTCTTTCACAAACTCTCATAGACTCACTTGTTTCAGGTGTCCATGCATCATTAAGCCACCTAAACCTAAGAGAAGAAAAAGCGAGAAGAGAGGAGGAGAGGGTAGGGATGGGGAGAAGGGAAGTCCTGACACATTTTAGTAAAGTGCTCATTTTTAGATATTCTCTTCCATAATCAATTCAAGGTTTTTCACTAATCATCTAATTCACCAAAATTGCTTTTACTTTTCCTTGTCATTGAGTAATCAATGAAAAAGAAGCAGAAAGAAAGAAATGGAGAGAAGCAATAGATTCTCATTATCTACACTTTCAATCTTCAGTGATGACTTGTGATTAAGTGGCAGAATGTGTTTGGCAGAGATTTGAAAAGAAACAGAGCTCAACAAAGGGCGCAGATTACCATGACTCATGACATCATTCACAAAAGATGCCATTAAGACTTTTTGTTTCCTTTCCTACATCACATATGTAAAGTTTTAAAAAAAGGTTCAAAAAGATTGAGTCAAAGAACTGGTCTTCCACTGGAGTATGGAGAGTTTAGTTTCTAATTTGTTTTGGACTTACAAATTTCAGCCACAGCATCAGTTTTTATTTCATTTACTCATGTTAAAATATCTCTTAACTTCAAGTAGGAACAAGAAAGAAAGTATGCATAGCTTTTAAGTGAGTTAATAATGTAGTAATTATCCTCTTCAAGAGGAAATTGCCTCTTTCTCATAAATAAATAAATAAATGAATGAATAAATAAATAAATAAATAAATAAATGGTTAGAGAGATGACTTAGTGCTTAAGGCACTTTCCTGCAAAGCCAAAGGACCTCTGTTCCATTCTCCAGGACCCACATAAGCCAGATGCACAAGGTTGGCACATGTATATGGAGTTCTTTTGTTGTAGCTGGAGGTCTGGCATGCCCATTATCTCTTTCTCTCTCTTATTCTGTCTCTCTCTTCTTATTTCTCTCTCATAAATGAATAAGGAAAGTACCAGCAAAATTCAGTTAAAATCTCTTCTGAATATGTTTTACAAGTATTCTTCTCATATTTAAGTAACTGGTACTGACAGTGTGGATTCTTCAAGATTTAGGGAGTTAAAGTGATGAAAATATATTCATGACAAAATTTTATTTGACATATGAAATTTAATTAACTTTTTTTAAATTATTTTTTTTTAATTTATTTGAAAGCGACAGACACAGAGAGAAAGACAGATAGAGGGATAGAGAGAGAATGGGCGTGCCAGGGCTTCCAGCCTCTGCAAACGAACTCCAGACACGTGTGCCCCCTTGTGCATCTGGCTAACGTGGGACCTGGGGAACCGAGCCTCGAACCGGGGTCCTTAGGCTTCACAGGCAAGCGCTTAACCGCTAAGCCATCTCTCCAGCCCTTAATTAACTTTTAAAGTAAGTAATATAGATAAAATAATTTTGCTTTGCTCTCTTCTCCCTAGAGGTAACACTTCTTGAAACCCACATGTAATTATCTTGTGTATGCTTCCATATTTTTCCTATCTAATTATGTTTTAAGCAACATGAAATATTATTTTGCATGCTATTCAAGTATGCTTTATTAAATGGTTCATATTGTCTTGGTAGTGTTCCTTCTTCCACATTTGTGGATCATCCTATGTTGGGCCTTGAGAGGCCCAGACATGAGGCCTAGTGGAACTTCCTGAGCCTAGCTAAAGTTTGGTGACCTGTCTCTGGCCAGCTATGACTCATCAGAGCACCAAATTGCCTCTGGCCTGCTACTTCTACAAAAAAAGTTAGAGTTCCCACACACATTTAGACCAAATCATTTCAAAAGTTGCAGTATGCTATTGGCCCTTATACCTCACCCTTTCCTGAGATCCCCACCTTTGTTCTCAATGCTATATAAACACCTGCCTGTCACAATAAAGTGAGATCCTGCTTTGACAAGTCTCCCGACTCAGTGTTTCTCTCAGTGACTAGGAGGGGGTCTGGGTCATGTACATTCACCATCCCACTCAGCCCCAAGGAGAGACCGGCAGGACTGGCTTTCCTACAGCCCTACCTGCTGGAGCACCTGGAAATCCTAGTCTATATGCATGGTGTCATAATTCTTGAAATCTGTTTTCTCATATCCTCTTGATCATACATATGAGACATTCCCTAAAGCTCACACCTAGTTGTAGACTTCTGATTAACATCTTTGTACATCTCCAAATGTGTTGCATATTCATAAAACTTAGTTAATGAAATAGGAGTTTCAAAGCCTTATGACTTTTATTTGTATATTATGTAAAGTTCAACAAATTCCATACTATAGTAGTCCTCAAGGTATTCCAGATGTAAATGAGTCTGCAAGAATTTGGTATAACAGTACAGTGAAGAGCATGAGTTCAGACGAAACCCTTAGTTGGGTTCCTGATACCACTATTGACTGTACTATGTCCTTTCATAAATATGTCATATTTGGGAGAGATTATACAACCTCTCATAGACTCAAAATTATGAAATTACTCAGGAGTAACAAAATTGTCTGTTTTTAACATAATACAAGATTTAGCAGCATGTTAGTAAGAGCAATATTCTAGAAAATATATTGATAATAAAATAATGTTATTTTGATAGTGTAATTGAAAACCTCATGCAATAGTTGAAAGGAAGTAAATTTAGAAGATAAGACTGAAAGGGAAAATAAAAGCTAAGCCAAAATGGTCTATCTACAGATGTTGTAACTTGTGTAAAGCCTATGGCCCAGTGATAATATATGCAGACTTTGAGATATAGAATTAAGACTATGGCAAATCAAGTCAGAGACTCTCAGGGAATTAATACATTTCCAATTTCTACTCAATATGGGAATTTTGGATTGTAATTTAACACTGTATTTAAAAAATGTTAGAGGGCTGGAGAGATGGCATAGCGGTTAAGCGCTTGCCTGTGAAGCCTAAGGACCCCAGTTCGAGGCTCGGTTCCCCAGGTCCCACGTTAGCCAGATGCACAAGGGGGCGCACGCGTCTGGAGTTCGTTTGCAGAGGCTGGAAGCCCTGGCACAGCCATTCTCTCTCTCTCCCTCTATCTGTCTTTCTCTCTGTGTCTGTCGCTCTCAATTAAATAAAATAAAAATAAATAAATAAATAAAAATTAAAAAAAAATTTAAAATAAAAAATGTTAGAGCAGAGTAGATATTGACAAAGTTAATAATGGTGAACAAAATATCATATACCATATATGGAGTTCCGTGTAAGTCCAGGTAACAGATTTTACTATCATTTTCATTCATATGAGAAAAATGACAAGTTAAATGATGTCATAGAGCCAACAGGCCCTCTTAGATTACATATACATACACACACTCATGTGTGTGTGTGTGTGTGTGTATGCACTATAGATGCATATACACATTTATGTGTGCACATATACTTAGTTTTCCATGCATGTGTAAGTGCCACTGTATATATAATGTATATCTATCCTCTGTGTCTACATTCCTATATATACATATATCTGTAGAGAGAACATTAGAATAGAAACAATCTACAGGTATACCCATGAATACTGCTTATAGCTAGTGGTATAAATAATTGTAAAGGTTGAAAACTTAAGACATAAAATTTAAAATATATGAGTTTAAGGGCTTGGAGGAAGGGGAAGAGTGGCAGTGGGTGGGGTGACACAAAACTGAACCCAAATTTAACTGGTACCATGGAAACCTATATCCTGGAAGTCAGACTAAAAGGTTGGACCCTCAACAGGACCTTAGGGGGAGCACTTGAATCCAAGGGTCCTGGAGACGGTGAGATAAAGCCCACCTTAAATTTCTCCCGTTTCTACTTTTTTTTCCCTCTATCTTTTTCCTTTTTCTTTTCCCTTGGCACTAGCATGGAATTCCCTGACCCAGGATATGGTTTATATACACAGTGAGCTATTGTTCAGAGAGACCTACAAGGTCTCCCAAAACAAACAAGACAGACTTCTGTCAGAGCACTTAATTACTCATCAGAGGTTAATGGTAAGACCCTACTGCTGAAGCACCATATACTATTGGCATGGACCATGGAAAGACCTACTTGGAATCCAGGCCAGAGCCAGTCCCCAGACAGCCCATCTAGTGCTGGAAGGTGCTACATGAGCAACCAGGGGAACGTGGCCAACATCTCTCTGAACAACTCAAAGTCTAAGTTACTCAGAAGCAAACAACCTAACGTGATGTTCACACAGGTGCAGCAGTGCACACAGCCATCGCGGGTAACCATCTGTTCTTGGGTTAGCTAATGGATCTTTCTCAGTGGAAAGGTAACCGTATCTGGGACTGGGAAACAAGTCAGACTCATATCCAGAAACCAAGTTTGCTTTCCAATGTCAAGCTCCCTCTAATCTTGGGCTATAAGAGGGTCTACATCCCTTAAATTCTCTCTAAATTTAGAATGGCTATTCCCTTTAACCAGTGCTGACATCAGTCTCTGTTGGAGACTCTGCTTCTCTTTTTCAGATGGGAGTGGGACATAAGAAGATAAACAACCCAGCACACTTCACCCCAGCCCAGCTGAAACCACAGAGGAATTGGGGTTTGCACGAGGGCTGCTTTCTCTATGAACCTGATGAAGGAGATAGACACTGAGGACACTCAACACCTACCAAAGCAGAGATCCAGAGGCTCCCAAGAGCCTGTCACAGAAGTAGACTTAAAATGCACCCAAAATGGCTCAGGGAATTTTGTGGAAGAGGGGGCAAAAAGACTGTTAGAAACAAAACTTGGGACATTATGCACAGAGACATTGCCTCTCCCCCATAACTGACTGCTTCCCTTTACAATGCATGACCCACTATCTGCATGGGGTTGACCTGCATCCCCAATGAGGAGGGCCTCTTCAGAAAAGGCCAGGGATGAGGGAAAGGGTGGTACCAACATGTGTAGTTTACATACTAAGTAAATCCATATCTACTAAAAATAATTTTTTTTTAAATTTTTTATTTATTTATTTGAGAGCGACAGACACAGAGAGAAAGGCAGATAGAGGGGGAGAGAGAGAATGGGCGCTCCAGGGCTTCCAGCCTCTGCAAACGAACTCCAGACGCGTGCGCCCCCTTGTGCATCTGGCTAACGTGGGACCTGGGGAACCGAGCCTCAAACTGGGGTCCTTAGGCTTCACAGGCAAGTGCTTAAAGGCTAGGCCATCTCTCCAGCCCCTAAAAATAAATTTTAAAAAAAGCTTTAACATTTAGTTAGATCCTGCAATACAATGGGGCTGATTTACAAGTTATAAGACATTCTTGTATATAACCATTCACTACAGTAATCAGAGAAAGCACAGCATGAGAAAGGTGGTTTCACTTCAGAAGAATCAAACATGAGGTTTTGTCATGTTCAAAGCATTTTTAATCTGCAGATTTAGAGAACTTAGCATCTTTTGCTCAAAGCTTTCATCCAGTGTCTATCCAGTGCCTGGCATCTAGAAATTTTGTTGAATAACTAGTGACATATGGGAGAACATGAAGGAACACAGAAACTGATAGTTGATGACAACGTGGGCAATACTACATAGAATTTGAGTGCTGCAACACATAAGCATGCATGCATTTTGGACCAGTTATTTTGTTTCACATCTTCGTTTTTGCATATGTATGTGTAATGCCTGTGTGTTTGCATGTTCATATACATGTCTGTATGTAGGGGTTCACATGCAGGTATGTGCATGTGAAGATGAGAAGTCCATGTTGATTGTCTTCCCAAATCATTTCTACTTTATTTATTTATTTATTTATTTATTTATTTATTTATTTTTATATAGAGAGCCTCTCCCAAAAACCTGGAGCTCACTAATTGTACTAGATAACTTAACTATCAAACCATAGAGAATCCTTCTATTTCCACCTCTCTTGTCCTGGGATTGCAGGCATACAGCACCATGCCTGGAATTTTATGTGAATGCTTTGGATCTTTACTCAAGTCTTCCTATTTGCTTGGCAGGCCCTTTCCCTAACTAATCCATCTTCCCAGATGAACATCTTCATTTTCTAACTACTTCATTCAAGAACAGATCAATTGTAAGTCAACAACACTACTCTGTCTATTGACTGATAGACACCAAATGTTTAAGTGGGTGGGAGGGGAGAGATAAACCTTTATTTGAGAGCTGGAAAGTCAATTGCTACCTAAAGCTTATTTTCAGAGAAATGACATTACTCTTAAATCTTGAAGTATAAAGAATAATCATGGGATCAAGTGACTTTCTGACTCATCAAAACATTGAAGAGATCAATAAATGACTTGTCTGAAGTGTCTAGTCTATGCTCATTGAATTACTATTTAAGGGTCCCTGAAATCCAACAAACTTAGGTCATACCCTTGAACACTATGTATAGAGCATCTTTTTTAGATGATGAACTGAAAAATCTTGAACTTTGTTTTCTGATTCCCAATTCCATCATATAAGTTTAATAGAAGAATTACATTGGCATTTTTACTCGCTTTAACAAATGAAATGTCTCTATAATATATATCAAGAAGCCATAATCACCTCTCAGTAATAGCAACATGAGTAAACAGCATGGAAGGCTGGCTTTGACTGAGCACTTTGCTATTTTATAATAGGTCATAGGACATAAAATGTATAATCAGACAAGACCAGATCTTACATTTTATAGTTTCACTGAAAATATTTCCTTCCAGTCCAATGGTCAGGACTAAATGTATCTGTCACACAAGGATGGAATGGCTAAATTGAAGCCATATTTCTGAATCATCTCTCCCAAAGCCTGTTATTTAAACTAAATCTTATGTTACATGAACTCATAATACCTAGAAAGTAATTCAACCAACTACCAGGCACCTAATACTAGTACTCAATACAAGGTAGACTAATCACTATGGTACATTACAAATATTGGCACATAATGTGTCAAATAATTATTTTAAATGATTTTAAAATGTTCCCATGCTACAAATCACTGAAGAATTCTTTTTAAAAAATATCGCAAGAATCCATGGCTTCTTCATTTGTATATATAAACATATTGCTCTGAATTATTAAAGATGAGAAGGAAATTCCAAAGGGCTTAATGGTATTTATCATAAGTATGCAAATCAGAAATGATAAAACATAACACTGAACATCACATCTTCTATTTCTTGGTGCAATGTACTTTAGGCTATTTCCCTTGAAATTGAAAATGAAGGAAGAGTGAAATGAAACATTAATAATATTAATAAAGATGGTCACACCTCATGTGTATATATCTGAAAAAGTCTCATTCCCCAGAGTTATAGCAAACTATGTCCAATTGAAGATTCCTATACACAAACAACAAAAGTCAAATCATATGGCTTAACTTTTTGGTAAATTATACCTTGATTAGTTAAGAAGTATAATGATAAGAACAATTCTAAGATTTCATTTTTAATTTTAATATTCTATTTATTTATTTGACACAGAGAGAAGATAAATGGTCATACCAGGATTTCTTGCTGCTGTAAATGAACTCCAGATGTATGTGCCACTCTGACTTTACTAGGGAATTGTGGGTTCCTGTGTCCTCTAGGACCTGGCCATGTTTCCCCTGAAGGTGTCCCAGGCAACCGTGGAGACCAAGGTTGTGTGCGCATGACGAGAAAAAGAACTACTCCCAGGAGTTAGTTCCAAGGAACAGCTCTCAGTTCATTGTCAGGGAAATGGATTTATAAGCATCTGAGGGTAGGAAAAGGGTCATAAGGGGATTGGTAGGTTTAAAGGTTGCTAGCTTATGCCTAATATGGGGAAATTTGTTCCAGGTCATAGGCAAGGGAAGGTATGCAAAGGTGCTGGCTGATACCATATAAAGAGTTTCCTAGGCAACTGGCCAAAGGCCACAGGGTTATGGCTAAAGCCTAAGTCTCATCTGAAAGTCCAGGTATCCCTTGCTTGGAGAGGGAGTGGCCTTATTTCCTGCCAATCTCAGGGTCTGAGATTTTTTCCAGGGTTCCAGGCTCACTGTGACCCCCAAGAATGGGGGAAGGATCCTGGTTCACTGCAATCCCCAAGAATGGGGGGAATATCTCCCCTGCCAGCCCAGTTACTGAGATATTACTGGTGGTTCAGGCTGCTGCAACCCCTCTGTAGTCTGGGGCCTTCATGTCAGATAGCTTAGGTTTGCTTTAACTCAGGGCCCTGCCTATGTCTGACAGCTCCCCCTTTGTATAATGGGGAGGTGTTATCATAATGAATGAAATCCTTTTAGTCTATTACAGGCTCTTATAGGGCTACATAGTGCATGAGAACCTAATTATTATAGCAACCTTAGCAATATTAGTTATTTTTTGTCTGAGAAATTTGATGAGGCAGGGGGCTACAAGTAATAAGTCTCCTATAGCAAGGAGAGGGCTAAGGATGGGAGAAGCCAAGTGACAAAATGGTTTGAAAACCAGGTGATGGGGTCATAAGGCTAAAAGTAGTCAAGCAGCTCCTTGTGGAGGTTTTTGAGTTTTAACAACTTGTTCAACTTCTCCCAAGACTACACACTTCCCCACATATTCAGCAGTCTTGAGTTCTAAGGCTCTATGGTTTTGAAGTACCACACCTCTGAGAGAGTATAACTGTTTCTGGAGAGATTAAGGCTGTTGGTCACTGGAGGCACCCAGAGGCAACATCAGGCTGAGACCCACCAGCAGAGGGATGAAAATCTCTTTTGGTTGGTGCAGGTGGTGCTGATATGCAGCTTCCTCTTCCTCATAGAGATACACCTATGGAACAGTCAAGACTGGGGAACAATAAGTAGTAGAGGAAATATTTATTCATGGGGCAGTTAGCCATTCACACCATAGGAGAGTGGGCATCTTGACACAAGTGGTACTGGTTATGGAAGTCTTGAGCAGCCATTCAGCTCTGGCTGGCTTATTAGAGCTGAACAGGCAGAGAGACATAACTTAATCAGCATCAAAGAGGGTGAGGCCTGTCCTTTGCAGAACCAGGGATGCGGCACACACACATTAGAACTGAGCAAGAGATAAGAAAAATTTTCTTGTCCTTTTACCTTCAGGGGTCCAGTCACCCTAATTCTAGCCCCTTTTTTCTCATGAGAAGACACTCTAACTGCTGTTAAAAGACAAAGGACGCTGTGGTCTGCTCATGACAGTGTATGGGCAGGTAGGTGGGTGGATCAGCCTGGGTTCTAGCGCAATGGGAATCTGAGGCAGCCTGGGGCAGAAATCAACTCCTACCAAATCAGAGAGCCAGAGCCTCAGAGGCCCCCAACACCTCATCACTTAAGTAGACCAAGAATGAATGCAACACGGCTCAGGGAAATTTTGCAGAAGAGGGGGTGGAAAGAATGTCAGAGCCACCTGTTGGGTCAGGATATGCAGAGACATTTATCGTACCAATAACTGTGGGCTAACTCCACAAGGCATGACCCATACATCTCAACAACAAGGGGCCAATGGGGAGAGGTAGGTCATGGATGAGCCCAATAATGGTACCAAACTGCCTGTATTTGCTGAATAGAAAACTAATAAAAAAAAATTTAAAAAAAGAGAAAGGAGGAAGACAGTCAATCACTTACTACTTCCTGCTGAATGGGACATGAAGTTGGGGCAATTATAGAGTCTCTCCCAGGGAGTGGAGCTATTGTAATGAACCCAAGAGTGCAAGAATATAGTCTTGGAAGAGAACATTGGGGAGAAAGAATAAAAGTAAGGAGTTAGTGAGAAGTGAGCATACAGCACACTGGTCCTTTTTGTGTTCAAGGGAATCCAGGTTGACAGGCTTGGATTGTCTCAGGACCATCTGAACATGAGCTGGCTCAGATTTTTCTTCTAGAACTGTCCATCAAATGGCAGAGTAGTATTTGACTTGGCTTGTAAAACAGATGAGATATTAGCAGAGATATCAAAAACGTATACACAACATTTAGCCTTGATAATAGAGAGCCATTGGGTGTCATTAAATGCTGTACAAATATATATTTTTTTGTCTCAGAACTTATTTATATATTCTAGATTTGAAAATAACCCTTTTGACAACTATAGTTGCTTTTCTTTACTATAGAATTTGAACTATGGGGAAAAGATATCTTAATATTCATTTCCCATCTTGGAAACTCTTGAATTACTTAATAGGCCATTCATATATTTAAGGTATTTCTTATCTTTGGTTATACATTTCTCTCTGAGTGTCTAAGACCATGGAGATAGCCAAAAGTTTGGAGGTCATTATTGGCTCTCCAAAGAGACTTTAGGGACCCAGGAGTAGCCCTTTATCTTATTGCTGTTTTCTGTCTTTTAGGATGAGTCAGAGCTGTGCTGGCCAAGTAGTTTTCCCTTTTTTGGGAGGACAGGAGGACTGATTCCTCCTCAGTTGTGATTCTCCTGTTTCAGACTGTACACTAATTTCTTTTGGGTCACCAAATCCTCCTTGATCAGGAAGACAGGTGACTTACCAGGGGGCCAGTGTAGAAGTGTCCCATCATCTCCAGTGGCCTCAAGACCTGGGAGCAGAGGCTAAACTATTGACCTTTTTTTGCTCCAATGATTCCAATTGGCTTTGGCTTCTACATAGGTGATTAACACACTTAGAAAGGAAGTTACACCATCCTGGATGTACTTACATATAGAGTACATTTGACTACTAAAATAGATTTAGTAAAATAATGGCATATCTCTTTTGAAAACAAGCACAGACGTGGGCTTGTGGTGAAAGTGCTTAAAAGGGCATTCCATGCATATTAGTTAATTAATCCTAGCTCTATCAAAATAACTCCCCCCCACAGAAAGAACAATTTAAGGAATGATTTGTTTTGGCTTAATGATATAGCCTATCATGGCAGGAAAAGCATGATGTTGGTAGCTTCATGAAGCTGGCCACATTGTACCCACAATCAAGAAGCAGAGAGAAGTGAATGCTGGATTCTCAACTCACCCTCTCCTGGCTATACAGTTCATCATTTCCAGTCCATGGATTGGTGCTGTTGTCTACATTTCTACATTTAGAGTGAGTCTTCACACCTCAATTCACCTAAACTTTTGAAACTCCCTTACAGATATGCCCAGAGGTTAGTTTCTATTTTTATTATAAATCCTATCAACTTGGTAAGATTAATCATCATGCACACACACACACACACACACACACACACACACACACACACACCACAAATAGACTAGTAAGTATGCAGTTATAACTACACTGATATCTGACAAAGTAGACTTAGAAACAAAGTTAATCAAAAGAAATAAAGAAAGTCACCTCATATTGATTAAGGGAGCAATCTATGAGAAGATGCACTTCCAAGCATAAACACACAGGACATTTGTGCACCCAATTACACAAAAACATACCACTGGAAATAAATGTGCAAGGTAATCTCAACACAGACATAGTAGGTGATATTATTGCCCCATTTTTACTATAGCTCATTCATTAAAGCCCTTGTCTTGGAAGCATGAGGACCTGAGTTTTGGAACAAAGGGTGAATATGAAGTTCATCTGTTTATATGTTCCATAAATGTGTGAAAAACTGCTCTGTCAGTCAACAAGGAAATGCAAATCGATGCTATAATGAAGTACCACTGTCATTTATTAGAATGGCCAATATTAAAAGTAATAGTGATTTTAACTTTGTATTTTCTTTTTAAACTGTGAGATTCTTAACAGTGAGTGGCATGACCTGGTATGCCTTTTTCTAATCCTTTGTTGTTCATGTGCAGAGCATTCAACAGTGTGTTTCAGCAAGGATGAAGTGAGTACATGCATGATGAATGAATGAATGAATAGCTCATTTTCTACCAGATTTCAAAGATTATAAATTGATGAATTTTCATACGCTTAATATGCAATGCAAAAATACCAAAATCAAATCACCATCATAGACAAGGGCCAAGAAATATGGCTCTTAACCAAGGAATACATAATTTGAACCTTTTGCCAATAATAAATTTTTGAGAAATCCTTTAGTGATCTATGAATACATCAATTAAAAATGGATGTTGTCAGACATGTACAGGTGCAATGTAATTTTATAATTCTGATGAATTTCTTAGGAAGCTGACTTTGACAATCACTTTCCTTCTGACACTGAGGCAAGTTACGTATGTGAGAGAAGAGTTAGTAGGCAAGAGAGAGAGGATGGAAAGAAGGAGAAAGGGAGAAGAGAAAAGGCAGGAGGGCAAGATTAAGATGGACAGAAAATAAGTATATACATGTACTTTCCTTCTAAGCATGAAATCCTAAAAAATCAGTAGTTTATTAAAATGAGAATTTGTGCTTGAATCTTACATTAAACCCCTATCCTTTCTATCTGTAGCAAATAATAAGAAAAAACATCTGCAGTTTATTATCATAAGAGTCAAAATTATCTTGAAAACATCTCTTTTACTACTAATAAGAGGTAATTAAATTTTCACAATTATGCTCCACTGCCCACATTGTTCTCTGTCAAGATGGATCATCGAATAAACACAACAGAGAATGTAGGATAATAGGGTTCGCTGCCCAGCTAATAAGCACCAAGTTAATGAATCCAAGGGCATGAGTGTCACCCTCTGCAAGCCCTCAGCAATTTTTCTATGGTTTAAAGCTGCTGTTCCTCATCATATCACATCTGTATGTATTAAACTCAATTATTTCCTCTGTAGAACCAGTTTCTTGCCTTTCCTCCCTCCCTTATGTCTCTCTTTCTTTTCTTTTCTTTCTTTTCTTTTCTTTTCTTTTCTTTTCTTTTCTTTTCTTTGCTTTGCTTTTCTTTCTTTTCTTTTTCTTTTCTATTCTTTCTTTCTTTCTTTCTTTCTTTTCTTTCTTTCTTTCTTTCTTTCTTTCTTTCTTTCTTTCTTTCTTTCTTTCTTTCTTTCTTTCTTCTTTCTTTCTCTCCCTCTCTTTCTTTCTTTCTCCTCACCTGTCTTTTATCCCTTCCCTCTAGAGGAATTTTTATGGAGAAGGCTTATAATAAGAAATATGATAGTGTTTTTTTCAGTATCCTTGGTGCCTAGTTGAGGCAAAATACAATAAACAATTTACCATGTAACGTTAAATGTTCTCATAATGCTATTTACAGAGGAAGAAATTCATTATATCCATGGGGGAACCAAGAAGTCATCACATAAAAGTCATCTTACTTATTTCAATAAGAGATGCTGAAAGAGAAAGCACTTTCTCAAGGTATTTCCTCACAATATTGTTGGGTGTATTATTGAGCTTTTATAGAATTGAGCACTGTGTGGTTGAGTAGTTTTCTAGTTAAAGGATACAGTAAAAGGCATTGCAAGGATATGGAAAACATGTCCAAAATGCAAAGTAGACAAAGAGAATTTGGCAAACCCATTGTTATCCAAAACTGACAAAGGAAAAAATTTTTTAAAAACTTATTTTTTTAAGGTTTTTATTTATTTATTTGAGAGTGACAGAGAGAGAAAGAGGCAGATAGAGAGCAAGAGAGAGAATGAGCATGTCAGGGCTTCCAGCCACTGCAAACAAACTCCGGACGCATGTGCCCCCTTGTGCATCTGGCTAATGTGGGTCCTGGGGAATTGAGCCTCGAACTGGGGTCCTTAGGCTTCACAGGCAAGTGCTTAACTGCTATGCCATCTCTGCAGCCCCCAAAATTATTTTTAAAGTGACACGATGATAAACAATTTTCCTGTTTTGTTTGTAATGAAAGTTATAACTACACCACTTGGATGATCAAAATACTGTTTATTTGACCTGCTTGTGATTTTTTTATTTACTTCTCTCTTAGCTTTACAGCAAAAATATTTACTGGGTTGCTTTTGTCTTCATAATCTTTCAAATGTCTTCATATTACTTTTAGTTCTCAAACATTTGATCATTATCGCTGCTTTTCAGTATTAAAATTACTTCTTTGGAAAAAAGGCTTATAGTAATCACTTTCTACTTCTGGGTCAGGCAAAAAGGAGAACAATCAAGTTCAGTGTGCGCTAAGTTTACACCATTCCCATGAAACCAATTCTGGTTTTCATACTCCTTAAGGGTCACTAGGTGCTTCGTAAGATTTTACGAACCTTGGGGCATCTCCCTGAGTCAAATCATATTTGAGTCAAGACTGGTCACTACTGAAATTATTGATGAGAGGGAGGGAGTGGCTCACCCCAAGTGACAGCTGGTGGGCTAGCTCCCGATCTTGATTCTTAAAAATGGTGTTGATGCCGGGCGTGGTGGCGCACGCCTTTAATCCCAACACTTGGGAGGAAGAGGTAGGAGGATCGCCATGAGTTTGAGGCCACCCTGAGACTCCATAGTGAATTCCAGGTCACTCTGAGCTAGAGTGAGACTCTACCTAAGGGAAAAAAAAAATTGTGTTAATGAACAGGTTCCAAAAGTTATGCTGGGCAGCGCAGCCCTAGGCTACCCCACACTAAGTTATGCTGGGCAGCGCAGCCCTAGGCTACCCCATGCTACGTTTCTACCTTAGCTCAGTCCTCTGAGGTGCTTCACAGGGAAGTTAGAATGACAAGTGACATGAGACATTCAAGAAAGACTTAAATGTCTGAAGAAAAGATGACGATCTTGGTGTAAGAACAGGATGGGGAAGAAAATACTCCTGGGTACCTGTGGTCAACTCAGAGGTGGACCAAAAATGGACATACGCGATTGGAACACCAAGCACTGATGGCTGGAGAAGGGCAGAAGGCAGGATTTTGGAAGGAGGAAGGGAAGGGATGAAGAGAAAGTGGACTTGTAAAGGTTCTAGTGCAAACTGGTTTCTCTAGTAAACAAAGATATCAAAGGGGCTGGAGAGATTGCTCCACAAGTAAACATGTTTCCTTCACAAGTACTCGAAGGGCTTGAGACAGCCTGAGTTTGCTTCTCCAGCCCCCAAGTAAGTAGTGGGTATGGCCATGCATGTCTATATGCCAGTCCTGTAGGGAACTGAGACTGGAGAATTTCAAGGGCTCATGAAAAACAGCACCCCGAGACACCCCTTCTCAATGCAAAATATGGATGAGCATGGAGTGGAGACACCAGACAGCCCCCTCTGGCCTCCTCACATGCTCACATGGGATATACTTATGTACACACACACACACACACACACACACACACACACACACACACATACACACTATGCACATGCACATATCAATCAATCAATAAATAAATCCCTGTCAGCTTTATTTTTTTAGTGAGTTAATCTAGGAGAATAAAAACAATGAAATTTAATGCAACTTAAACTTATGGGTTGAGATTCATAGCTAATCATATTTTGACTAGATTTGACCAGATCAAATGTTGAGCTTGGCAAAAAAATGGCTATAAGAAAATTGCCCAACACTCTTCTCATAAAATGTCTGCAACTACTCAGTCATTCACTTGGAGCATGATATCACCTTTTTGTCATTTATTTATTTAAGTTTGGAGTGGTGAGTACTTCCTCCAGGAATAAACCTCTGATCTTTTATAATGGACATTTTCATCAGTCCCCAGACCTCACTTGGAAGAACCTTTTTCACACAGTGCAAGACCTGCCTGTTTGTCTTGCACATTCTGGTTGGACATATTACCTTCTAGAGCTGTTGTAACCAAGTACCACAAACTGGCCAGCTGAGAAGAAATTTATTATCTCTCAACTGGGGAGGCTGGAAGTTTGAAATCAAGGTGCCAGCAGGCTGGCTGCTTCCCTGTGAATCCTGTCAGAGTGGATATTTCCTTGTCTTTCTAAGTCCTTCTGTTTGCTGAAACCCTTTGCATCTGTGGCTTGTAAGTTGTTCTTTCCACTTTCTGCCTCCCTTGTCACGGGGCTGTCATATTCCTGTGGGCAACCTTCTTCTTCTTATGAAGACACTGGTCATATTGCCATCCTGCTCTTACATGAGCACATTTTAACTATGTTTATCTCATTGAACCTATTAGCAGATACATTAATACTATGTAATACTGGAGGTTAGGACTTCAGCATATATTTTTGGGATGAAGGACAGGAATCATATAATTGAATTTATAACAGCCCATTAAGGTTGTATCCATTCTATCATTTTAACTTTTATATCTTTACCAATGATCCCATTGCCAAATCATAGAACATAATGATAATTTAGTAAATGCATGAATATTACAATGAGATGACACTCAGACACCTATGTTCCCTTCTGGTATAAAATAAATTCTTAGAGATGTAGTGCAGGGTTAGGCTTCAGAGCTCCAAGGCTCTCTCAGTTCCACAGTTGTGTGATTCTTTTGTCTCTTTCTGGTTTCAGTTCAGCTATTTAGAGAAGGACTGTAAGTAGTAACTCCTCACAGATCATCTCTGTAAAAAGTCGATAAACTGGTACCTAGACTCCAATGCCTACTATTTGAGGCTTTAGGGGATTTCAAAGGCTCTTCACTTTGGCTCTTAAGGAATTGTTTGGGGGTTAATCAGGAAGACAGGAATGAGTTTTAGTAGTAAGCCTGACATCTTCTGTCAGACTAAGGGTATTGCACATAGACTGAAGCAATGGCACCCTTCCAGGGCTAATGCTTGACTGGGGACAAAGTAAAGAACCTTCATCTGCTGAATAATAGAAAGTTTCTTTCATAGACAGCCCCTCCCTCCACTAGCTTTCTTGAAGATCATGAGCATATAGCCCAAGGAGTACATGGAGTTCAACATAGTTGCTGTTTGCTGTGAAGGAGAAAGTAAGGAATGATAAAACATGAATAACTAGACCACTCAGGAAGAAATAGATCAATCAAAAGGATTCTTGATGAAAGACTAATGCTTGGGCTTCTTAGAAGAGGATGTGGGAAAACTATGAAAGAGATTCTTACATACTTGCCCCTGGTGATTAGTGTATTGTAGTCTGAGGCAGAGCTAGAGTGCTGTTCTGGATACATGAGGTCTTCCTGAGAGCTCCCATCTGTAACTTCGGCCATTATTACATGGAGACAACTATTCATTCCTTTATAAAAAATGTGTTCTACACATCCTTCTGAGTCTCTAATTTATCCCCTAGTTCCTTTCTTTTCATCTCTCCAACCTGTTTCACTAATCCTGTGGTACTTGGACAATGTCGCTGATGCCTCCTTCTGGAAGTATCATTGCTACTTACTATCAACCCCAAGAAGGGGGCAGCATAGAAACATGTGAATGTGTCAAATAATATGGTTTTCAGTGCATACATGTGTATGGTGTGGGTGTGTTTATATGAGGTGTTTGTATGTGTGGACGGTCTTCAATGCATGTGTATGTCTGTGCATGTGCAAGTAGAAGCCAGAGATGTACATCAGGTATCATCTTAAATCACTCTCCACTTGAGTTTTGTGAGACAAAGTCTCCCACTGAACCTAAGGCTTACTGATTTGCCTGTACAATCCAGTCAACAGGTTCTGGGAATCCTCATGCCTGTATTTCCTGTATTTCAAGCACATACTACCATACCCAGCTTTTATATGACGCTTGACATCCTGAAAACAGATCCTCATGTTTGCTCAGCAAGCTCTTTATAGATTGAGCCACCTGTCAGCCCCAGAATGTGGATTTGTATCCCAATAGCAAGTGGACATTGTTGGCAGATATTAGTAAGCAAGGTAAGATAGATTTTTTTCCCCTTTATAGAGCCATGTAGTTGCTGCAGCATGGACAGAATAGTTTCCTATTAAATTGATGGAGAATGCCCTTGTTAAGTTACCCTCCTGTTTGCTGTATTCTGCAGACAGAGAATTACTGTATAACAGTTGACATGGCCGCACAAAAATATGAGGGAATCTATGCTCACATACATCCAATAAAGGAATATTACATAGTGTTATCACATGTTCATGACACTGAATACAAGACATGGAGGAAATGCAAAAGAATTACCTTCACACCCATAACCTCAAGGAAAAATGAAATACTGACAATATAATGCAATAACACATAATAGGCTACAAATTCACATTCTATGGTAAGTATTAATTGTGTTTATAGTTTTTTTTCTTTTCCTTTCTTTCTTTCTTTCTCTCTTTCTTTCTTTCTTTCTTTCTTTCTTTCTTTCTTTCTTTCTTTCTTTCTTTCTTTCTTTCTTTGTTTGTTTTTTTGAGGTAGGGTCTCACTCTAGCCCAGGCTGACCTGGAATTCACTCTGTAGTCTGAGGGTGGCCTTGAACTCATGGCAATCCTCCTACCTCTGCCTCCCAAGTGCTGGAATTAAAGGCATGCACCATCATGCCCAGCTTTGTAGTTTCTTAATTATCAAGTTGAGGAATGATTTGCAAGGGAAAATGGATATCCAAGGACTCTTGATGGACCATTTTGGGCCTCATTCTCTCAAACCTGGTTCTGTGTTGTAGGTGGCATTATCACTTACATAAAACTTGAAGGACATTAGAAGCAGTGAGGCCTATACCGCAGCTTTAGGGTAATCATCTGCTTGAGCTAGATCTTGTGAAAATAGCTTAACAGAAATATGAGCCTCTTAAATGCAGGCTCAATACTATCACTATCCTTTGCATCCATAAGTGAAAAAATACTTGAAATATCACACAAAAGTATTTTATCTTGTCTACATAGTCTTCTGGTTTTCTTATTTTTATTGTTGCTATTGAGAAGCCATAAGTATTGGAAATGGACCAATTAAAGTTATTGCAAATGTCTATCACTGATTTGTGTACTCATTTTAATCATTTTCAAAATCTGCCTTCATCTTTCTTCTGTTTTTAGCCACTAGGCCAACCTTAATATATTTGTATCACAAAACAATATTGTATGCTTAAAGAAATCAAAGACATGGGTTGGAAAAATGGCTCAGTGGATAAAGGCACTTACTTGCAAAACCTACCAGCATGAGTTTGATTGTTCAGTGCCCATGTAAAGCCAAATGCATAAAGTGGCACAAGTATCTGGAGTTCATTTACAGTGAAAAAGCCCTGATATTTTCTTTCTCTCTCTCTCTCTCACCACCTCTCTCTTCCTCCCATACTCTTGTCTACCTCTTTCATTCTCCCTCTATCATCCAATCTCTCTCTCTCTCTCTCTCTATATATATATATATATATATAGATAGATAGATAGATAGATAGATAGATAGATAGATAGATATAGATATATAGATATAGATATAGATATAGATATAGTGTGCCCATTCTTTTGATAGCTACATGTATTTTTATTATTTTTGAGCTACCCATTTCTCAAATGATACCATATTTCAGTGTAATAACAGTGCTAGAATGATGATTCTTGCCTCTGTCTCTTTCTGTATTTGTTTGGGACTTATTGCCAAGAATGAAATAGCTGAGTAAGAGCAAATACACACATCCTTTGTTTCATTGAATGCTGCCAAATTTCTATTGAAAATAGCGACATTATTTACTCTTTCAGCAGCTCAATAAGGTTCTTGTCTTTTCTTGACATTTCTCGAATTGCTCACTTTCTCATAATATGAATTCATTTTTATATTTTTCACTTCTGAAAATTCCAATAACTTCCTTTCATTATTCTTAGCTCAGCACTCCGTAGCTGTATCACTACATGTACTGCCCCATCTGCTCATCCTCCTGTAAATGCAGTTTCAATTAAACATCTTTACATATGACTATCTAAGACTTCATTCCTGAAGCATCCCTGTTTCCAGTACTTCTCTTTTTGTATATCTACTGGATCATTCCTATTATCATAACACTTACTAAATTATTAGCCATTATCTGAAAAAATATATCATTTTCTCTCCCTCCCTCTCTCTCTCTTTACATATATATATGTAAAGAGTTTTCTACATTTACCTTGAAAATGGATTTCTACAGTAGTGTGTATTTTACCTTCCATATGCCTCATCCCTCACATACATTGCGGAGATATTCCTCCTTTTACTCATAGGCCATGGCTTCTAAATAGCTCTAGTTTGATATGAAGAAGTGTGAGCCTGATAACTTTCATAGCTTTAATTAGTACAGGAATTATGTAGCTATAGACTACATTTCAAGAGAATATTGGTAAACTTAATGTTTAATTTTCTGTACTGAATAAAGAAGGAAGTCAGACACAAATACTGTCTGAATCTGTGGACAGATTCTAATCTTTTACCAAGGCCCACAGTGAAGGACAAATCACTTAGTAAGCAGTAGGACCCTCTTTCATTCCCAGGCTGACTTCTCTGACCACTTGAGTTTCTTCACCCCATAGATGTGAGGTAAGATGAGCTTTCATTGCCCTAAGAGAACCATAACTTCATATAAGATCCCCTCTTTGCCTTTAGTGGTCAAAGCATGGAGAGTTAGTTAACTCAAAGACATCTCAGAAAGAAAAGGAGTAGGTTTGGCACTTGCCCATACGTTTCCTCAGCTGTGAGGATCAAACCTGCGTGATAGAATCTCCCAAAGTCCTCGTGTCAGGATTCCATTACTTCTGCTTTGCGACACATCTCTCTCCCCCAATTACCCTAAGTACTGAGGAAGAATTTTTTGTCATCACGTTTTGTGATTTTTTTCACAGAATGCCTTCAATTTCATTTCATTAGCTGAATTACCATAGCTAGGTATGGCCCCATAGATTCAGGTATTTTATTAAAATTGAGCCACTAGCAGGCAGATCCCTGCTACAGGGGGGTGTGTCCCTGGACAGGACTTAGAGTCCATCCCTAAGGCCTGTGGAGAACAGTTTGAATTCTGGCTGTTTGTCTTGCTTTTTGGTGTGGGTAATGCCTCTCTAATTGGATCTATAAGGGAACCAACTTTCTTTTGCCATTGATGGTGTTCCTCTAGAATGTGTATGCCTGAAATAAGCCCCTTCCTCCCATAGGCAGCTTCTGGTTCAATGTGTGTCCCAGAAGTGCAAAGCTGACTGCAGCACTAGGTTACCAAAGTGTGTCCGTGGCTCAAACAGGCATACTTTTGTATTCTTGGTATTATGCTGATATCTATAAACAAGGGTGTAATGAAACTTAAAAGTTCAGTGACTGCTTTGTCTCCATCTCAGGTGCTTATTATGTTTAGCAACTGTCTATGTAAGAGTTACTACTTTATGATTAGTAAGTAGGCAGTTCATAATTTTTTATGGTGATACACGTTTTGAGCAAAATTTAGATTAGCTACCTCCATAACAGTTATATGCTTATTTACTCCTAGAATTACAACTTCTCAAAGAAGTCTTATAAATAGCTTTTACATCTAATCTCAGTTTCCTCCCTTTTTAATATGGATAGCAGAATCTCTGTATTTGTGTGTGATGCTAGCACTGTTTATACCTCGTAATAACTACAGAGCACAATTGGTTAAGTGTTTAGGGCATCAGTAGTTTTTTAGTGCAAACACACAAAGTTTATATCTTGTTGCTGTCAGATTTCTACCTTCTTCATTATGCCTCCCCTTTCCTTATCTACATGACAGATACTTGCAAGGGTACTGCAGTCTGTTTCTGCACTATACTTTGATGCTCCTTCATTTAATGTGTTGTCCAGACAATAAATTCCCTTTAGATGTTATCTTCCAACGAAAGATGAAATATGTCACAAACCTTTCATTCAATAGCATAGTCTGATTGTACCTGAGATAATTGCAAAGTCAGAATAGAAAAAGTGCTATATTTTAACTCTAAGAAAGAGCATGTGGGAATCCAGAGGTGAGACTAATTTTGAACAAAAGGATTAAGACTATAATCCAAGGGTCTGGGGGGGGGGGCGGGTGCTCAGTGGTTGAAGTTGCTTGCTTGCAAAGCCTGTAAGCCAGGATTCAATTAGTTCCCCAGGCACCCACATAAAGCTGGACAGACATTCAATTAGTGTTAGGAAACCCTGGCATGCACACACACACACACACACACACACACACACACACACAAATACTTTACAAATAACATTGTGAAAACATTTCAATTATATGAAGAATGAACTATAAGTAAGATTTAAACAGGCTGAGAAGTAAAGGAGGATGTTGTCAAACACACACTCATGAAAACCATGTGCAAATTTAGGAAAAATCATTTGTCTGAATGACAGGTTGGAGGTTCAAGATAAGATCAGGAAGCTATGGTATTCAGCTCTTCAATGTCAGTCTAAGGATTTTGGGTTGTATTCCAGGGGAAGAGAAAACAGGACATTCTTAAAAGTAATAAAAATGCACTATCATTCATTATCTTAGAAGTAAAATGCTTTTAATGTCTCCTGCCAGTCCCTTCATTTTGGATCAATGTAATTTAATTCCACTTTAAAATAAGTACAAAAAAAATAAAGGTCATATTTCTGACTTTTTTTCTGTGTCATGTATGTTAAACCTGTATCTGTTTCTTGTTTCCTCTACCACTCTATTCTCTTGTGTTTAAAGTTGGTATTTGGTAGTGTGCTATTTTGATTATTTTCTCATTTCCTTTTGTATTCATTACTTAGTCATTTCATAACTATTAACAGATTTCAGCTAATGACTTGATATAGTTTGGAGCTCTGGTGTCCCCAAAGAGTTGATGGATTAAAGGCTTGGTTTCCAGCTGGTGGTGCTTGGGGGGAGGAAGGGTCCAGGTGTAAGAAAATGAAACCACAGGGACCTTCCTTATAAAAAGAAAAGTGTTAGAACTGCTCCTGTTTGTCTCATTCTGCTTTTTGTCTACCTTGAGGAGAGCACCTTTTCTCTGCCACATTCTCCCCACCACAGGGTTCAGGCTTGCGACAGGCCCAGGGGCCAAGAAAAACATGGACTGAGCTGGGTGTGGTGGACATGCCCTTAATCTCAGCACTAGGGAGGCAGAGGCAGAGGCAGGAGGATGGCCATGAGTTGTGGGGAGGGGAGAAGCAATGTCTCTGTGCAAAATGTCTCTATTGTGGAGTGCACTGGGTCCTTTATCTCCTCAGGTCCAGCTCCTAGCTGAACAAGAGAAGCAGATTATCCAACAGAGAATGAAGCCAGCACTGGTTAAAAGGGGTAACTATTATTAATTTACGAAGAATTAAAAGGGTTTAGACCCTCTTAAAGCCTAAGCTTAGTGGGCCTTGACAATAGAAAGCAGAATCATTATCTGGATATGATTCTGATTTGTTTCTCAGTTCCAGATATGGTTTCCTTTCCACTGAGTGGATGTGTTAGACAATCCAAGGGCAGTTGGGTACTCACAATGGCTGTGTGCCATTATTGTATTCATGTGTGAGCATCACATCAGGTTGTTTGCTTCTGAGTTGCTTAGACTTTGTGTTGCTTGGACAGATGTTAGCCACTTTCCCCTGGTAGCTCAAGTAGAGCCTTCTAGCACTAGATGGAATAATTGTCTGTGGACTCGCTCTCCTCCAAATTCCAACCAGGTCTCTTCATGGTCCATGCCAACAGCATTTGGTGTCTTCAGCAGTAGGATCTTACCATCAACCTCTGGTGAGTAATAAACTGCTCTGACAGAAATCTATCTTGTTTGTTTTGGGAGATTTGGTAGGTGTCTCTGCTCAACAGCTCATTGTGGATATAGACCACATCCTGGTACAGGAAATTACAGGTCAGTGCCAAAGGAAAAGAAAAAGCCAGAGAAGAAAGAAAAATGGGAGAAATTTGAGGTTAGGTTTCATCTCACTCTTTCCAGGACCCTTTGATTCAGGTTCTCTTCTAAGGTCCTCTTGAGGGTTCCGTCTTTTAGTCTGACTTCCAGGATATGGGATTCTATGGTACCAGTTAAATTTGTATTCAGTTTTGTGTTTCCCCCCAGTCCTTTCCCTTTGCCATAGCCCTATTGTCCAAGCCTCAAGATGCTATTTAGTTATATCAGCAACTTGGGCTGATCCAGGTTAGGAACTGCAGATGAGTAAGATCATACGACAGTTGACTTTCTGTAATTGTGTGAATTCACATAGAATGGTCTGTTCCAAGTTCGACCATTTTTCTACAAATTTCAAGGTGTCATTTTTTTTCTTACTGCTGAGTAGAATTCCATGGTGAAGATATATCACATCTTGGTTACCCATTCATCCAATGATGGGAACCTGGGTTGATTCCAGGTTTTAGCTATTACGAATTGAGTAGCTATGAACGTGGTTTAGAAAATATCTCTGAACTGAGATGTGTAGCTTTTAGGGTAAATGCCCAGTAAGGGAATAACAGGGTTTGTTGGTACCTCTATATTCATCCTTTTCAGGAGTCTTCATATTGATTTCCACAGTAGTTGTACCAGCTTACATTCCCACCAACAGTGAATGAGGGTTCCTATTTCTCTACAGCCTTTCCAACATTTGTTTTCATTTGATTTATTTTTATTTTTGTTTATTTATTTGAGAGTGGCAGAGAGAAAGAAAGAAAGAGGCAGGTAGAGAGAGTGGGAGAGGGAGAGAGAGAGAGAGAGAATGGGCGTGCCAAGGCTTCCAGTCACTACAAATGAACTCCAGACATGTGCATCCCCTTGTGCATCTGGCTAATGTGGGTACTGGGGAATTGAGCCTCAAACTGGGGTCCTTAGACTTCACAGACAAGTGCTTAACCACTAAGTCATCTCTCCAGCCCTCATTTGATTTTTTAAAATATTTGCTATCCTTACTGGGGTAAGGTGGAATCTCATAGTTGTTTCAATTTACATTTCTCTAATGATTAGGTTGGTGGTTTGATTCAGATGTCCTCTACAAACTTAGGTATTCTGGATACTAGGTTCCCCAGCTGATGGCAATTGGAAATTAAAGCGTCCTAAAGGTGGTATATTGGTGGGGGCCGGCTTACGGGTGTTATAGCCAGTTTCCCCATGCCAGTGTTTAGCACAGTCTCCTGTTCCTGTTGTCCACCTTATGTGTGCCATGGGGTAATGTCCACCCTCTGCTCATGCCACCATTATCCCCTCGAGCCTGTAAGCCTGTAAGCCAAAACAAACCTCTTTTTCCCACAAGCTTCTCTTAGTTGGGTGATTTTGACCATCAATGCTAACCCGACTGCAACAGTAAAGTAGTACTGAGGAGGGAGATTGCTGCTAGACACCTGACTGTGTGGCTTTGGCCTTTTGGAGCTGATTTTCAAGAGGAATGTGGAAGGATTTGAAACCTTGGCCTAAGAGATGCCTTGTAGTGCTATAAGGACAGCATGATTGACTATTCTGGTCAGAGTTGAAAGACCTGAATGCAGGAAGAACTATGGACTGTGAGGTTTGGCTTATGAGGGTGAGAAAGAGCTTTGCTTGGACTGGGATAGCAGTTTGTGTGAGAAGCTTGATGTTATGTGGGTGTCTTGAAAAGTTGTGCAGGGTTGTTTTGAATAGAAATGAACTGGTGTGAGCACAGGGATATGGCACAGAAAGAAATCTTTAGTCCAAAACTGCTGCCTGTTAAACTGCAATTGAAAGATTACAACCTTTGAGATTGGGCCAGCTGAGTTGCGGTGGGGCAACAGGAAGAATATAGACTCTTTTGATGGGGTCTGAGTGTTCAAGGAGTGTCCTGTTCTTCAAAGTCTGCTTTATTCCCCCCTGGATTTAATAAAGTGGCATCCTACCTGGTATTGTAGAATATAAGAAATTCAGGAAAGAGAGGGTCATTGAGTTTGCAACACAGTCTTGTGTTTTGGAAATGGCCATGGGCAGTGTGAAGCAGATTTGCTGGATGCCTGCATGGAGACCCCATGGAGCCATGAGGATGAACTGTAGGTTGCAGTGGAGACCCAGTGGAGATGCCAGAACCATGAGAGGGCTGCCAAGGAAAGCTGATGGCCCAGATGAAATTTTCTAGGACTGTGAGTAGCCTAGCTGGAGGGGTGGAATTGGAACTCCAGAAACTTGTTGCTGGTTAGAGTTATTGGACTGGGAGATTTGTCACTGATTAGAGTTGTTGGACTTGGAGCTACATAGTTTGGTATATGCCCTGTTTAAATCATGTATTCCTTGAGTATTTCTTTGCTATGCTCAAAGCCATCTTTTGCAGTGTGAATGTTTATTCTGTGCCACTATGGGGTTTGGGGGAGTATTTTTTTGGTATGATGGCTCAGTTAAAAGACCTTGGATTATGGGGATGTTTGAACATCATTGGAATTGATAAAAGCTATGGGGACTTTTAAAGCTGGACTGAATGTATTGTATTTTACATCATGTATGTATATCAGTTATGGGGGCCAGGGGAGGAATGTGGTGGTTTGATTCAGGTTTCCCTCATAAACTTAGGTGTTCTGGATGCTAGGTTTCCCAGCTGATGGCAATTGGAAATTAAAGTCTCCTGGAGGCAGTGTATTATTGGGGATGGACTTATGGGTGTTATAGCCAGTTTTCCCATGCCAGTGTTTGGCATACTCTCCTGTTCCTGGTGTCCACCTTATGTGGGCCAGGGGGTGACATCCACCCTCTACTCATGCCATCATTTTCCCCTGCCATCATGGAGCTTCCCCTCTAGACTGTAAGCCAAAATAAACCTCTTTCTCCCACAAACTGCTCTTAGTTGGGTTTCTTGAACATAGCAGATAGAAGGGTCCAGGTAAATATTTTTTTTTATTATTTATTTTGATAACCTGTGTCTTCTGATGGGTGAGTTGACCATTAATATTTGACTTTGTAATTGTGAGGTTTGAATTAATCCCTGCAATGATGAGGTATTTTATGGGTTTGGTGCTTTCTTTTGTTATGTGCTGTTTTGAGCCTGGTTAATTTTGGTTATTGTGATCTTCTCCTTTTGAGCTCTTAAGACTGGTTGTTTGACTCTTCTGTGTTGAGTATTTCCTCAAGTATTCTCTGTATGTTTGGCTTTTGTTAATGTAATTATAGAGTTGACTTTTTTACGGAAGTTTTTTCTTTAATCATCTATTATGAGAGACACTTTTGCTGGGTAAAGTAGCTTGGGGTGAAAGCCATAGTTTTTGAGACTGAAGTGTTCTATTCCAGACCCTTCTGGATTTCAGGGCAGCAATTATTTGTCCATTGGCCCATTCATCCTCTGACTCAATTTTGGCACCTAGTAGCCAGTCAGGAGTACTGAAGGAAAGGGCTGATTCCACAGGGACCAGGCCTCCCAAGTAAAGCACAATGGGACCTACCAGGACCAGAGGACTGGAAAGAGCAAGGGAACAGGGATCTGGCCTACTTCATACCACAACTTTCAGGACACAGACTGGTGCAGGCAACCCAGATGGGGAGGTGGGACGAGCCCAGAAATGGGTCTGGTTTACTCATTCCAGGCCGCAACACCCACCCACACACTGTCCACACAAGGAACTCAGACCTGAAAGATGGGAGGAGCTAGAAATGGCCATATAATGGTCATTATTATATGAATTGATACCTCAATATGGATTTGATTTGTACCTCCTGATGACTAGGGACACTGAGCATCATTTCATGTGAATGTAGATACTTCACATACCTAAATGTAACTTTGTACACCTTCTCTGGAGATATTTCTACTTTTAATAGGATTTTTGTTGAGTTCCAAGAGTTCTGAATCTCTTATCAGATGAATAGATTTAAAATATTTCTCTTTAGTTCCACTTTTTCTTTGCATCTCCTTTTGGTGTTTATGTTCATGAAATCATTGCATAAGGTAATCATTAACATTTTCCTTATTTTTATATTCCAGAATTTTTACATTTTGAGACTTTACATATGACTTTAATCCATTTGGATGTTTAATGATGTGAATTGAGTACATAATTTCATTCTCTGTTTTTCATATAAACAATCCTTTTTCCACTGTATATATTTGTGTTTAATCAGTAACACACTGCTTCAATTCCTGTAGTTTTGTGATTTAGTTTGGAAACTAGGGAATGTTATCCCTTTAGCTTTGTTCTTTATCATAGTCCCCTTAGCTCATCTTAGAAATTTGTTACATTTATATTTTAGAAATTTTCTCACTTTTTGTAAGGCAATGCCATTTTATAGGGATAGAATTAGTTTATAGATCAGTTTAAGTAATTTTGAGAGGGAGTCAGGTAGCTTTCTTAGGTAAGTAGACTGACTGGGTCCCTGAAGGTTAAAAGCAGGAATGTCTTTTGGCTTTGCTACAGATCAAAGAGGAAACTTGTTTCTCCTTATCTCTTGTGTAAAGGAGTTCCATAGATCTGTTTTTTCACAAGCAACCCAAGGCCTTCCTGGTAGGAGGGGTTCCCTTTCCTAGAATTTAAATCTAATCTTGACATTGTATTTGGTTAAGTTCAGTCCCCAGAACTTGATGTCATGACTAGCCTCTCCTGAGGAAGCCTGTAACCCATGGCCTTCTGCCATTCCATATGATTTTGAGATCATTTTTTCTATCTCTGTGAAGAAATTTGTTGGGATTTTTATTGGTTTCGCATTACATCTGCTTATTGCATTTGGTAGGATTGTCATTTTCACAATGTTAATTCTGCCTATCCAGAAGCATGGGAGGCCTTTCCATTTTCTCAAGTCCTCCTCAATTTCTTTCTTGAGAGCTTTTATGTTTTCATTGTATATGTCATTCACATCCTTGGTTAATGTTATTCCAAGGTATTTAATTTTTTTGTTGCTATTGAAAATGGGACACTGTCACTTATTGCTTTCTCTGTATCTTTGTCTTTTGTATATAGAAAGGCTGCTGATTTTTGTGCATTGATTTTGCATCCTGCTACTTTGCTGAAGGAGTTATTCACCTTTAAGAGTTTCAAGAGGGAGGTTCTTGGGTCTCATATATAGAATCATGCCATTTGCAAATAGGGCTAAATTTACTTCTTCCTTTCCAAATTGTATCCCTTTTATTTTGTTCTCCCGTCTTATTGCTTGAGCTAGGACTTCCAGTGCCATATTGAAGAACAGAAGTGAGAGTGGACACTCCTGTCTTTTTCCTGATCTCAATGGGAATTTCTTCAGTCTCTCATCACTAAGAATTATTTGGGCTTTAGGAGCTTTATAAATAGCTGTTATTATGTTGAGATAAAAACCATACATGCCTATTCTCCCCCATGTTTTGATAATGAAGTGATGGTGTATTTTGTCAAAGGCCTTTTCTTCATCTATCAAATGATCATGTGGTTTCTGTGTTTAAGCTTATTGATGTAGTCTATTACATTGACAGATTTCCATATGTTGAATCACACCTGCATTCCTGGGGTGAAGCTTACTTGATCAAGGTGGATAATGCTTTTGATGTGTTCTTGGGTTCGGTTTGTGAGGATTTTGTTCAAGATCTTTGCATCTAAGTTCTTCAGTGCAATAGGCCTATAGTTTTCTTTTCTTGTGGCATCTCTGCCTAGTTTTGGTATTAAGATGATAGTACCTTCATAGAAGGACTTGGGGGCTTTCCTTGTTCTCCAATTCACAGTTTGAGAAAAACTGGTTTCAGTTCTTCCATGAAGGTCTGATAGAATTCAACTGCGATACCATCTAGTCCTGGACTCTTCATTGAGCTTAGATAGCTGGTTATTGAGGTTCTCTCTCTCTCTCTCTCTCTCTCTCTCTCTCTCTCTTAGCTCTCCTTCAGGTCATTTAACTGTCTTTGGAACCCTTCCTGGTTCTTTTCTATTAGGTCTTATCCAGGGAGGACAGCATTCATACAATTATTGGACCTTTGTTGATTTTCTGCAAGTTCTGCCATTTGCTTGGCCAGGGTTGCATACATTATACCTTCAATTTGGGGTTCTGACCCTATTGTCTCCTCTATGTTGTGATTAGAGACCTCCACTGTAGGATTGAGCAATTTTGTTGGATTTACTTGCATTTGATTTTTCATGTTATCCCCTTTTCACTACCCATCATAGTGTAGGAATTTTATTTAATTTAGGAGAAAGGTATAGTCTAACTTTGAAGTGTCATCAATGATTATTTCCTTTTTGCTTTCACTAGGCTTCTGATGGCAATGAGGCCTGCCTTCTCAGAGGGAAGGAGTCTGTGAGTCTCTGGTGGGGGCCTGGGGCCTGATGAAGGGTCTTGTTTGGTAATTCTGGGTTTGGGACTACGTGGTCAGGTGGCCTGAGTGGACAGGGGGTAGGGGAGAATGGGACAAAGCAGACTGGTGTTGTGGCTGGTCTGCAGAGGTGGGAAGGATGGGAATGGTTGGTGGCTCTGTGATGATGAGGGGTGAGGTAACAAGATAGCAGGTCTATTGAGTCCCTGTAGCAAGGGGTAGATGGGACTTCTGCGTCCTGTGACAAAGTAGGGCAGGGATGTGGGACTGCTGACAGTCAGCTGATGTGCAGGGGGCTGGAGCATGGGGGACCCCTGTGGTGGTAAAGCCTAGGGAGGGGGATGTTGGCCTGCTGGCTTGGGTCTACACACGGGTGGGGTCGGCTGGGGGGTCGGCAAAGTGTGGGATGGTGTCTGGGGACGGAGGTCCCCTGGGGGAATACTAACCTTCTAGCACCCCCCCTTTATGGGAGATTTGTGTTTATTTATGTATTATAAACAGAGAGAGTAGTGGGGGAGGGAAAGAGAGAGAGAGAGAGAGAGAGAGAGAGAGAGAGAGAGAGAGAATGAGAATAGGTGCTACAATGGCAAACATTTCTTTATGTTTGCTGTCTTTACCATTATACTTATGAAAATCACTCATACTTTTGCAAGTAGCTGAGTTTTGTTTACCTTGCTGTATAGCATGCAGTTATAAATGACCTTATTATAACCATTATTTTTTGCTATTGTTCAACTTCAACACTTTAATTGGCACTAAAGAAAAATTTTAATTATCCATTTATTTATTTGGGTAGTTGTAGTTGCTTATTTTGTTATCTATTTTTCCATAGATTATTACTTCCTAATGGATAAAAATATTATTCTTTAGTAATGTTTGCATAAAGTAGGTATTCAATCAAGTTAGATAATAAATTCATTTAGGTAAAATCATTCAATATAAATATACATTTACTATGATATTCAGATGTTTTAAACATGGTTAAGACATCTAACTTGAAAGTATTTTTGACAACTGGGAAATTGCCCTTCTACTGTGTTGATTGCTCTTTGCTCTGTTGGGTGACTATAGCTTTAGGAGTCTGACTGAGGACAGTGGTAAACTTTTCTCTAGCAAAATTTACAAAATAAAGAAGCACAGAAAACTTTAGAAAAGCAAATATTCTTGAAGTCAAAAATGAGCTTCCTGGTTCTCATAGTTGAAGCCATCCTATTGGTTACAGTTACCTTTGTTGATTCTCATTATTTCATTATCTCATTTAGAAAGTGTGGAATTATAATTGGCTTTAACTTCCAAATTAGAAACCTTATGAGTTCGTAACAAATGGATGCAGCTGCATGGGTGAGCAAAGACACAAATATTCAAAGTAAAGGTTCATTTCTTTTAACTATCATTATCCTAATGATAATCATTGTGCTAATGATTTAAATACCCTTAATACCTAGACTTATCCTTAAATTCATATGTGAAGTAATAACCCACTAAGCCACTACTTTTTTTTTTTTTTTTCTACAAGGAAGGTAATGTATGGCCATTGTAAATCTGGATGGAAGCCACCCTAACTTTATTAAGAAAGGTATTAAACTTTTTCATTGAAAGACACTGAATGATATTCATGGTTTGATTTTTAAAGTACAATTAATATCTTACATCAAGTTACAGTGGAAATAGTACTGATTAGAAAGACAGTTTTACAAATTCATATGCCTTTTTTTTTTTTTTAGTGAGTAACAGCTGGAAAAAAGGCCTTTTATCAACAGAATATGCTGAATATAACATTCTGGTAGTCTAATGCAACTATTTTAATTGTCCAAGTAGTCAAAACAATACTGGAAATAATGAGATTGCACTAGTATTAAAAATCTACTTACTTTGTTCCACCAAGGAACTGGAAGATTTACAATGCATTTAGTTTAAACAAAGTGAAACCAAGACAGTTAGAGCAAATTAAAATGACCTGTATTATAAAATGTAAGTAACAACTGCATTTACTAAAAATCAAAAAAATGTGGTAGACATTACATGTTTTGGAATTGTAGAGAAAATTCATGTGTTTACACTATAATAAATTTATAAGTAATGTAAATGGAAGCTTCTTCAGCTGTAAGTCCTTATAAGAAATATGATAGGAGTGAAAAGAACCTCCCTGCCCCCTGCTACCATCTACCACTGAAGCCCTTGTTTCTGGAGCCAAGAGAAAGACCTATCTTTGAGTTGCAGTGGCTGGACCTATATAGTCAAACCCAGATTTGTTTCATTCTATGAGCTACAGAACTGCTATGTACAGGGTGGAGACAGAGAATGACTGTCTCACAAGTTTTGGGAACTGTAATTAAATTCATGTTTTAACTTTATACATTATTTTATATTAAATTTTATATTATATTTTATATTATTTTATATTAAAATGTGCTTTGTGGCCAGGCTCTATAGATGGGGACTATAATAGAACAACTTGGTGACCATGATGAATCAGCATCCAATGCCATCATTGGAATGTAGTCCTCCTACTGTTCCCTTGGGGGCTTTATGGCCTTGGTTGACAACAGAGAATGAAGAAAATTCCTATTTGTATGTAATGGTTAAGTTTTGTTGTCAACTTGATCTGGTTAGGAATCTCCAGATATTCCTCTTGAGTGGGTTTCTGACATTGCTTCTGGAAATGATTAAGTGAAGAAGGTCCTTCCCCCAGTGTTAGCTCTTCCCCCACAGTGTGAAGCCACTCTCAGAGGGGGATTTTATCTAAAGAAGCTCTGGGTAAAAAGAATCTTCTCCTACCACCTGGATGCTAGTGTTGCTTCTATCATGGACTAGAGACCGGCATGGACTGAAGACCAGCAGGGACTAAAGAGCAGCTTCTCTCCAGGAAGCCTCCAGGTCATCAGTGCTGGATTGGTACTGCTGAGGCATCCAACCTCATGAGCAGAGCAGTTACTGGGTTCCTTGACTCTTGACCTGCAGACTGTTATTGTTGGACTGCCATAAGATAATCCAATAAATCACCCCCCCCCTTTTTAAAATACTTATTTGAAAAGAATGAGATAGAGAAAGAGACTGACAGAAAGAGAGATAGAGAGACAGAGACAGAAAGAGAATGGGCATGTCAGGGCCTCTAGCCACTGCAAATGAACTCAAGATGCATGCTCCACCTTGTATATCTTGCTCATGTGGGTCCTGGGGAATCAAACTGAGGTCCTTTGGCTTTGTAGGCAAATGCATTAACCACTAAGAAAGCTCTCTATTCCCTAAGTACCCACTTTTAATTTAATTCTTTCTATCAGTTCGGTTCTCCTAGAGAACCCTGAGTAATAGATATTGTGGTACCAGAAGTGGGGTATTGCTGTGATGAATCTAACCATGTGGATTTGGGTCTTTTGGAACTTGTGTGATGGAGGAATGGGAAATTTGGTGCTTTAAACTGAAGACACCTTCTGGAGCAGTAAGCCATGTATTATAGACTCTTCTAATGAGAGTTTGAAAATGCTAAGTGCAGAGAGAATTATATTTGGAGGCTTAGTTTATGAATTTCCAAGGGGAAGGAAAGACTCAAGAGAACTTTGTTGGAACTGGCGTAAGGGCTGGCTGTGTTCTGCTGCCCATCTGGAGTGTTTCATCAAGGTTAAATTTGCAGTAAATTGATATACTTGGCTAAAGATATATGGTTTGAGAAAATGTTTTCTTTACTTTTTCATCATTAATGGCTCTTTGGTCATTGTGATAAGATATAAAAATGCATATTTTTTGACATTTTATGAGGTAAAAATAGTTTTGGTGACCTCTCAATGATATGTACGCCAAGACATCTTCTTTTCTTCCTTTGTCATTTCTGGCTTCTCATGAGCTGATTCATGGCTATGGCTTTCTGTGATCCTTCTGGGGTATCCTCAACCCAAAATTCAGGGTTCTTCTCAAACTTTTTGCTGATAAGGAAGTTTAAATTCTTTGTGATTTTGGCACTAACATGTGGCAACAATAACAGGCATAACAAGCCATGTATATACAGAGACCTCTGCTATTGCATGCATGGCAATGGCAAATATTTTGGAGTTCCTTAAAGAAACTTTTATTATAATCTTGTAAAAAGATGACTTTATTCTTAAGACACCACATAGCATATATAACTGAAAGTGTACTCTGACCTGGCACAATTTCACAGAAGTACCTGACTAGAACTGTGAAATATTAAAAAATTTGACTTCTAAAGGTAAGATGATCAATTATTTTGTTTTACTAGTAACATGTTTCCTGGGAATAACTAACTAAGAACCTTTTCTTTGGTTAAAAGTACATGAGAGTTGGCTTACAGATTAAGGTGCTTGCCTGCAAAGATAAAGAACCTCAGTTCAATTCCCCAGGACCCACATAAGCCAGATGCACAAGGTGGTGGTGCATGCATCTAGAGTTAGTTTGCAGTGGCTGGAAACCCTGGTGTACCCATTCTCTCACTCTCTCTCTCTTTCTTTCACCCTCTTTCCCTCTCTCAAATAAATAAATAACAATAAAATATTTAAAAAAATAGGTGGGGTCAACATGAGTATCTCCCACTTTTTTTCCATTCTTGCTCTACTGGCTGATTTGAGTCCTTTGGATTATGCTAATTTTTTAAAGATATCAGTCAATTCTTGATAACATGACTGTTTATTCCCTAATTGTAGTGGTTTCAATGTAAAATGTCACATATATTTATTTATTTATTTGTGGTTAAACCTTATACTTTATACTTAGGTGGTAGCAATCTGAGAAATACAGCCTTGATGGAGGAGGAGCATCACTAATACTATGCCTTAAGGCTTACTAGCTTAACTCCAAGCCCAAGTACTTAGACTACTTACACCCAGATGTAAGAAGAAGGGATGCCCTGCTATCTGTTCTTGCCAGTATTTCCCTGCCATGATGAAACTTCCCCTCAGAAAGGGAACATGGCTTATTTACCAAATTACTTGTCTCTTCCTATCTCATCCTAGTCTGTACATTTTGAGAGCTTTAATCTACTGTTTAGTTTCAGTACCATAACAGTACATGAAACACATTACTGGTACTTTAAGGTTAAAACCTCCATGCATGTTTTGTTTCCTAGGTGTTTTATTTCTAGTACTGTGATCATTCTTTCTTATCTACCCTCTCTTCTGCAGTTTCATCACCCCTTTCCCAAATTCATAAGTATGATCAAGTTCATACTACTAAACAATAATAGACCACAGTATCCTGTCCCTTTGAGAAAAGAGAGATGTCTATACCTTGCTCTTATGGTTTCATTAAGTGTCTCTGTGCCTCCCCAAATCTATAGTTAACCTCCTTCACTGACTGATTAACTGACACTCAGTATTACCAACTCCTTACTTAGGTGGTTTGGTAGTTCTCCAGTCTGGCTTGGGTGGCCACTGCCTCAATAGGTATTTTTTTGGCATAAATTCTAAATTCTAAATTCTAAATGGTATCACACCTGTGACATTTAGTGGTGTGTGTGTGTGTGTGTATGTGTGTGTGTGACTCATTAGTTCTATTAATTCTGTATTTATACTTTTTGTAGTGTTTCCATTCCTTTAATCATAAATACAAGGAAGAATTTCCTCTAAATTTTCATTTCTCTCTAGTATTTTTATTCTGGTATTATATTCTGCTATTTTTTCTTTATGCTATGTTATAAAGCTTCATAAAAGAGGTCATTAATGTTTCATATTGTACTTTGCTTATAGATGTTCTCTATGAGCATCTGGCACCTTTCTTATCTTCTGATGTTGATAGTGGACAAAGCTCCTCCCATGAACTTTAGCTATGTTAGGAAAAGCCAGATGGACACCAATCATTTCTTATGCACAAACAGCACATTGACATAAGTGTTTCACTATAGTTACAGGGTAAAGTAAACTTAATTAAATTTAGTTTTTAGGAAACAAAAATATGTGAGTATAAGTGTATCGCCTGCATTACTTGTTTAAAATTCTAATTTAACTGGACATCAACTAGAGTTGCTGCACTTGTCATATATTCCTAGCCAGAAATAAAATAAAATGTAATCCAATATTAATGAACTATTACATTAATCAGTATATAACCAGTAACCTGCTATACTCATATCCTATGACATTTGCCCAATCTTTATAACATTAGTCTATGAAGATTTGAGTCCAGAATGTTCACCCAAGTTTTCTCATAGCTTCTTCGAGTCTCTCTGCTATTGTGTTTTCTCTAGAATTGTTCAAGCCACTTCTCAAATATTTTCTCCCACCTCTGGAAGAGTTCTACATTTTGTTAGACATTGTTCTCAGCTATTGAAAGAACTACCCTAACTGATTCAAAGTCCACTTTTACCCTTAATGTAAACTTAGTTCTGACTTTTTGAAAATGCGTTCTGGAGTCAGATAGCTTAAACTACCCTTCCTGTGTAGTAAACAAGGTGTGGGAAATAGAGCTTCTATTTTAAACATGTTCCCTATCTTCACAAAAAGTTTATGTTAAAATCATGACCTTTAGGAGACACATAGTCCCATACTTTTTAGAAAAACCAGGCCTACTTAACATAATTTCTCCTTATCATCATCTTTATAACATAAAACTGCGTTCTTTCTTACTCTTCTCTCCTCATCAGTACACAGACCTTTGAGAGAATAGTTCTTCTCTTTGTGTAGTTTTCCTTATGAAGCTATGTATTGGAAATTGTTCAGTTCTTTTCCTTCCTGTCTCCTTCCAGACCTTCCTTTCTATTTTTATTACATATAAATTGCATGAAATAATGTACTTCATTATGAAAATCTCCCATATGTATATAATGAATTTTGATCATATTTAACCCCTTAGTTGACACATACCTCTTATTATCTGTGACAACACTGTGCGTATGGATTCTTAAAAAATCAAACTAAAGTCCAGAGAAAATATATCTTTTAAATAGGATATTACAGCAAGAAAATTATGAAGCAAGGATATGAACCCAGGTCTGTCTGATTCCTTCTCTTCCTATTGTATTCTGCTCATTACAGGCCAGCCCTGGAAGTGTTGAAATGGACATATGTGACCAGTTATTTCTAGAACAGCTACATAGAATAGCTAGACTCCAGGAACAGATCATCACAAATTTTAAAGTAACTTATAAATTTATTAATCATCTTAATACTAACATGGATAAGAACATGTCTAGGGTTGAAAACACTGATCCATATTCTTAGAATTTGTACTGATGCGTTCAGTAGTCAAATCATCAAAGTTGGAGAAAATTATTAAGACAAGTCCTTTAAATGTATTATTTGTATTATTTTTCTAGAGTGAGTGCTGGTCTCTTTGTAAAACAGTATGTAACTCCTGACACCATGTGGTCACTCAGTGTATTGCGTTTAAACATTTTTGAAGACATGGCCTGTCAGGAGCAGTGCTATAATATAACCAATATTTTAAGTTGCAGTATTTCATTTGATCCCACTTGACAATTTAATAATTAGACATTATTGTTATGGGTATCAGGTTATCATCCGGTAGGAATTCTCAACATTCCAAGTTTTGTTTTTTCATATAGGGACATATAATCACTTTTCAGATTCTTGACAGAGAGCTAGGTCATTTACATAATCAAATTGGAGTTGAAATATTGTGAGGAAATCAAGAAAAATCACTTTAGTATCAAATACACTGAGAGACCTCCACTATCTTTAGTTTATACCTGCTTCTGAGGCATCTTTGAGCTAAAGCCCAACACTTAGGCCAAAACAGCATGTACAGGCCATCCAGTTGTCAGTGAAGGAGCGTCGAGAGATGAATGCTGTTTCTCAGCTTGATTTTTATTCAGTGCAACCCAAGCCAATGGAATGATGGTTCCCATAGTTAGGGTGGCTTTTCCAACTTCAAACAGCTTAATCCAAAGTAGCAATTCCCTCATAGACATGCCCAGATATTTGTGGGGGATTATAGATCCTGTCAAGGTTAACCATCACAGCTCCACCCCTTGTCAACTTGGCACTCTGGTGCATCATTTTAAATTATAACATTGCACCACTTATCCCCAAAGACTCATGATCATCTTTCACTGAAAACTGTGCTCAAGTCCACCTTCAAAAGTCCTCTTTGTCATTAGCAGACCCAACACTATTCAATGAAGTCCAAAGTGTCATATGAGACACAATGCAGCTGATTAACTGCAGCCTCTATAAAATTAATAAACAAATCACATGTCTCCAAAAAATCAGTAAAGAAATCACATATTTCCAATAGACAACAGCACTCCAACAATGAGAGTAAATGTTCTCATTTTTATTGGAGGAATGGTTGGATAGCAAGGAAATATCACACCAAAGGAAGATAGAAGGGCTGAAGGGATGGCTTAGTGGTTAAGGCATTTGCCTACAAAGCCAAAGGACCGCAGTTTGATTCCCCAGAACTCAGGCTAGCCAGATGCACAAGGGGGCGCAAGTGTCTGGAATTCGTTTGCAGTGGCTGGAGCCCCTGGCAAGCCCATTCTGTCTCTCCATCTTTCTCTGTCAAATAAATAAATAAAATATTTTAAAAGGAATATAGAAACTCAACAGAACAAACACTAAATCCTACATCTCTATGGTGACATTTAGAGGTTATGATGGAATCATTTGGGCTCTAAAGAGCTTGGGTAGTCCTACCTGTTCAATTCTGCTGCCTGTAGCACACATCGCTTCTCTTTTGGGCTGCCTCCACCCTGTGCCTACAACTTTCCTTGGTATATGTGCCATGGGCCTGGCATCTCCAACATCCCGGGACTCAACATCCCATGCAAAATAGGCTTAACCTTCACAGCTTCATTCAGTGATCTACTGGGATTTTCTTGAAAGAACTCCAACTTGGATCCACACTGCCCAGCTTTAGTGCCTTTGGGAACTACAGCAAAATACTCCCTCCATCTTTTATCTTTCATTCCTGTGGAAGAAAGAAAAGAAAGAAAGAAAGAAAGAAAGAAAGAAAGAAAGAAAGAAAGAAAGAAAGAAAGAAAGAAAGAAAGAAAGAAAGAGAACTTGTATCTTCTAAACACTGTTATCATGTTCTGCTGATAGTTCAAGAGTCAACCTGGCTACCTTGGACAACAGTTGAACTGGTTTCTGTATCACTTCCTATTTCCCTATTGAAACTTTCTTCCTTTGGCATCATTTACAATAATAGGACTATTTAAGCAACATTCGCAGTCAAGGCACTCTCCTTTCAAATATATTTGGGTTTTTGTTTTTGTTGTTGTTGGTGGTGGTTTTTTGTTTTGTTTTGTTTTTGTTTTTTTCAGGTAGGGTCTCACTCTAGCCCAGGCTGACCTGGAATTTTCTATGAAGTCTCAGGGTGGCCTCAAACTCATGGTGATCCTCCTACCTCTGCCTCCCTAGTGCTGGGATTAAAGTCATATACCACCACACCTGGCTATATTTGGATTTTTATAAGATGGAACCTTAATTGGGTAGTTTCTTGTGTGCCACTATTGTTCCACTGCGGAGAACTAGATTTCCTTTTAATGGTGCTAATCCCTTTAACCATTACAGCTGTTTTTAAATCTTCTTCGTCTGCACACTGGAGTTTGATCATGCTACTCTTGCCAAACTGCACACTTTTCAGGTCTCTGCTTGCTCTGTCTCACTTTAGACTCTCTGTGGGTGGTGCAGTTGGAGAATGATAGCTGCTCAGTGAATAGGGCTGGATACACACAAGCTGGAGAGTCTGAGTGCTCAGCAGCTGGCCAGTCACTTGGGAAGGCCAAGGAAGCTGGGTTCCAGTGTCCAGGCTTAGCATCAAGAGGGTTATGTAAATGTATGCACCAGTGAGTTCCATAGGCATCCAGACAAAAGGCCCTGTATCCTCTCAGATCTCTATTATATTTAGCCCACCACTGGAAGGGTTCTCCACCTTAGGAGAAAGTCTTTCTCCTTCTGCTAGCTCTTCCTGGAAGCATCCTCACAGACCTGCCCAAGAAGCATCTCTTCCTGATTCCTAATTGACCAAATAACATAATCAGCACAGGGAACTTTCAGTACCAACTTTCTGTGTTGAAGTCCAATGTGATGTCAATTGTGCCACAAAGCCAGGTGCAATTTTCTATATTAGGTCCTTTTGTCTTTCCGTTGGAAAAAAATACCTGAAAAATACAGCCTAAGAAAGGAATGGTTCACTTTGGCTCACACTTGGAGAGTACAGACCCTCATGATGCAGAAAAAATGGCAGCAGGGGCTGAACAAACCTAGACCTAGATAACCATTGGTGAGTGTGCATTAAGTTCACATTTTAACTTCAAACATGTTTCACAGATAATGTCATTTTGCTTAAGTTACCAGCAATGGGGATTCTTAGGAGTTATACATAATTTTAAATTAAGTTTAAAATGTTTTTTTTAAATTAATAGTTTCTAAAGTAAGTCAGAATCCATTACTTATATTTTAAATATATACATTTTTGTTAAAACCTTTAAAATATCTCTGCTGCTACACAGTCCACATGCTTTTCTGTATAAAAAAAGAAAGCTATTGTGAGTGCTTTCTTGATTGATTAATGTCATAAGCCCATCCATATATTAACTTCTATAAGTTCTAGGAAATCTACTCAATTCAGGAACAGCTCAAATGTATTACAACTGTAAGTCATGATATGGATGTAAATGCTCTGTAAGAGACAGTCCCAGTAGTTGAGTTATATTTTGATATTGAACAAATGTTTGTTTAAAAAAGATGACTTTGGATTTTACTAGATTCCAGGAAGAATGTACAATGTTTATTTATCTCCCTTTCTTGGAAGAAGGTGTTACCTGTTAGAGAACTATAATACAGGCAGACAAACAAAGCTGCTTATAAAACTTAAGACTTTAAAACATAAAGTACAGGTGTTGAAAAATTTGGAAATGGAAAAGTAGGACCTTTACAGACCAGGCAGACACTGCCTTGAACAGGCAAGGGCATTCTTTCAAAAAAAAAAAAATAGGGCTGGAGAGATGGCTTAGCAGTTAAGGCTCTTGCTATAAAGACTAAGGACCCAGGTTCGATTCTCCAGGTCCCATGTAAGCCAGATGCACATGGTGGCACATGCATCTGGAGTTTGTTTGCAATGAGTAGAGGCCCTGGTGTGACCCCCCTCCTTCTCTCTGTCTCTAATAAAAAAATAAAGATAAGTCTGAAAAAATGTATTACTTCAGTAGTCTTGAGAAAAATATCTGGCAAAACAAAATTGTACATTGTGAAAATGCCAGAATTGTGTTCATCATGCTGTCAAGAGGATAAGAGAAAAGGTAGAGGTACTCTAGAAGAGAAGATATAATGTGACCAGACAATTAATGTGATATATCCTCTACTGGATCTTGGAACAGTAAGGGGACAACTGATGAAAACACTAGTGAAATTTAGATAAACCCGCAATTTAATCAATAGTAAAACAAAGGCAACCCTGAATCCCTAAAAATGGATAGCATCTTAAAGTTGATTTTTCAAGTTTGAGAAGCGATTACACTGAATTGCTTACAAATCTTGGCAAACTACCAAAATGGTGCAGAGAATTGTGACTATGTCCAAAATCACAGTACTTTCTTAAGGCGGCTCGTTGGCTCTCTTGTGCTGTTTAGCAATTTTGTGGGAGTGCTGGTACATGAACATTGTCACATACTCAAGTGTTTCTGGGAAGCAATGAGATTTCCATTTTATGTATTTGTCTGAGTAGTGAAGCATCAATCTAAGACATAGAGTGAGTATGGTTTGTGAAAGAAGGCATTGAAGTTAAGTTTTGAACATTATGAGTTTCTGAGTCCTGAAGTAACAGTTTAAGGTATGTTCTGAAGCTCAAGGGAAAAAGCTGTTAGATGGTACAAAACACATAAATTTGGAAGCTCTCAGCCAGGAATGCAAAGCTCCTATATTGATAAAGGCAGAGGAATAAAAAAAAAAAGATGAGGATTTTCTCCTTTTCTACCTGTTTCTCTCAACAATGTTGTGAGAACATGTGAAAAGTGAGAGCCCTCCCAGAGACTTCCAGCTTGTCCAGCAGGCTGAAGATCTTCATGTCTAAGTTTTCTCTTCTTTATGGCCTCAATGCTCAGATTGGAAAGCAGTAGTGTAGATGGATCTATCAGATGAAGAGTCACCCAGATTTATACAGACGTTTAAAAAACATTTTTGTTTATTTATTTTCAAGAGAGAGAGAGAGACAGAGAGGGAAATGTGGAGGTAGATAGAGATAATGGGCTCACCACAGTCTCTACCACAACCAAACTCCAAATGAATAAGACTTTATGTGTCTGTCTTTACGTGAGTACTGGGAATTGAACACAAGTCGTAAGGCTTTGAAATCAAGTGCTCTTAATTTCTGAACCATTTCCCAAGCTCCTCATACAATTTTTACAGCAGTATAAGATACCCTTCATGCATTTACATCAGATACAAGCAACTCAAAGACACGAAACAAGGGCTAGAGCAATTAGTTAGTAGTTAAGATTCTTGCCTATGAAGGCTAAGGACCCAGGTTCGATTCCCAAATACCCACATAAGCCACATACACAAGGTGGCACATGCATCTGGAGTTCATTTGCAGTGGCTAGAGGCCCTGATATGCCCCTTCTCCCTCCTTCTCTCATACATAAAAGTAAAATATATAAAAACACTAAAAAACATTAAAATAAATTAACCAATAATAAATATAATGGTGTCAGGAACTGAACAGTGAGTTATCAAAGTAGAAATACAAGGAGTCAATATATATTTGAGAAGGTTCAACATCCTTAATCATCAAGTAAATGCAAATTGAAACTTTAATATTGCATTTCACCCCAGTCAGAATGGCTATCATTAAGAGAACCATCAAACAGCCAGGTGTGGTGGCACACACCTTTAATCCCAGCACTTGGGAGGCAGAGGTAATAGTATTGCCATGAATTCAAGACTACCCTGAGACTGCACAGTAAATTCCAGGTCAGCCTGAGCTAGACTGAGGCCCTACCTTGAAACCCAGAAAGACAAAAAAAATCAATAGCAAAAGCTCGTGAGGATGTGGATAAAAGAGGAACCCTAATTCACTGTCTGTTGAAGGATAAACTGGCATAGCTTCTATGGAAATCAATGTGGACATTTATCAAAACACTAAAAAGTGGACTACCATATGACGAAGCTAAATGATTATTGAGCATATGCTCAAAGCATTCTGTATCCTACCACAGAGATCCTTGCATGTCTAGGTTTATTGCAGCTCTATTTATCATTGCAAGGAAATATAATCAGCCTAGATGCTCATTGATAAATGAGTGGATAATGTAAATGGGTGTACACACACATGAAATAGGGTTTCATTTGGCCAGAAAGAAAATAAAATAATGAAAAATGCAATAAAATGGTTGGGACTACAAAATATCATATTTAAAATATTATATTTAATGCACAATTTATATTAGGTAGCCTGGCTCAGAAAGACAAACACCTCATGCTTTCTTTCTCATATACCGATCCTCACTTTTTTCTTTCTCTTTCTCTTTGTCTTCTTCTTTCTCTTCCTTCCCCCCCTTTTCCTCCCCTCCCCCCTTCTTCTTCTTCTTATTCCTTTTGATTTTTCAAGGTAGCGTCTCACCCTAGTCCAGGCTGACCCGAAATGTAGTCTCTATGGCCTTAAACTTATGACAGACCTCCTACCTCAGCCTTCCCTATGCGAGTACTGGGATTAAAAGCCTGTGCCATCATGCCTCACTAGATCCTAGCTTCTAACTTTTTTCCTTTATATACATTTTTAATTGGACTCCTTTAATCCATTTTTCACAGGGTCTGCACACAAATCTTTTTTTTTTTCTTTTTTTTTTTCAATGCAAACCGCACGAGGTTTATTGAATCCGATGCATCGGGGCTCATCACAGACTCCTCTCGCAGGAGGGGGGTGAAGAGCCACTAGCCACGTGTTTGGTCAGCTTATAAAGGCTAAAATTGCAGAGTCATAGGGGCTTTTCAGCCGTGGATCCCTCTGATTGGGTGGGGCCCACGGGGTGGGCTCGTGTGGGTCCCTCTGATTGGGTAGGGCGTACAAAAGGTCAGGTCCTCATGGTATACTTTCTACAAAATGGAGGCAGTTGCATACTTTTTACAAAATGGAGGCAGTTGCAAAATGGCGGTTCTGTGATTCAGTGCAGTAGCAAGCAAGCCATATTACAGAAGCTTAAAAAGGCAGGTTAGCAGAGCAGCTAGAAAATGGGGCAGCAGACATAGGGCAACTTTTATCCTTTCATTTCCCCCTTTTCTTTGTCATAATTCCAATCATGGAATTTCAGTTTCTGCAAGAGACTGGTACTGTTGTTTAAGTATCATGACTTGGACGGTGCTGATCCTTTCTCTAATAAAGGTAACTAATCTATTTATTATGCATGGACCAAAGGTGAAGAGGAGAATTAAGATGATAAGTGGCCCTAGCAAGGTGGAGATCAAGGTAGTCATCCAGGGGGACCTGGTGAACCAGGATTCATATCAAGACTGGTTCTGCTGTCTCTCCCGTTTGCGTTGTTCTAGGCTCTCTCGTAATTTCTGCAAGCTGTTTTCTACTAATCCAGTCTTGTCTACATAGAAGCAGCACTCTTCTTTTAGAGCTGCACAGAGTCCCCCATGTTGTAAAAATAATAAATCTAGGCCTCTTCTATTCTGTAATACAACCTCTGAAAGTGAAGAAACCGAGTCCTTTAGGTTCTGCATTCCTGACTGTAACTCTTGTAGATCCTTGTCTATTGCTAAGCTGAGCTGAGCGTACTGTTGGTTGGAGGTGACAAGGGAAGCTATGCTGGTGCCTGCTCCTGCAACACCCAACCCCATTTGAGATGGGGGGTTGTCTTGTTCTTTTGGCAGGTCAGCGGCAGATGTTTCTTCTGTGCGAGGCGATGGTAGTAACCGGCTTGATTGCAGAATCTACCTGACTCTTAATGAAACTGGTTAGTCGTCTGAAGGCCCAGGGGCCAAAGGAGATAAGCAAAAGGAATCCAACAAAAGGGCCTAAAAGACTGGGAAGCAAAGTAGTTAGCCAGGGAGATGTGGAAAACCAATTTTTATACCAAGATTCTTGTTGTTCTCGAGTCCTTTTTCTATTAAGTAAACTTTATCTATGACAACAGGAACGTATGGTATAGACAGTCTATTTTCTTTTTATTTCTCCCTCTCATGAGAAGACACTCTAACTGCTTTAGGGGTCTGGGTCGAAGACATCAGATCATTTACTACTTCCTGCTGAACGGGACACGAAGTGGAGACTTGTTGCAGTTAGAGAATCTCTCCTAGAGAGGGGAACTATTTTAATGGACCCCAGAGTGTAGGAAGATAATCTTGAAAGATAACTTTGGGAAGAAAGAATAAAAGTAAGGAGTTACTGAGAAGTGAACACACAGCAAACTGGTCTTTTTGTAGGTCGAGGGAATCCAGGTAGACAGGCTTGGATCATCTCAGGACCATCTGAGGATGAGCTGGCTGAGATTTTCTTTCATAACTGTTCATTAAATGGCACAGTAGTATTTAACATGGCTTGTAAAACAGATGAAATGCTAGCAGAGTTATCAGAAACATAACATTTAATCTTAATAATAAAGAACTATTTTTTTTTATCTTTGGTTATACATTCCTCTCTGAGTGTTTAAGACCTTGTAGATAGCCAAAAGTTAATTAAGGATTAATTTTGGAGGTCATTAATGGCTCTCCAAAGAGACTTTAGGGACACAGGAGTAGCCCCATAGCTTACTGGTGTCTTTTGCCTGTTAGGATGAGTCAGAGCCATGCTGGCCAAGTAGTTTTCCCTTCTTTGGGAAGTCAGGAGGACTGATTGCTTCTCAATTGTGACTCTCCTGTTTTACATTGTACACCACTTTTGTTTGAGTCTCCATATCCTCCCTGCTCAGGAAGACAGGTGACTTACCAGGGGGCCAGTGTAGAAGTGTCCCATCGTCTCCAGTGGCCTCATGACATGGGAGCACAAGCCAAAATATTGACACTTTTTACTCCGATGATTCCAATTGGCTTTGGCTTCTACATAGGTGATTAACACACTTAGAAAGGAAGTTACACCAGCTTGGATGTACATACATATAGAGCACATTTAATTACTGAAATAGACTTAACTAAAGAATGGCACAGGGCTTCTAAAATCATTTTGTCCTATCTTTAAAATTTTTGTTGTACTGTGGTAGCATAAGCCATATATCTGAGGTATAGAAAGTAGGCACATCTCCCATTTTAAATATCCAACATTTATAAGTATAGGCAGAACCTGTTACCAGTCTTGAAAACAGTACCAGTTGATTTATAAACTTAATTCATTTAACGTAGAAAACAAGTATATATATAGTGTGTATACAGCCAGGATGGTACCATCATTAGCCTTCTCCAGGTCATTACCCCCCCCCCCGCCCCATGGATTGTGGGTGTTGCATTATGGGGATGGCCATCAGTTATGGGGAAGAGACAATGTCTCTGCATAATGACCAAATTCATGGCTCTAATATTCTTTCCATCCCCTGAGCCATGTTGGGTTCATTTTAGGTCTATTTCAGTGACAAGGTCTTGGGAGTCTCTATGTCTCTGAATCTCTGGTTTTGTAGGAGTTGACTGTTCTCTGTGTCTGTGTACTTCACCCTTGTGCTGGTACCAGGCTCACCAAGAAAGCATCTCTTGCTCATTACCCCACTAACTCTATGGCTTCAGCTGGTACCCTGGTGGGGTGCGATGGGCTGATTCTCTCCTCAGGTTCTGGGCCCATCTGAAAAAGAGAAGCAAATTATCCAATGGAGAGTGAGATTGGTGCAAGATACACAGATATCCATTATTACATTATTACATAATATTAGAGAGATATATTACATATTGGAGAGAATTTAATACTTGTAGTCCTATTTGTAGCCCAATATTGGTAGGAGTTTGATATTGAAGAGTGGGCTCATTTTTTTGGATATGGTTCTGACTTGTTTCCTGGTTTCAGGTATGGGTTCCACTCCCTTGAATGGAACCATTAGCCAAATCAAGAGCAGTTGGTAACCCACCTTGGCTGTGTGCCACGATTGCACTTGTGTGAGCATCATATCAGATTGCTGTTGAGTAGCTCAGACCACAAGTTGCTTAGATAAATATTGGTCATTTTCCTCCAGTCGCCTATGTAACACCTTATGGTACTAGACAAGCTAACTGTCTCGAGACTGACTCTCTTCCAGTTTCCAGCCAGGTTGCTCCATGTTCCATCCCAATAGCATATGGTATCTTCAGCAGTATGGTATCTTACCATTAATTTGGTGGGTCATCAAGTACTCTGATAAAATTCTGTCTTCTTTTGAGAAATGTTGTAGGTCTCTCTGATCAACAGCTCATTGTGGATGTTACCTGATGGTGGTACTGGGAGTTACAAGTCAGTGCCAAGGGAGATGAAGGAAGAAAAATATAGATAACATAAAAGAGAAAGAGAGAAAAAAGAGAGAGAGAAACAGGAGAATATTGAGGATAGTTTTAATCATACCCTCTCCAGGCCCCTGTGAATCAGGTACTCTCTCTAAGCACCAGATGAAGGTTGGACTTTTTAGTATGTTTTTTAGAATGTAGGATTTTATGGTACAATTTCCATTTGGGTCCAGTGTTTTGATCCCTCCTCCACCATTACCATCCCCCTAACTTCTAATTTTTATATATGTATATTTATATAGTGTATATAGAGTCTGGAAAACTAGAAAAAAGTGCAGGAAAGAACAAAGTGAGGCTCTATGGGGAGGGGAAATTTAATAGAATACATATGAGATGAAGATTGAAGGTTTTAATCATAGATGGTGGACAAAGAGCTGGGGAAGAGAAATTAGTATTGATGATGGCCAAACAAGCCTACATATATATGAAAAGGCCATAAAGTAACCTGAAATTTTGTAAGGTAATTAAAAAATAAAAATAATTATATTTGCATTTAAAAATTACTATAAGAATGAAAATATAAATTCACAGTTGTAAATGATATAAAAATTATTTCTCACATTTATGAAAAAATTCTGTTGGTTTTAATATTAATGTACAAATTGCTGTAGCATATTATAAAATAATCTTATGTTTTAATTTGTCCTAAAGGGCCTTAAAGTCACAGGTGTTCATCCTTATATATTTCCTATCCCTGTAAAGTCCTTTTAGATCTTTGTAGAGCTTCTAGTCATTTTTAAGTAGCTGTATATGAGTTTGGATGTTTGCAGTGCACATATTTAGATAATCCCATTTTGTTTACTTGTACCAGGGCTTCTGAGAAGACCTCAGTGTGGTCATTCTTCATTGTTCAGCATAGAGGCCAGAGTGATGGCCCAATTGCTAGGATACTGGACTCTTACCACACATGTTTAGGTCAGGAGTTGCTATCATTTCTTACCATGACAAATTTTCTAAGAATAAATGGATATGGGCTGCAGAGATGGCTTAGTGGTTAAGGTGCTCACCTACAAAGCCAAAGGACACAGGTTCAGCTCTCCAAGACCCACGTAAGCCAGATGCATAAGGTGGCACATATGTCTGGAGTTTGTTTGCAGCAGCTGGAGGCCCTGACATGCCCATTCTCTCCCTCTTCCTCCCTCTCTCTCTCTCTCTCTCTCTCTCTCTCTCTCTCTCTCTCAAATCAATAAATAAAAATAAAAAGAAGTGAAGCTTCTTTTTTTAGATGGCAATGACCACAGGGATGACCCAAAAGGCAACATAGTGCTGAGAAGAAGAGACGGAGGAGTGTCCTGCACTGAAATATCTCACACTGTCTAAGGATCAGGGTCCATTGAGGAAGAGGTGACAGAAGGAACCAAAGGAAGGGTACCATTCCTTATATACAACTGTCAGGACAAAAACTGGCCTTAATACCCAAGACCTTGCAGTGCCTACCAAAACCTACACAAGACCCTCATAATAGGAGAAAAAGATTATGACAACAAATTAAAAGAGAGGGTAATGGAGAGAGGGGATATGATGGAGAGCAGAGTTATGAAGGGGAAAGCAGAGGAGGAGAGGGAAATACCATGGTTTGTTGTCTGTGAATATAGAAGTTGTCAATAACATATATACATACATACATACATACATACATACATACATACATACATACACACACATATATAATCAGAGAAATGCAAATTAAAACACCTATGAGATTCCACCTTACCCCAATAAGGATACAAAACATTAAAAAATCAAATGAAAATAAATTCTGGCTAGGATTTAGAGAAATAGGAACCCTCATCCACTGTTGGTGGGAATGTAAGATGTTACAACCACTTTAGAAAGCAATATGGAGACTCCTAAAAAAAGTTGAATATAGAGTTAACAACAGAGCCAGTTATTCCCTTACTGAGCATGTACCCTGAAAGATCCATGCCTCAGTTCAGAGAGATTTACTCAACCATATTTATAGCTGCTCAATTCATAATAGCTAAGAGCTGAAATCAACCCAGATGTCCATCATTAAATGAATGGATAACTAAGATGTGGTATATCTACATGATGGAATTCTACACAACAGTAAAGAAAAATGATACATTGAAATTTGAAAAAAAAATGGTCAAACCTGGAACAGATCATTCTCAGAGAACTCACTCAATTACAGAAAGATCGCCACATAGTCTCACTCATCTAAAGCTTCTAACTTGAATCTACCTGAGATGCTGACATACTTAGCAAGCATTTCGAGAACCAGTCTATTGGGTAGGTAGGGAGGGAGGGAAGGATAGGGGAGAGGTGGAGGACACAAAACTGAATGTAAACAACAATGGTATATCATAAAACTACATCTTAAAAGACAAATGGTTGAACCTTCACCAGGTCCTTAGAGGGGACACCTGAACCACAAAGTCCTGGAGAGGGTATGATGAAGACTGACCTTAATCTTCTCTTCTTTCTTTCCTCCTTCCTTCCTTCCTTCCTTCCTTCCTTCCTTCCTTCCTTCCTTCCTTCCTTCCTTCCTTCCCTTCCTTCCCTCCCTCCCTCCCTCCCTCCCTCCCTCCCTCCCTCCCTCCTTCCTTCCTTCCTTCCTTTCTTTGTTTCCTTGTTTCTTTCTTTCTTTGTTTCCTTGTTTCTTTCTTTCTTTTCTTTCTTTCTTTCTCTCTCTCTCTCCCTCTCTCTCTCTCTCTCTCTCTTTCTCCCTCTTCTCTCTATCTCTTTTATATTACTTATCTTTTTCTGCCTTCTCTTCATGGATGCTGCCCTGTAACTCCCAGTGCCAACATGTGGTTATCATCCACAATGAGCTCTTGTTCAGAGAGATCTACAAGGTTTATCAAAAGAAGACAGATTTCTGTCCGAGTACTTGATGATCCACCAAAGGTTAGTGGTAGGACCCTACTGCTGAAGACACCATATGTTGTTGGCAAGTAACATGGGGTGACATGTATGGAAGCTGGAGGAGAGTCAGTCCCCAAGCAGTTAGCTCATCTAGTGCCAGAAGGTGCTATATGAGTGACTGGGGAAAATGACCAACATTTGTCCTAGCAACTCATGGTCTAACCTACTTAGCAGCAAATAACCTGACATGATGCTCACACAGTGCAATAGTGGCACACAGCCATGGTGGGAAACCAACTGCTCTTGATTTGGCTAACTGATCTGCTCAGTGGAATGGAAAAAAAAAAAAAACACCCTAATTAGTAGCCCTTGCCAAATGAAAGACTACAAGGTAAGAGAAGCAGAAATATTGTTGAGGTACTGACTAAAATATATATGGCTAAATTTTGCCAAGAAAGGAATTTGGCAGGGGATGGGCAGTGGTGAGGATAGTTGATACAAAGATAACAAATTCAGTTTTCAGAATATAAGCTTTTGCAATGAAATCACACCCAGATAAAAATGTATCTAATTGCTACTTTAATATATCCTAGATATTTTATTTCCTCCCAGTGAAGGTAAAATCGAGTAATTCTGGTTTCTAATATTCTTTGCATTCAGCCAGAAACTAATACAAAGAATGATAACTCTGTTCAGTCTTGCCCAAAGAAGGGCACCATGAACACAATTAGGTGTAAAAATCAATGTGAGAAAATATGATACAATTAAGACATTAATGTTGAAAGCCCAGTGGAAGAGGATGGAATGCCTTGTGGAATGCACAGAGGGCGCCCTGAAAGATGTAAATGACTAATTGTGAAGTCACATGTGTTACAGTTGTCGATGTGAACAAAAGATGGAAACAAAGGAAGTGCCAGTCAACTTCAACTCGGGAAGCAGGAGAGAAAATAGCATTGCTTCAAAAGAACATCTGATCATTAGCTTTACTCAGAGGCATTTTCTATTTTGTTTATTGCAGTATCTCTGGTAAAGAACATCATGCCCTTTATACAAGCTTAACTTTTATATGTGGCCAGAAAATATGATACAGCAGTCAGCTTGAGCAACCAAAGAAATTACCTATATGTTGGCTGGCTTAAATAAGCGCTAGAGTCTGGACATCCAGTATCACACCGTCAGCTGATTCAGTTTCCCAGTGAGAGGCTTTTGTCCAGTTAGAAATGTAACTTCTCTCTATGCCTTTACACGGCCTTTCCTCAGCTCATACCTGTGGATTTGCTGATCCTATTATGAGCATTCCTGTTCTCAGATCTCAACTCTTCACATGAAAATACACAGTTTATATGGAATAATACAAATGCATATCAAAAGCACATACATAAATGCAATTTTATATGTTCATTGAAATCGTTACAACGGGCAAACTTGACCCAGTTATCTTGCTGTGGAGCGCCTGCTGTGCCGGCTGAATTAACCAGCATCCCAAGCTGTTGGTAGTGCCACCTTCAATGTGCATGTTGGAGAAAAATAAGAAATAAGGAAATAATTCCACCAAAGGAGGAAATCATTCACATTTGCACAACAGGAAACTGAAAAAAATATTATCTTTATCTTTTTTGAAATAAATGAATTATAGGCTTAAAATGATCTTTTTGATAGTAATAGAAACCAACAGAAATTTTTTTTTTAAAAAAGCATTTGAAATGAAGAATAATAATTACCCAAGTCTGGCTGGTCACAGTTTATTTGGAAAGAATAGTATTGAAACTACCTTTCAGTTTTTTACCTCCATCTGTCAAAATTTATTTCCCCTGAGTTATATCAGTAAAATTATACTTTAATTAAAAATTCCTTAAAAGGAAATGGCATTTAATTAGAAAAGAAGTGAAAGAAGCATGTCACACTTGGTGTCATGAGGCCACTTCAGTCATCAGAGTGTGAAAGCTATTTCTCCAGATGGCAGCTTTCTGTTTAGTAGAGACCATCGTTTTAACAGTAAAATGTTTTGAAGCGTATTTCATTCATGTATACACATATAACTGATTTTCAGTTCTATGCATTTCCATTAAAGGAATGTAAAACACCAGAAAATTACATTTATAAACAAGACAGTGTTAGTAATTTTCTTTGGGAATATTTTCTGAAGAAAACTATGATGGTGTTTGCCTTCACAAAATTTTCTAGAATGATGATCATTGATTGATTTAAAAAAAAATCAAGATAAATGTGATACAATTTGTAAGTTTTTCAAGATTTAAAGGCTGGTAGAAATAATTTATCAGGTTTGCAAAGCAAATTTCTTAAGTTAATAGGTTTTAGATAACTTCTATATATGTAAGAAAAATGAAAAGAATATAGACAGCTTAAAAGCATTGCTTTATTGTATATTATATACAAATTACACACCCACACACATATACTCATATATCTTCCCTCACTCTTTCTCAAACTCCTGGTTGAACTGAACTATTAGACTCACCATTGGGATGGTATTCAATTTTTTAGCATTTTGAAGTAACCACTAAATAACTACTGACAAGAAAAAGTATGCTGGCTTCTAGAATTATAATATTGGATGAAATAGAAATGGGTTTCTGCTTTCAAAGGACAAGGTAGGCAGTTATGTGGTCTTAAACCTATTTCCCTTTGACACAAGTAAAGGGAGGTACAAAAGCAAATCTTTAAAAATCCCACTATATCCCAAGATGTCAGAAAATACATTATTTTATGATTCATACTAAAATATTATTTCAAGAATGACTCACACTTAAGTGGGTGAAAGAAGGAAAAGCTGCAGCCTTTGTAGCTGGATATCAGAAGGAACAGAGAAAAGGAGTCTAAGAAATTTTGAGAAAAGGATCCAGGGGTTTAGCTGTTAGACTTACATTGTAAATGGTTACTTTAGTTATGGCATGAATACAACATTTGAAAGTATTTAGGCCCTTGCAGATGCTCAATCTATCAAAAAGATTATGGGCGTTGCAGAGGAAAGGAAAATAATCTAGCATTAGGTCATATTCAGACATTTCTCCTATCTTCCCATGGTTGTCAATGGATATATGGCTGTAGATAACCTACCTTATATCCTTCTTGCATCTGCCTTGATTGATTTGTGTCAAAGAGAAAAATGATGAGTGGAAAGAAGACAAGTAAAAATCATAAGCATAGTAGGTAAGATAGAACAAAGATTAAAACTAAATTTGCATATAACAATACACACAATAAATATAATGGAAAATATTTAGTTTATTAAAATTTCCTTCATTGTTTCTCAACTTTCCCCTTAACTTTCAGAAGAATTTTTAGAGAATGAATGCATGATTACAACTTTTGAGATTGGGCCAACTGACCTGAACTGGGGCAACAAGAAGAATATAGACTCTTTTGAAAAGGCCTGAGTGCTCAAGGAGTGTTCTACAAAGTCTGCTTTATTCCCCTCCTCAATTAACAAATTGGCACCCTACCTAGTACTATGGAGTATAAGAAATGCAGGAGCCGGTCGTGGTGGCGCACACCTTTAATCCCAGCACTTGGGAGGCAGAGGTAGGAGGATCGCCATGAGTTCGAGGCCACCCTGAGACTACACAGAGAATTCCAATTCCAGATCAGCCTGAGCTAAAGTGAGACCCTATCTTGCAAAACAAAAATAAATAAATAAATAAATATATAAATATATAAATAAATAAAAATAAGAAATCCAGGAAAGAGAGGGCCATTGAATTTGTAATACTACCTTTTGTTTTTGAAATGGTCACGGGCAGTGTGAAGTAGGTTTGTGAGATGCTTGCATGAAGACCCAGTGGAGCTGTGAAGATGGACCATGAGTTGCAGTGGAGACCCAGTGGAGATGCTGCGACCATGAGAAGGCTGCTAAGGAGAGCTGCCAGCCTCAAGTCAAGTTTCCCAGGACTGTGAGTGGCCTAGCTGGAGGGGCAGAAGTGAGCTCTAGGGACTTGTTGCTGGTTAAAATTATTGGACTTGGAGACTTGTCACTGATTAGAGTTGTTGGACTTGGAGGTACAGAGTTTGATGTTTGCTGTGTTTAAATCTTGTATGTGTTGACTATTTCTTTGCTATGCCCAACGTCATCCTTTGCAGTGTGAATGTTTATTCATTGCCATTATGGGTTTGGGGAAGAATTTTTTGTATTATGAATCAGTTAAATGTTCTTTGACTATGGGATTTTATGAACATCATTATGATTAATAAAAATTATGGGGACTTTTAAAGATGGACTAAATGCATCGCATTTTACATCACATATGCTCATCAATTTATGGGGGCCAGGGGTGAAATGTGGTAGTTTGATTCAGTTATGCCTCAAAAATTGAGGTGTTCTGGATGCTAGGTTTCCAGCTGATGGAGACTTGGCACTTGACAGTTCCTGGAGTTAGTGTGTTTTGGGGGAGGGCTTATGGGTATTAAAGCCAGTGTCCCCTTGTCAGTGTTTGGCATACTCTACTGTTCCCCTTATCCACTTTATGTTGGCCAGGGGTTCATGTCCACCCTCTTCTCATGCCATCATTTTCCCCTGCTATCTTGGAGCTTCCCCTATTGGGGAAGATAGCTTCAGGTTACCAAAACCTGAGCAAGGTTTTCAGTGATATGGCTTTAAGATGGAAACAAAGACCAAGGCCTTTCTCTCTGCCTCTAAAGAAATAAGGGTGGAGACACCTCATTGTGGGATGGACTGGGGAATGGATGTTGGAAACCAAGAGCCAATGCAAGTCATACTAACATTCCTTTAGACCTGCTTTTCTCTAATGTCTTAGAAGGAATTTCAATATTTGTAACTTATTTTGACTTTTCATAGGTTTGATGCAAAGTCATTAAATGTATTTTTCCTAAGTTGCTAGAAATGAGTCATAAAATAAGTGACTTGAGTTTGATAACCAAGAGTTTCTTGTACCAGACACTATAGTAAATGAACCCTTCTAATATTTTTCCCAAGATAAGAATGTTTCAGATTGCTGTGGATTTCAGACTAAGCTACAGTTAATTTAAATTTAGTATGTTTCATATCATATAAAGCTAGTTTACTCCAAAACTGTCATGAATATGTGAAGGAATTATCTGAAAACCAGAAAACTCACTTTGTGCTTCAGAAACAGGTATAAGTGACTGACTTCTCCCTATATCAAAATAAATTTATTTTCTTGAACACCTTGGGCAGTCTTCCCAGAATGGAAAAACACAGAGTGTTCTAACTGGAGGGGGAGGAAGGAAACAAACAAAATGAAACAGAAAAAAAATAAAACTTAGACATCAACTGGTTTAATGCACCAGCTTTGCCAAGGAAAAAACCAAGCCCCCAACGATGCTCCTCATTCTAGAGGGAGGGCCACACAAAATGGTGTGAGTGGAGCTGTGATGTCAGCTGCCTAGCTGCAAAAAGTGATAAGCAGAATTTTTAAATTCACTCTAGTAAAACTTAGGTTTCCACGCTAAATCATCCTTACTTCCGGCATGCTTTCTTTTTTAGGAAGGTTGTGGCTGACCAGCTGGTGATCTGAATCATTAATTCTTAACAAAACCTCCTTTGAAGAAGAATATCCAACAGGCTATTTGGCAATTATCATTGAATCTATTCTTGCTCCTGTTCACATTTATTAACTTCAGCCATTAAATATTATATGTGTACTATCATGCCCAGCCTGGTGTCTGCCAATCAGATTTTCCAAAGCAGTACATGTATTCTTACCCTAGAAATTAAAAAAAAGTTTACTCAATGATGTAATGCCCTGTTCATTCTGAAAGAAGAGATGAGTTCATTCATGAAATAGACAAATTCAAACTCTTATATGTATGTAGCAATTGCCTTCTCATTGACAGGAAAAAATACCTGACCCCAAACAGCTGACAGGAGAAAAGGATTTATTTTGGCTATCAATCTCAAGGGCAAGTGTCATTGGGACAAGAAAGCATGGCAAAACAAAATCTGGACATCACATCTCAGCATAGCCTCAGAGAGGCAGCAACAAGAGTAAGCTGAACTCTGGTAATGGGACAAATGAAGGCTATCCTCCCATGACACACCTGCTCTAGCTAGGCTATGCCTCCCAAATTGCTACTTTCTCATGGCTAAGTATGAAGCCTAACCAAAAACAGTGAGGCTATGGGTGATACTTTACCAGGGGCATCACCCTAATACACTTGCCACACCCCAGCAGCATCTCCCGGAACTGTGTGAATGTCATGATCCACCTCCATGATTTTTTTATGCTTCCAAAACCAATGCCAGATGCGTACGAACACAGCCAATATTAATCCAGGGGGAAAATAAATTGTGACCTTGAAGAGCAGGTTACTTGCTTTCTAGTCATCTCCTTTCAAGAGTTTGCATTTCTACCATTAAGTCTTTTCTCATGTTAGAAATCTTTTCCAAGCTTTGATGTAAAGTAGTTTCAGCATCTTGATGGTGATAATCTTAATAGCAACTTCAATAACCTAAAGCCTGTCTCTCTGCCAGTAATTTACACTTGCTAGAATTTTTCTAACTTTAAATTAAAGATATATGTGTATATTTAAACTTTATATTATATATATGTATATATACTTCAAATTATATATATGTGTATATTTTAACTTTAAATTATACACACACACACACACACACACACACACACACACACATCAGTTATATATCTTCTGATAAGCACATTAGTTCATTACTTTCAAATTCCATCTTGCTTAAACTCCCTGGTCATGGGAGGAAGAATGCAGCTAGACTTTTTTTTTGCTAACAGTCCAGTTCTCTGTGGTCTTTCCTTCCCTTTGAAAGTTCATAATCAAAGCCTCCAAATACAAACCTCTCCTCATTTAGCATTTTCAAGCTCTCACAAAAATAGCTCATCAAGTTTGGCTTACCACTCTTTATGGGTTCTGCAGTCCAAAGTGCTAAGTCCATACATATTCCTCCTCTATCACACAAGTTTCAAAAGAACAAAATGCGCATGGTCAGATTCATCACAGCAATGCCATGCCACTTCTCAATATCAAATTTCTGTTGTAGTCAGCTTCATGTTGCTGGAATTAACATCCAAACAAGGCACAGTTTAGGGGAGGAAGGAAGGAATTTAGCTCAAGTTTGTAGAACCAGGGGGAATTTCCACCAGTGATGGAAAAAGCTGCTTCCGTACATCCAAACACAGAGAAAAACTGCAGAAAACAAAACACTAGCACCAGCACACACACAAACCTTCCAGAACTCTTTTATCCCTGCATACTTTTGGTCTGAAATTAAGATTCACCCTCACACATATCTTAGGGCTGGACTCCAAGGTCTGCCCCCAGTGACACCTCCTCCAGCCAGGCAGCTGGAGACAAGCTTTAATAAAACATCTAAGTTTCTTGAAGACACACATTAAAATTAATGTAGGGGGCTGGAGAGATGGCTAAGCAGTTAAGTGCTTGCCTGTGAAGCCTAAGGACCCCGGTTCGAGGCTCAATTCCCCAGGACCCATGTTAGCCAGATGCACAAGGGGGCACATGCATCTGGAGTTTGTTTGCAGTGGCTGGAAGCCCTGGTGTGCCTTTTCTTTCTTTCTTTCTTTCTTTCTTTCTTTCTTTCTTTCTTTCTTTCTTTCTTTCTTTCTTTCTCTCACTCTCTGTCTTTCTCTTCCTCTTTCTCTGTCTGTTGCTCTCAAAAATAAAAATAAACATAAACAAAAAAGTAAAATTAATGTAGGTAGCAATAACACAGACATACTTTGAAGTTTATATTTAATGAGAAAAAAACATATAGATACTGAGGGAATAAATAAATAAGGCATCTGTAAGAATAATGCAAATTACTGCCAAGGAGATTTGACCAGTAAGGAGTTCTAGCCTATATCTATTGTGTTAATGGTCAGTTTCTGGGTGACAGAAGTTCATCTTATAAGAAGCCATTCATCTACTGGGAGCACTTATATCAATAACTACTGTTTTTTTCCAATTGGATATGTTTAAAAGACTTTCTTATAATTTCTATTTTCTCCATTAAGCCTTAAAATGAATCATATCTTTGATGTTTCCGAATTTTAAAAATTAACTAAAATCAACTGAATTTTCAGTTAACAAATTTAAATATTTTATGCTTTTATATGGGGAAGGTATCTTGATCCTAAGAACTGGTTATTTTTATTTTATATTATTTTATGGTTCCGTAACAAAACAACAAATTCAACAAAATAACTACTTAGCTCCACAGAGAATGGCCTAATAATTATGTGTTTGCTTCTTGCTTCAATTCTCCAGGTGAGATGTTGGAAGTTTTAGGGTTATTTTCATCATACAATTTTCCTCATGTTCGTGCTTCCAGTTATAACATAAGGTTCAGCCTACAAAGATCACTTTGTCAAAATGAGACACGTGTCTAATTAGGTTCCATTTTGTTTTTAATTTTAGGACTTGGTACCAGCAGCACAGGATGTACTGTGAGTTCCTGAATGATCACTATAACTACTTTAAAATACTATTGTGCCTGCCAAGCTCATGGGAGTGCTATATGTAATAGGTCATTACTCAAGAAGCCAACATGAACTCAAGTACACCTTGCTCATTGGTTTCAATAACATGGCTGTGTTTTAAGCATGTGGAAATTAGCTGGGCATGAAAATAATCATGGACTACTTCTATCTGAAATATTAGATCCTTATATAATGCACTGATATTTTTCTAGAAAGAAATAAACACATCTGCTTCTTTGTTTGCTTCCTTTTTATTTGGAAACAATCTCAATATATTACTTAATTCCAAGAAGGCCACTATGCAAAGCAAAAATACTAATAAAGAAGGCAAAAGTTAGAACTGCTGTCTATGACAGAGAACCTTTCTAAATTTTGTTGTTTGCTATATCCCACTATGGGAGTTGCTGCATATTTGTCTCTGTCACTTAAGTACTTCTATGATCCATAATGTTTAAGAAAATATCTAAGTCAGAAATCTATAAGCTACATGGCAAATGCCAATGAGCCAGAGAGATAGCTTGAAATCTTTTTTTTTTTTTTCTTCATACCATCCTGGTGCAGACAGGCAAGGAAATACACAGTGTTAAATGAATGCCATTCAGGTATATTAATAGAAAATGTACTCATACTTTAGTATAAAGCAATGTGAAAATGTTTACTTCCATTGTGGGATGTGATCGGGGTGGTAGAAGTACCACTGTATATAAACCATACTTACATCCCATCTGCTCCATCATCTAGTGACTAAGTTATTCAGGAGACCTTTATTTCACTGCTAAAATGAAGTTATCTTTTCCATTAAGTAAATTAAAAAATCCATGTTGTGAAAGTAAATGAAATAATATCTATCAATCCTATAATATCTGTTATACCAAGGGCATTCCATAAACTCTCCAATTCTTTTTCACCTTGCTTCACTTATCTCAGTCATATTTTATCTACTGTTGCCAAGTGAGTTCTTGTAGAAAGAATGTAAAACATTATTCTAAGGGACAGATATCTGTTCAAATATTCTATGACAACTAACTGCCCTCCAGGTGTAGCCAAGACAATTCAGCACACATTGTGACCAAGTGAGTTGTTGTACTGTTTCTTTCTAATTCAGCTCCATTATAGGCCCTCCCAAGGTACAAACTACATTTCTCTGAGTCTCCCCCCCCTGTGGAGTTGTTAGCGCTGATAATGGGGAAACATGGAAAGCAAAAAGAATAGGTAGACACATTCTCAGATGGTGTAGTGGGGAAGCATGGGACTTCCTGAGACTCTTTCCATGGAGTCTCTCTTTTGCTTTATGGTGATCAGAGGCAGTGGCTTCTCTGAGACCTGAGCTCTTGTTTCCTGCCCACAACAGTGTTCCAGGCTATAGTCACAGGAAGTGTTCCACTGTCCTCCAGCTGAGGGTTGCAGAACTTTACTTACCTTTCTCCCATACTTCTGTATACTTTCATTTGTATGGTTGCTCTTGTGACATATAGTTTGGTTCTGTTTGTTTTTACTCAAGCAATAATACTCTGCAATATACCCTGGTACTTACTCTGATGTTGAACCTCCTGCCTAAGTATGCTTTCACACAAAAGCTTAGATAAAAGGTGCCCTCCTGAGATGGTTTGATTGCAAATGTATGTCTCCCATAGCATTCATTTTTATGACAAAAATATTTATTCTATAGTACATATATAATAATTAGTAGCTAACAGTAAAAATTTTTACTATACATGGTGTTTTCTCATTCTTCACTCTTGAGTTTCTTGTTGAATTCAATTTTTTTCTCATGCCTTGTTTTCCTTTCATATGCCAGTATTTTTTTCTTTTCTAATATATGTAACTTAAGCCATATCTTGTCCTTCATAAAATAACTCAATACATTCAAGAAATTTTGATATGAACTATTTTTAATTTATTTTTTATTAGATATGGACATACTTAGTATGTAAACAACATGTGTTGGTACCATCGTTTGCCTCATCCCTGCCCCTTTTTTGAAGAGGCCCTCTTCATTTTGGCTACAGGTTAATCCCTTTGGGGATTGTGGCTCATGCAATGTAGGGGAAGCAGTCAGTTATGGGAGAGAGGCAATGTCTCTGTGCATAATGTCCCAACGTGTGGCTCTAACAATTTTCTGACCTCTCTTCTGCAAATTTCCCTGAGCCATGTTGGGGACATTTTAAGTCTACATCAGTGATAGGCTTTTAGGAGCCTCTGGATCTCTGTTTTGGTAGATGTTGAGTATCTTCAGTGTCTATCTCCTTCACCCTTGTGCTGATATAAAGTTCATTGGGTCATTGATCTCCTCACATCCAGCTCCCATCTGAAAAAACAGAAGTAGAATCTCCAACAGAGTGAAGTTGGCACCAGTTTTAAATGGAATAACCATTATTAATTTAGAGAGAATTTAAAGGGTATAGACCCTCTTATAGCCCAAGATTAGTGGGATCTTGATATTGGAAAGCCAAATCATTGTTTGGATATGATTCTGACTTGTTTCTCAGTTCTAGATATGGTTTCCTTGCCACTGAGTGTATCTGTTAGCCAATCCAAAAGCCATTGGTTACCCACCATGGCTGTGTGTCACTATTGCATTTGGGTGAGCATCATGTCAGGTTGTTTGCTTCTGAGTAGGTTGTGCTTGGAGTTGCTTGGACAGATGTTGGACACTTTCCCCTCTCAGGTAGCACCTTCCAGCACTAAGCACGAAGTATTTTTGATTAAAATTAAGCTAGCTACTTAAGTCTCTAGCAGACAGAGCCCTGCAGGAAGGAGATATGTCACTGGAGACAGATCTTGAGTCCAGCCCTATTAGTAGTGATCTGAGCCAGCTTGAGCTCTATTTTTGTTTGCTGATACTGTTTTTATTTTCTTTTTGCTATAGTATTGATATACCCTGATGTATGCTACAGAGAGTGAGATTCTTTTGCCATGATGAAGCTTACTCTGGAAATTATAAGCCTGAAATAAGCACTTTCTTCCCACAAGCTGCTTCTGGTCTGATGTTTGTTTTAGCAATGAGAAGGTAACTGAAATATTTCCAGTCCATATTTCAATTTTCTTAAAGTATCATCATAAAGATACAACTACTTTCAAGAAGTCAGGTTATATTTCACCTTCAACATGTCTCTCCTAGTTGATTTGAAAAAAAAATATTGAATGCTGTACTTTGGAACACACTCTTGGGCTTCTTCTATCCTAAAATTACGAGTTAAAAACAAAAATGGGAACTGATTAAGCATGCTAGGAGGCACTTGATCCTATCATCTCAATCAGAATTTGCAACTTTGTTTCCTCAGTACCTATACTTATTTGATCAGTAGTATACAACTTTTTTTTTTAACCAACTGAAAAACAGAGTCTAAACTAAAGGAATGTCTATCTTCAACATAGAGAACCCATAGCCTACCAAAGTTAGGCTAAGGCTCATTCTTTTCACCAGATTAAATGATTAGTTTTACTTTTTGTCAGCGTTTGATCACACCCTCAGGTATGAGGCTCATTTCAAACCATAAACATTCTTTGTTTTGTCAAAATGAGTTATTATAGTGTAACTGAAGTTTTAGGCCACAGACCATAGTTCCAAGTGTCCCAGCAAAGGATGGTGAGCCACCTGTTTTTTTTTTTTTTTTAAGTCAATTAAAGAGAAGTCATGGTGAAAAGTGAAGAAAGAAGGCTTAATTAATGTGCTCATTGGAAACAGGAACAAATCAATGAGTCCAGTAACTGACTCTATGTCTACCTTCAGGGTACTGGCATAAATTTTCTGTTGAAATAGAGGAAGAATCGGGGCAGGGAGAAAAACAGGTATGTATAATTAGGCAGCCTGGTCAAGGTGCTGCCTGCTTGATTTCTGTCTCAGTACTGGTCCTGCTAGACCACCCAAGAAGAGGATCACTGTGGTTTCCTTAAGATGATTACTCCTGCCAGGTGTGACCTCACCATCATAGATCACTGGTCCCATCTGCGGGGTGGTCTATTTCGTGAAGTTTGTTATTCCTAGAACCCAATTAGGTTTAGGACAATAACTCAACTGTTATATCCTATTCATTGAAGGAGGATGAGAGATATTAGGTGTCACTGGTTTTCAGACAGACACTCCTTGATTAGTCACCATGTCTATGCCTGGTCAAACAGTAGTCTAACCCAAAGTAAAAAAGAAAGATACTAGATGATGGGAAAGGGACCAGACTTCCATGTTGCCTTTGGTTACCTTGTGGCCCAAATAAGATGTCAATCCCTTTCAGCAGAAGTAGCTTTTAAGCTACTTTTTATTATAGTCTGACCTATAATCAAACTATGTAACAGACTTTTGCTATGGAATAAGAGTCACAGACACAAGATTGATCTCATTTTACTTATTCAGTTTGACTTAATTTTAGCTCAGAGGAAATCTAGCTCACAGAAAACCTATTACAAACTGGAAGCAGTTGTCAATGGCATTTGATATTCACAGAGTAATCATTTGAGTTAGTCATTATTATCATCCTGTTATAGATGAGCAAACCGATGCTGGGTAAACTGCAATTAAATAGAAAATGGTAGAGGTCATGTCCAAGTTCTGGTCTGTTTTATTCAAAAACCAGTGGGTTACTCTTCCAGGCTTCTTTGTTTTGTAGATCTTAATTGCTAGGAAAAAAATACTTTATCATTTCTTGCAACCTACATAGGTAAATAAAAAATTAATTTATTATTCACTTGCTATCCTCTTTTATCTATTTAAAAGATTTTATTAAAAATGAAGTCTTGTATGACCAGACCATTGTTATCATGAGCATCTGACTGCTGAGTAACAATAATTATTTTTCTTGCCAATCTGCTGAAAGTTTGAGATGGCATGGTACCAAGCACCTTGTAAGTGAGGCATTTTGATTCCTGATGTTTATGGGACATTATTTAGTATTTTAGTTACATCATACAATTATTCTTCATGCCTTGGTTCTAGTTTCTTTTAAAACACATACAAAAATGATAAATAAATAAAAAATGATAAATAAAATAAATAAAACATCGTAGGAGATCTCTGGAAATTGTCATTACAAATCTTACATTTTATTGACCATAAAGCACCAGTCCAGTATTTATGAATGAGAGCATTTGTAGTGACCATCTGTAACCAACAGAGGATGCTAAAACCTTCCCACATTCCTCAAACAGCATGGCCAAAGAAGAGATGTATAGATCAAGGACAAATATACAACACGAAAAGAAAACTATAGGCCGGTATCGCTGATGAACTTAGATGCAGACATCCTAAACAAAATACTCACAAACCAAATTCAATAACAGAGCAAACACATTGTCAACCTTGATCAATTAGGCTTCATCCCTGGAACACAAGAATCATTTAACATACAGAAATTGGTCAACGTAACACACCACATAAATAAACTAAATCACAGGTTGGGTGCCAGAAGAACTACATGATCATTTCAATAGATGCAAAGAAGGACTTTGACAAATACAACATCACTTCATGATCAAAACACTGGAGAGAATAGGCATGAAGGGTTTATATCTCAGCACAATAAAGGCTATATATAAAGCATCTAAAGCCCAAATAATACTCAATGGGGAAACAGTCAAGGAGTTTCCATCAGGAACAAGACTGGGTGCCCACTTTCACCACTGCTCTTCAACATAGTTCTGGAAGTTTTACTACAAGCAATATGGCAGAAGAAAGAAATGAAAGGATACAAATTGGAATGGAAGAAGTCAAGTTGTCCCTATTTGCAGGTGACATGATCCTACATTTAAGTTACCTGAAAATCCCCACCTCACAACTTCTAAAAGTGATTGATTTCTTCAGTAAAGTGACAGGATACAAAATCCACACACAAAAATCAGTAGCCTTTCCATATGCAAAAGACAAATAGAGGGAGAAAGAAATAAATGAGGCTGACCTACATTCAACAGCAAAAAAATTTAAATACTTTGGAATATGACTAACCAAGAATGTGAAAGACCTATATAATGAAGACATAAAAACACTCAAGAAAGAATTTGAGGAGGACTTGAAAAGATGGAAGGACGTCCCATGCTTCTGGATAAGTAGAATTAATATTGTAAAAATGGCAATTCTAATAAAAACAATATACAGATTTAATGTAATAACAATACAAATTCCAGCATTATTCTTCATAGAGATAGGAAAAATGATCTCAAAATTTATATGGAATGCCAGCAGGTCTTGGATATTCAAAAATATCCTCAGCAAAAGAAACACCTTGGGAAGCATCACCATACCTGATGTAAAGCTGTATTTCAAAGCCATAGTATCAAAAACACTATGGTCCTGGTAGAAAAACATATATATAGACCAGTAGAACAGAATTTAATACTTTAGGTCAAGTAACAACAACTACTTGATCTTCAACAAAGGTGCCAATAATGTAGACTGGAGAAAAGACAGCATTTTCAACAAATGATGCTGGACAAATTGGATAATCATATGTAGATAAATGAAACTAGACTGACACATCTCACTCCACACAAAAATCAATCCATAGTTCATTACAGACATATTGCTTAACCTTGTTTATAGCTGCTCAATTCATAATAACTAAGAACTGGAATCAAACCAGGTACTCATCACTGGATAAATGGATAATGAATTTCTGGTACATTTACACGATGGAATTCTACTCAGCAATAAGAAAAAAAAATGACACAATAAAATTTGCAGGAAAATGGGCAGAATTAGAACAGATCATACTCAGTGAACTCACACAATCACAGGAAGACAATCACTACATGGTCTCACACATCTTGGCTCCTAACTTGGATCACCTTGAGTTGCTGACATACTTGATAGGCAACTCAAGGTCCAGATGATAGGGATGGAAGGATTTCAGGAGAAGGGAAAGGTTACTAGGGGGGGGGGGAGAGAACACAAAACTAAACCCAAAATGAACTGGAATCATAGAAACCTTTATCCTTGAAGATAGACTAAAGGATTGGAACCTCCATGGGAGCACTAGGGGGTGGGGAGAGCACCTAATTAGCTGCATAGGTTAAAAGTGAGACACTGTTGCTGAAGACACCACACACTGCCAGCACAGACTACAGAGTGACCTGGCTAGAATCTGGAATGGAGCAGATGTTGAGGATACGCAACACCTAAGAGCTCGTCACTAAAGTGTACTTAAAACAAACCCAACATGGCTCAAGAAATTCTGTGGAAGAGAGGGTGGAAAGTTTGTAAGAGCCACAGGTTGGGACATCATGCCCAGAGGCATTGCCTCCCCCCAACAACTGACTGCTGCTCCCACAATGCATAACCCACAACCTCAAAGGGAATATGTCCAACCCCACTGAGGAGGTACCCCAGTGGAAAGAGGGCAGGGAGGAGGAAAAGGATGGTACCAATTCATACTGTATCCATACTAAGTATGTCTGTAATTAATTAATTAATTAAATAAAACAAAATAATTATCCAGCAACTATTCATAGAGGCTTTATCTCTGTACCAGGGCCTCCAGCCACTGCAAACAACCTCCAGATGCATGAGCCACCTTGTGTATCTGGCTGACTCGGGAATAAAACATGGGTCCTTAGGCTACACAGGCAAGTGCCTTAACCACTTAGCATTCTATCTCACTCCAGGAATCCTGATTTTTTTTTTTTTTTTGAGGAAACTGTTACAGATAAAACCCAGTCCCTTGCACATGCCAAGCACAAATGCTACCACTGGACTATACTGTGTGTGATGGAAGGGAGGCATTTCTCCTTAAATTTGTTTAGTGTTGCTTCCCAAATTTCTTTGAGTCTTCAATATTATTTTTCATGGTAAGTATTTTTTCTTATTTTGAAAATCCTCCTTTGTATAGGAGAGCAATGGAAGATCTCAAGGCACTGATAGGGCCAGAAATCCTATATAGGTACCGGGATCCAAGTTGTGTACACACATGTATACACACACACACACACACACACACACACACACACACACACACAGAGAGAGAGAGAGAGAGAGAGAGAGAGAGAGAGAGAGAGAGAGAGAGAGCTTGTACTTCTGGCAACCTACATCAATAGCAGACAAGTAAAGAATGTGCAGCACTGACTGTGACCATAGCTATTCATTATAAATAGCAAATTATTTCCATTTGAATGAGTGAATTGGGTATCCAGGAAGATACAGGCTCCTAAGTGCCAGAGTAAAGCAGAAAAGCAGAGCATCTATCTTCAGCCAATTCTGTTGTGAAGAGAAATTAATTCTAACTGAATAGAATGTATTTTATGCTTTCAGTCTTGTTCATTTGCTGTCTTTTGTTACATTTCATCAGATCTTGGCAAAGCATTGATTTATTGTGTCCAGCTTCTTTTTCTCCTGTAATATTAGTCAAGATGGAAGTACAGATTTGATAGTAATTTTTTTCTGAAACCTCCTTCACCTGAAGCTATCTGTGTGGCCAATTGCCGGTCATGGCAGAATTTGTTCATCCTGGATATAACTGATAGATATTTCCTGACAGAGGGATAACTGTATTAAACTCACAATGCTCTCCTATAAATGAGGTTAGCACGTGATTACATATGCACAGATAGATGCTTGAGTAGGACATTAAGAAGTTATCAGTTTCAAAGATGTGCGTAGCCTACTAAGCAATCTGTGTTCAAAAATACCATCTTTGCAAATACAGACATGCTGTGTACTGGCATGCCGGCCAGCCATGGGTTGCTTACAATGGTGTTCTCACCTAATGATGCAAAATTCAATCTTAGTGTACAATTCCAGTACATGCTGTGATGTCTGCATAGTGACACTACCTGACAAACAGGTTTCTCAGAATGGTAGCCCTAACATAACTATACATTTTTAATGTATTAATTGGGTTTTTATGTAAATAAAAAATATATATCAAGGCTTTTATGAGGCTGAAGGTCAAATTGCATCCCTCATATATGGGAATATATAGTAAAGTGCTTCTGCTTGCATAACAACCAAAGGTAAAGCATGTATATTGAAAGCCCTAACATGCAATACTTTTTAAAACAATAAAAAATATGCCCTAGTCTCTAAACCGTGCACCCATACATTTGACAATATAACTAAAGAAGACTAAAATCTAATCATAAACTAGAAATAGATGGTGATGAATTAATCATCATCAATTGAATCCATTTTCAATATCAATTTAGCTGTGTGCTGTTATACATAAAAATATGTGCCATGTCTATAAATGCAAACCGCATGAAGCTTTGGAGACACTGCCTTCATTCTCCATGGGGAGAAAGAACTGTGGTAGATGAATTTTAGTCCTGTGTCTTCTTGCCTGTTGTAACTACAGTGCGAAAAGGATGTCATATGGAGTCACCACTATGTGAGCTTTAATATTACCTAAATTGAGTCAGGTGTATACCACTGTGTATTTTGGAAGCAGGGGTAGGAGGATTTTACATTTGACGCCAAGCTAGGCTGCATAGTAAGACTCTGTCTCCAAAATAATATTAAATAAATAAATGTATACCACATAAATCCTTTTGTTCTGTTCTTATACTGACCAAACAAATGTTTTGTGTACAATATTTATGTATTTGGTTTACATATCTGTAGGAAGTAATGTCAAATTACAATGGACTACATTCCTATGTCAAGCTACAGTTAGATATAAAATGAGTATAGCTCTAAGACTTGAAGAATTGAGATCCCTACTCCTCAGCTGTGAAAAGTTCAATGTAGACTTTGTTTGTACAATGACCTAGGTGACTACAAATTTGAAGTTGTGGACCTTCTGCTTCTTTTGCCAAGTTTTAGTTTGTAACCACTAAACATTCTATGTTGCACATTCCAGACATGTAGAGCACAATGGTTTTCATTGTGAAATAGTCTTTAAACAACTAATGTGAAAATAGTTCTCATGATGTTCCTTTTCCATAGTACCTATATTAGTCAAATAATTCATCATGTTTCTCTTTATATAAAATTATTATTAAAGTCCTTCAAATTTTTCATCACAAGCACTCTCCATCTCTATGTATTATAATTTTCACATATAATTATTACATATGATAATTCTAAACAGTTATACATATATGTCCTGATATAGGTAAGTATTGTGATAATTCTTTTTAATATTTTATTTTCATTTATTTATTAGAGAGAGAGAGAGAATGGGCACACCAGTGCCTCTAGTCACTACAAATGAACTCCAGATGCATATGCCACCATGTGCATCTGGCTTACATGGGACCTGGAGAATTGAAAGAACCTGGGTCCTTAGGCTTCACTGGCAAGCACCTTGACCATTAAACCGACTCTACAGCCTAATAATTCTTATACTACTAAAATTGCTGAGAAGCAAATAACAGAATAAGAAGATTACATCACAAAACTTCATCTGTCATACACACACACACACATATATGAAACATGTAATATTTACAACATAAATAGTATAAGTTTAAAGAAAACAGAGATAGCTAAATTGGTGTTGAAAACAATTGTGATTAATCTAGCATTGTCTTTAAGATTACAAAATTTAAGATTGCAAAGTTGGCCTAAATTTTCTCTATAGTTCCCAATTTACCTAAAAGTAAATAAAACAAAACCATATAACTACAGGAAAATTTGAGGGCTATAGAAGTCAGTGATAGGAGTACACCCTTTCTATTATCACTGTAATTGTCTAAAACTTTTGTAGGTAGAACTGCTAGAAGAAAAAAGAGGAATTTACTGAACAGCAGAAAACATGTACAATTTAATGAAAGAACCCAAGGGAAAGGAGCTAGAGAAGAAAACAATAGTAAACTTAAGAAAAGAGTGTTTAAGGGCTGGAGAGATGGCTCAGTGGTTAAAAGCCTCTGCTTACAAAATATGCCAGCCCACAGGTTCAATTTTCTAGCCATTCATGTATAGTCAGATGCAAAGTGTCTGGCATTCTGTATACACACACACACACACACACACACACACACACACACACCCCACAGACACACACTCACATGCAAAGATATTTTTTCTAAGCCGGGCATGGTGTTGCACACCTTTAATCCCTGCACTCGAGAGGCAGAGGTAGCCTGAGAGTCCATAGTGAATTCCAGGTCAGCCTGGGCTAGAATGACATCCTACCTCGGAAAAAAAAAAAAAAAAAAAAAGATATTTTTTAAAGTTTTTACTTTTAAAAAATACATATAAAAATTTAAAAGAGGAAATTATTAATGTCAGAATCAGGAATAAGATAAGATGATGGTTTTAAAATTTCAAGATTTTAAGATATTCACATTTCTTTAAAAAATTCAAGATTTTTAAGCTATAAAAACATTGCAAGATTGGCAAATGTCAATGGATTTGACAATGAGAAAGACACTGGTAAATTTTGTCCAAGAGGCTGGGCTGCTTTGTGGGTGGTAAATCTAGGTTGTAGTGGGTGTATGTCAGAAACTAGAATTAAGGTTGTAAAATGCCAAGACTTTGGAATGGGGTATATGTCCTCATTTTATGTTTTATTGGACCCTCCAAAATTAGGGGAAATGTTGTGTCAATACGGGGAGCAAATAGCTCTATGCAGATGTCACTTTAAACTTTATTTAGGGTCCTTGTAAATGGCTGTATTAGAAAACACAGTAGATCTCTGACCTGTTACATCTTTATAACCAAGTCCACAAACTCAAGTGTGACCTGATTCATCTGATCTGTAAGCTAAGTAGCAGAAACAGTCAGCAATATTTGGCTGATATTAAGTGATGTAAGCCTTTATCAATACATTTACATTCCACTTTCTTTCTTTGATGGATCCAGAGACTGAACTTGGGGCCTTCTCCATGCTAGGTCTGCTCTCCACCATGTGTCTACCTCTCCAGTTCCTAAACTGCTTGTACCCTGAGGGACAGCCATGAAAGTTGCCATGAAAGAGGTAATGGTTTCAATTTCTTCCTTTGAAGCAATAGTAAATTCATGCACAGTAAACATGGAACAAAACAACCAAGATTTACTACCTTGGAGCAATAAGTATAAGGTGAAGGCTAAATCCCGGGTTCTGGTGAAGAGAGACTGAACATTCAATCAAGTGGACATGCTAGAAGGTCCAAGCCTAGAGATAACTGGGTAGAGATGCAGATAATTTGTACATAAGGAAACACGAAACTTAAATGATATCAGTTTTCTCAAAAGAAGGAAAGTGAAGCTGTAAGCTGAGGGGTAGTACAGAGGTAGACTGGAAGCTGGAGGCAGATGATGAAGGATAATGTCTATGAATTTGAATAAAAATACCAACATTTCATCACTGAGGCAGACCAAAAACGAAGCCAATATGGCTCAGGGAAATTTTGCGGAAGAGGGAGCAGAAAAAATGTCAGAGCCACACATGGGGTCATGATATGCAGAGACATTTCTCCTACCCATAACTGGGGGCTAACTCCAGAATGCATGACCCATATACCTCAACAAGGAGGGGCCAGGGAGAGGGGGTAGGATATGGATGAGCCTAACAATGGTACCAACTTGACTGTATTCACTGAGTACAAAAATAATTAATAAAAAATATTTAAAAAAATATTTTGGAAACTGACATTGAATCAAATCTATTCTATGTCCTTTGGTATCACTGATAGGATACAATCTCACTTTACAGTTTTACTTATAATTGCTTTTGTCACATCGGTACAAATTATGAACACAATAAAAAGACCAATTCCATGTTGGAATTATTTTTTAAAATAGTTTTGATCACAGAGATTTCTAGGAGACCTGTTTGTGATTTGCAACTTAGTTGACAAACACTGCTACTAAATCCTGAATATAAAAACATCCGGAAATACTAAACATCTTAGGTCAAAAATATATTCCTGGTGTACAGAACACTGGCTTCATCAAGAATAACATTTTGTATTTTTCCTTTGTTTTCATTCTCCTACCATGCTCTTGGGAAGAGCCTTTCAAATATGTTTGTAAAACAAGGTCTACATACAATGAAATTCCCAACAATCTAATAGAATGTAGATAGATATTGGGGTTACTATTTTATGGCCTCTTCAAATTAAAGTATGTTCTTAGCTTTAAAACTGCTCTTCTTTTGAAGCACAAAATGTCTATTCTTTAATAGAACTAGAATAATGGGTATTTTTTAAAAATTTTTACTTTGTAATAATAAAAGGGAATGAGGATGTATCTGTCATATGGTTCTTATAGTCTATAGAATACTAAGATATAATCAATAGTCTTGAATATATTTTCATGTTTATTATACTATCTACTGTGAGTATAATTGGAACAAATGAAGGAAGGAAATAAAACAATGGTTTAGCAGCTGGAATATTAGATCTGAACAATAGAACACATTAACATAAGGTAATCTTGCTCTTCATAGGCACACACGTCAAGGACCAGAGTGGATGCTTAGCGACCCTCAATGATGTCTCATTGTGGAGCTCTGCAGGAATACTTAAATAGCAGCCATGGAAAAGACCACAGCATATAATGTCATATTTTATGTTTCCAAGGCAACAACATAGCCAGCAACAGAGACTGACATTTTGAAATTCACATGTGATTTCATTATTTACAAGTTACAAAGAAGAGAACAGAGACACTCTGGTGACTTGGCAACATCTTTTGTAATACTGAACATTTGTTTTTTGGAAAATAGACAATGAATATCATAGATTAGCATGCTCACAAAGAGTGTCTGGAAGACTCTTTTCCCTGCTTAGTTACACAGTTATTCAGTAAGCATTTTTACCTACTGAGCACCTACTGTGCACACTATACTAGGAATGCAAGTGGACAGTATATAACAGTTTTGATATTATTGTTGTGTCTGGCTATCATAGGAAATTATGATATAAATTAATGTATAGGGACTTAATATCATGAGGAAAACCATGCTGAAATAGAGAAATGTTTGTACTTCTCTCATCCCCAACCCCCATCATGAACATTTTGATGGTGTTGCTATATACCTCTGTTCTCATGCTATTCTCAAATGACCATTCTAATGGGGTTGTGTATCTTTGAAGATATTTTAGAAGACAGCAATTTGTAATTAAAAAAATTTGAAAAATGCAATAGAACATATCCTGTTCTCACCAATGCAAAGGAACATTTCCTCACAGAATGTTTCCACAGAATATAACTAGGTGGTATTGGTGTTCCAATGAATGTATTTGAGGCTAGCTATATTACTATCTATGCTAAATTAACATAGTGGTGATGGCACTAGCAATAGCCACATGAATTATGGACAGTAAAATGCTGTAAGCCACTGAATGCCATGGCACCAGGAGAACACTAGATTCATAATTTATGAATCTCAAGGATATTACTTAATTTTTTATCCTTCTTTTCAGGAGCAAACACCAGTATTTCTGCAATCTGAAAATGTTTCTCATAATAGGCCTCATTTATATGTCATTTATGTACCTTCCTGATGAATTTGAAGTTAGCCATGTGAAAGGTAATTCTATTGCCTGTGCTTAGCAATACCTAAATAATGATTGTAGCACCCTATCATTAGACTGTTATTTATTCAGGCATAAATGCAATCTAAAAATTGAGTCTAGCAACTGTGCAGATTTGCAAGGGGACATGGTGGCATGGCTGGGCTGATAGAGCCACTCAGGTTAAATTGGCTGTTAGCAGGTCCTGTCTGTTCCATGTCATCCCTGGCTTTAGATTTAGTGACAAACTCTATGATGCTGAGAATGTGCCTTATTGAGTTATGGATTTTGATTTATAATCGCTCTTCCTTGAACGGAAGGACATAAGCATTCTTCTGTGTGAATTTGATTTCAATTTTATCCACTGGGCACTGCCCCATTGCTACCTGGTAATGCAATTTAATTTGAGAAGGGAAGAAAAATCATACTTCTTACTTCCCATAGAGGGTGAGAAGATCAAAAGGGCCATGCAGTGCCCCTGCTGTGGAGAGACTGAAAAGGTGTTATTAGATGGAGACAGTACATAATGCCAAGACTAGTGGCAGCATCAGTGAGAAAATTCTATTTGCAGCTAGGTGCCTCTGAGCAGCAGAATTTCTATGACACCGTGTGGAGGAAAAGGTCTATGGGTTGATTTGGCTCTGAGCCTTTCTCTCAGACAGCTTGGCACAGGCGCAGATGTCTTGAGTAGTAAGTGACTGAGCAGCCTTCATGCAGAGAAACCCTGTATTGTGTGCCTCTCTTGGCACCCTAAGCATATTTTCCTGTATTTTATATTTATTTCACTCTCACATTCCAAAATGACCTTTTACATTTGTAAATGAACAAATGATAGGACTCTTTCGGAAGAACCTAAATGGAGCTGTCTGCTAAGAAGAGAAAGGCTGTACGTGTAAAAAAGCTGACCACTCATTTATCCTGGTTTTAACTAAAATGTCAAATGTATTTTGTTAAGTTAACATGAATATTATTTTCTGTGATGCTAAAAAAAAAAAAACCACAAAGTCAAATAGTTAAGAGGAAGCAAGAAGGAACTGACAGATCTCTTTTGAAGCATCCCCTTCCCTCTTTGATGTTCTGGATGAGGCCCTTGGATAAGGCCAGGTAATACATGAGAATGAGCACTCTATATAGCATCAGATACATCTGAGATTAAAACCATACCTTTCAATGTAAGAGCTGTCTGTGACTACTTAACCTCAATAAGCCTCCTGTATCGTGGGAATACTACTGAAATCTATTTCTTAAGAATGTTGTAAAAGTCAGGCAAACATGTCAAACTTTTACATAAAGTTTAGCACATAGTATCAAAGAATATCTATTATTATTTTCTAAATTGCTATAGTCAAAAATTTTGAAAGAGGGAGCATTTCCCTTATCTGTATGCACACATATATGCACTTGTGAGCTCATGTCCATGTGTTGTAATTGAAAGGAAAGATGGACAAGGGATTTCACCAGGATACACATTGCTGGGTTAGGTTTCTACTACTCTGCAGCAAGAGATGACTTAGATCTCATGTAAACTTGTTTTTTTTTTTTTTCCTTCAAAAGTCTAAATCACTAACATAGTGTAGAAAAGTGTGAGGAAATCCAGTTATATAATTCTATGTTTGCAGCCAAGATTCTTTGAAGCAAGAAGAGAGTAAACAACACAGACTTTTTAAGATGCCCCAGAAAGTCCAGGTAATCAGGATGCCCCATATTTATTAATTTGTGTTCTCTTTAATAAATAGATTTAGTAGTACATCTACTGCATGCCTATGAGAGTGAGCAGCTATCAACAATAGATGAATATGACTGAAATCTTGTACTAGGAAGTTTTTCAGCCTTACATGAGAGACATATATGTAAATAAATAACATCAATGCAATACAAAATGAATGATAAAAATGCAATTTGGGGTATTTGATTGCAGGATGAAGTTATCATCTCTCTTCTATTAAAAACTGGAAATCTCAATTCATGGATATATGCCAAAAGTGTCTGAAATATTTCCATTATGTTTATTTCAAGTTACATTTTCTTTTTAATTTAGATATATTTTATAGATTGAGAAGGTACAATCTGGAATATTTCTTTGAATTTATTTGCTTTTCTTCCTATTTTTTTCTTTTGGCACAGTTTATTTTCCATTCTTTTAAATATCATCATTCACTTAGAAGAGAATACATAGATTTTAAAATAAACTAATGCCTACTTTAAAGCAGTCATTGTTAAATATTTACTTTTGGCATTAGGAAAATAAAATTAATTTTAGTGGCTTAATGTAAAAAAGACTGGGAACAACCATAGTGCTATACACTTATAATCTCTGAATTCAGAAGACTGAGGCAGTATGATATCAAATTTGAGACCAACCTGGACTAAACTACATCAGAAGACCTGTCTTAGAAAACAAAAACAAACAGACACACAAAAAATAAGGGCTGGGCAAATAGTTTAGTCAATAAAGTTCTTTCTTTGCAAACCTGAGGACCTAACTTTGAGCCTCAGAATCCTTATTTTGAAAAAGAGGGGCATGCCTGTAATCTTATTCCTCAGGAGGCAGAGAGAGAAGGATCATGGTGAATTTGAGGCTATCATGAGATTGCATAATGAATTCCAGGTCAACTTGGACCAGAGCTCAATCCTACCTCAAAAAAAGGCTTGACTTGGTGGTATATGCTTGTAATTCCAACCCTGGGGAGGTAGAAATAGACAAATCTTGGCATTTTGGCCATCCAGTCTAGCCTACTTGATGAGTTCCAAGTCAGTGAGAAACATTTAAAAAAGTTGGATGCTGCTTAAGCAATGGTACTTTAGTTGGTCCCCTGGCCCCCACATGCACACAGGCACACATGTGCACATGTACCTGCACACACAAGAACACACACATTCATGTGCACACTGAAAATGTGGCAACCAAGTCCCAGTGCAGCAATATTGATTAGTATAGAGTTATTTCTTTACTTTTTTTTTTCACCTCTTCATTCCTCTCCCATTTTATTCCTTCTTCTATCTCTCCATAAACTCCACTCTTTATCATCCTTCGTTTTGTTTCCTTTATTTCAAGCCAACTTTTTTTCAAAACTCCCTTGAGTAACTGAATTGGCAGAAATATCCAGCTATTTCTAAACTCTACTATCTGAAATAATCAATATACACAGAAACTAGACCTAATTGTAAAAGTTTTGTGCATTTATTTTTCTTCCACAAAGATTTCAAAGATGAAAAGAAAACTATAAACACTTTAGAACCTGTGACATCTTTGAAAATTTTGCAAATAAAAACACTAGATTAGAGCAAGAAGGACATTGGCACATGTTTCTGCTATCCCAATAGGCATCTTCTTGGTGATGTATCTTTACATTATGGGATCCTATATTAACTATTGGTAAAATAAGGGCCAGTGGCAAACAAGTGAGACAGTGACTATTTTTCTTATCAGATTTCTATTCTCCTTTTTAATTTTTTTTTAATGAGAGAGAGGGAGAGAGAATTGGCACTACAGGGCCCCAGCCACTGAAATCAAACTTGAGAAAGTTGTGTCACATATTGGGCATGTGCAACCTTGCACTTGCCTCACCTTTTTGTTTCTGGCTTATTTATGTGAGATTTGGAAGGACATAGAACCTGGGTCCTTGGGCTTCACAGGCAAATGCCTTCATAGCTAAGCCATCTCTCCAGCCCTCACATTTCTTTTTTAATGCAACCTAACAATTCCAAGCAATATAGTAAAAATGGAAATGTAGCTGATCCAAGGAGCTGAGTGGGCTGCACTTGACACACCTGAGGAACCCCAGAACTCCAAAGAGTGTCTTTTGAACTCCTTTGGGCTAAGAAATCCCTAAGGTTTCTGGTGGAGATAACAGCATATGACTATAAAAAGTAAATAATTCACAATGAATTATACTTCTCTTAAATGGATGCCTTCATTTTCAAGGGAGAAACACTGAAGATAACATTATGCTTGTGACATTTGCTTTCTTATTTATCAACACACTCAGTATTCTAAAATAAATCTCCCTGAAAATTAGTTGTGATCAGAAAAATTGAGTATGAGTATCAAGTGCTATCACTAGATTAGTAAGTGAGAGCTGTTGAAACAATGACAAAATTTTTGTATTTATAAAAGGGGTTCTCTATATACACTGGTCAAATAATAATAAACTATTTGAGAAAAAGTTTATTTCTTTTCATATAATCTCTAGTGACTGAAAATATAGTCACCTTTACTGTCACACATTTATTTTTAACTTAACATTATCTAATATCAATTACTTTGTAAATGTTTCATTAACTAATCCACATTATTGATGGAGAGGATTCCATTTAATGTCTAGATGTCCTTTTCTTTCCATATCTTACTCATTGCGACAATCAAAACTTCTTTAGGCAGTAACAGCTCATTATTCTTTAGGTATTAGGTATGAGAGACAGGCAACATATGAGATTTCTACATCATGAAGTCCTACCACAATATTACCACATGAAAATCAGTGAATTGATGCAGGAAGGGTTTCTCTCCTGTAAATTTTGTTAAATTATTAATGGAGATTTTTCCTTTATATATTATAACTATAGAATTCTATGTTCACATGCCTGATGTTGAAATAGAGAGGGTTGAGAGTTTGAAATGCAAAGGGAATCTTTGGAAATGTTCCTCAGAGTGGAAGGTATAGCTGTGTCATGCTATCAATGTTTAATTAAAGATATGAAAACTAATACAATGCTTGACAGACATTCACATCTATTGTCATGTTAGTCAACTTCTCTCTGTAGCAGAATACCTGGCTAAAATCAGTTTGAAGGAGAAGGGGCATATCTCAGCCTCAGTGTCAGGTTACAGTCCATCGTTGGGGGAGGCACAGCAGCAGGAGCTTAAGCTGCTGGTCATGTTCAGCACAGCAAAGAACCAGAAAGGGCAAATGACTGCTCAGTCAGCTCTCTCTCTCTCTTTTGTCTGTAGTTCAGGACCACACCCCATGGAATGATGCTATGGTAGTTTGAACTTATGTCCCCCAATAGCCTCAAATGTTTTATTTAAGCTTGTAACTTGGATTCCCAGTCCCCTAGCAAGAGAGGTGTCACTATGGGTGAATCCTGGGCTTCAGCCCTAAGGTGTTACTGGGCCCAGATCTGAATTCCAGCCTAAAGTATGCAGAATGTTTGTGCTCTGCCTGGGGTTCCAAGGGTGTGCTTGCTTGTGGTGCTATTGGTGGTTTTTCTTTCTCTGCATGAATCTGTGAAAGGGGCTGCCATTATGAAACCTCCGCTGGATCTCTAGACTTAAAATAATTCCTTCTTCCACCAATAAACTGTGTCTGCTTTGGAGGTTCATCCCAGTGATATGAAGCGGACTACCGCAGGTTCCACCCACACTTATGGTCAATCTTTCCTCCTTAATTAAGGATAATTAATAATCAAGATAATCCATCCCAAACATGAACAGAGGTTTACCTAATCTATACAATCCTTCACAGGTGATTCTAGATCATGCCACGTTTACAATCAGTATAAACCATCATAGTTGTGGATCTTGTCTTTCTGATTAGAAAAGATAAAGAATTTTTCCTTCAACTTGTCTTCTATTCCTATATAATGACACATTTTAAACCAGGTGAAAAAAGTGTTAGCTCTTGGGATTCTTAAATATTATAGGCATTTTGAAAATCTCACTCCATGTCACATGGTATCTGTTCTCAGCACTGAGTAAAGTAAATGAGATATATCTTGTGCCATAAGCATAGCTTGAAGAAGTTTTGAGATCTGTGGTCCATTTAATGTGAGAAGAGATCATTTATTCATTATTCTCAATCAAAAATAATTTAAGCAGAAATATTTTCTTATCCAGCTGCTTAAAATAGACATAGACAGTACTAACAATAGCATTCCATTCATTTGTGGATTTTGATTATTTTTAGTGTCTGGAGCACTGCAAGTTTTCATGTCTTAGACTGAAAATATGCAACAGATGTCTCCCATACACACAGGAGGAAAATGGAGAGATTTACATTATAATTATTATGCTTTTATGATTAAGAAGTGTTGCTTGTCCTGCTAATATATTTAGTTCTCTTTGGGTGCAGTAGAGAACCATTTTATTTCACTCAAAGTCCATCAAGATGCAATACTACTCAAACAATATTAATAGGGGTCTCACTATTAAGCATACTGATTCAGACTTAATGATGATCTCTAAATCATATTTCAAGTAATGGTCATTTCTTTCACATTCCAAGTAGTTGATATTTCATCATGTTTCTGAGTATCTTAAATATGCCACAACTTCCTTTTAGAAAAATCTCCAGCATTTTGCATATTATATTTTTGACAGTGATGGAAAGTGAAGACATGATTCAGCTCCAATGTGGTTTGTATGCAAAATGTCCTCCATAGATTCATGTGTTGGAACACTTTGTGCCTACTTACTGGTGCTATTTGGGAGACTGTGGAAGCTTAAAGAGTTGGAGCATTGCTGGAGGAAGTGGGTCCCTGGGAGAAGACTTTGAGGTTATTTAGCCTGTGCTAGTTCCTATCCTCCCTCTCTGCATCTTGATTGTGATGGCAATGTGGTCCTGCTGCCATGTCTTCTCCACCATGGTGGAATGTATCTCCTCACAAATGTAAGCTATGGGCTGGAGAGAATCCTCAGAGGTTAAGATGATTGCTGTGAAGCCTAAGGAGCCATGTTCAATTACCCACCTAAGCCAGATGAACATGGTGGTACATGCATCTGGAGTTTGTTTGCAGTGGCTACAAGCCCTGGCATGCCCATTCTCTCCCTCTCTCTCTCCAACTCCCCCCCCACCCCACTTTCTCTGTCTCTCTCAAATAAATAATTAATAGTTTAAAAATGTAAGCTAGATTAGATCCTTTCCTTCCTTAAGCTGCTTCCAGTCAGGTATTTGGCCATAGCAATGAGTAAAGTGACTAATACATGCCCCATGCAACAATGAGTAAAGTGATTAACATCTGCCCCCATGCAATTCCTCTGTAAGTTATATATTTCTGCTGCTAACTATGCCATTATAACACTATTCAGTCGCCCATTTATGAAAAAATACTTTTTAGTACAATTTCTCCTGAAATATAGCCTATAGAAAGCAGGTACTTCTACCAGTTAATCAGCGTGCTTTCAATTGCTGAGTACTGAGTTATATTTTGAACTGACTGCTAACAAATTCAGATATAAAGGTCTCACTTAGTTTCTGGAATTTTATCCTAACTTGTGACTTGAATGCAAATGTCTACTCATGTAAAATACAGTGTTGCCTATGCTATTGTGATAATGCTTTTCAGATCTATTGCTCAGATCCCATTATCATAACCTGTTTCCAGTCTACTTTTAGATATTTTATTTTATTTTGTGTTCCTATTTTCATCCTTTCATTCGTCTTTTTCTATAGCAAAGGTTTCCAGCAGTGTATAATTAATAAGAACAGAGGAACTATCACCCTTGTTTTCCTAATTTTATTGGAAATTATTTTAATTTTGCCCCTATTTAGAACAATGTCAGCTAACAGTTTGTTATATATGGTCTTCAGTATGTTAAAATATGTTCCTTATGGTTTAGTCAGCTTTATGGTGCTGGGATGAACTTCCAAGACAGGCACAGTTCATAGGAGGGACATGATTTATTTGAATCTCTCAGATAGAGAGGCAGTTCCATAATGGGAGAATAAGCTGGTCTCCATTGACAGGTCCATGCAGAAAAAGAGTGGTAGATAATGTAATCTCATAAGCAAACTATATGGGAGGCCATTGTTTTGGCCTAAACTACTGCATTAGGTACTAGCAGATCAGACTAAACCAAAATGGAGTCAGTCATGCTAAATGATTTTGAGGAAGCTGGTGAATCCTCAGAACCCACTCAGCTTTTGTGGAAAACAGTATTCATCGAAGCCCAGATGCTGAGTCATCATGAGAAGTCACTCTGCTTAACCCTTACAAGAACTGGGCTGGAGAGATGGCTTAGCAGTTAAGCGCTTGCCTGTGAAGCCTAAGGACCCCGGTTCGAGGCTCGGTTCCCCAGGTCCCACGTTAGCCAAATGCACAAGGGGGCACATGCGTCTGGAGTTCATTTGCAGATGCTGGAAGCCCTGGCACGCCCATTCTCTCTCTCTCTATCTGTCTTTCTCTCTGTGTCTGTCGCTCTCAAATAAATAAATAAATAATTTAAAAAAAAGAACAGTGAATCTGAATAGCTCATGACAACCAACATTTTTCATTTGTTTGCTCCTTAGTTTCTACTTCACAACAACCAACCATTCCGCTCTGCCCAGCAGAAAATCCTTCCTATCTTATAGACTGATATTGTCTACATTAAATGCAAAAATCATGAAGATACGGCAATTCTATTATCTAGAAGGAAGTCTTGTCTAATTTTAGAGTTGCAAACAAAAACCAAAGATATGAAATTTGATGTAACTTTGTCTTTTGACAACCAATTTTATTTTATTCACACCCTTTTGCATTTCTAATTTTCCATTTTCACTTCTTATGCTATGGTGTTACCCTGAGATTTGTACTGAGTTATGAATCTGAAATAAGGCTTTTATGCAAATAATTTAGGGAGGAAACAAGAAAAAAAAAGAACAGTAGATGGATATAAGAGAGTGAAACAAAAAAGTAAGTAGAGTCATCTCATTCATAATATGTTAGTGTTGATATCTTTAGTGGACAACTTATGTTCCACCCAACCAAGAGCTTCTGAGGCATCACACAGACTATACCTTAGTGTGTAACTTCAGTGAAACAAAAAGGGTAAGATTCTTTCTCTATTAGTGCCATTTTGTTAAATAGTCACACCCATCCATGCCAGTGCATCCAAGAGTCCCCAAACAGAACTTAGGAGATACATGATGACACCTTACATCTATGAAAAAAAAAAAAAGAAAAAAAGCCATGTTATAGCAAGGCAAAGAAACTAGGAGAGTCGAAGAAGGTTCCTATGAAATTTTCAGCTTAGTAGGATAGACTACTTACTTCCCCAGTATCGCTGAGCTATGTTTCATTTTCATCAAGATCCAGGCTTTGTATAGTGCACTTAGTAACAGAATAGCATGCATCAGACCCTTTCCTTAGTAAAGAAAGGAGCAATAACAAACCATTGTATTTATTGAAGCAGTTTCTTATAAAGGAATTCATTTTTATGGAAAGTATCAGGAGAATAATTGAGAAGACAAACAGGATGTTCCAGAGGTAGAGGTGTAGCATTATCTCAATGATTTAATAGACTGCTAAAGGTGAAAATGACTCTGACCTCAGATTTTCTGGACACATCTAGGGTCAGTCTGTATCATAGGAATTCTGCTTTATATTCATTGCTGCTGGCAGGGAACTAAAAAGAAGAACACAAAGTCCAGGCTGTTGTTTATACATTTTCTTCTCTTTGTCTTCACTTCACACTTTTCAATCTCCAATAACTGGCTGTCTTTCTACATCTGAACAGCTTTTACCATTTGCTAAAAGAAATAGCATCCACATATCCTCCACTCTTACAGTTCCCACAGGAAAAAAAAACAAACAATAATCTCATTGATAAAGAGGTTTAGGGCTTCCGGTCAAGATGGCGACCGCCTAGCTGCACTACAAACAACGAGGGAAAAAAAGGCAAGTATTCAAGGGAAATTAGGAACGTTCTGAAGAGGGAGGGCACAGATTGGGATAAAAGAGGGAAGCACACACCCCCGCGACCCATGCCCCGCCACCCCGCCTGCCGCGAATAACTGCATCGGGTGCAGCCCCGCGCCCAGCGGCCCGGCGCCCCGTGCACACCAAGCCCCACGCTCCCCGGCGGCCCAGCGCACCCCACAACCCCCGTGCCCCACACCTGCCGCACCCCCCGCACCCCCCCAGCACGCCCCTCCCCCCCAGCACGCCCCACGCTCCCTATCCACACACGGCAGACGCGGCCCAAGCCAACCAAGGCTTCCCGCGCCCCGGGCACCCAGGCCTGCCCCACGCCCCTGCGTGCCCAAGACCCCTGCGCCCCACCCCCGCGTGCCTTGAGACCACCCCACGCCCGCCCCACCCTCCCACGCGCCCCACCCCCCGTGCCTTCCATGCTCTCTATCCACACTCAGCAGGCACGCCCCAAGCGCCCCGCGCCCTGGGCACCCAGGCGTGCCGCACACCCCCGCACCCCCCGCGCGCCCTGAGACCCCCACGCCCCACCCCCACGGGCCTCGAGCCCCCCCCCCGCATGCCCCGCCCTCGCCTCCCCCCCCAGCGCGCCCAACGCTCCCTACCCACACGCGACAGGGGCGCTCAAAGCCCCGCAGCGTCCAGCGCCCGGGCGCCCAGGTGTCCCCCGATCCCCCCCGCGTGCCCCGAGACTCCCCGCGCCCCACCCCCGCACTCCTCGAGCCCCCCCCCCGTGCACCCCACCCCCGCCGCGCGCCCAGACTGCCCCGCAGCGTCCCACAGCATCCAGCACTCCATCTTACCTCAGCGTGCTCCACGGCCCCTGCGCTACCCGCAACCCCCTGGACCCCCTCAGCCCCCTCCCCCGCGCAACCCGCCCCCTCCCCCCCTGCGAGTCCAGAGCACCCCACGGTATCCCACAGCGCCCCACGCTCCTAGCTGCCCCCCCTCCCCTCACGCCCTGCTGTTTTCACATCACTTGCCGCCGGTCAGTTTCTGCTGTGTCCTGATTCCATACCCACATCATCTGCCTCTGCACTACAATTGCACGTGCAGTGGGCCCAGTCCCACAGCAAGAGCCACATAAGTCCACACTGAGTCACTAGCGCCAGCGCAGGTGCCATCCCCTACCTGTACATCGCCACCCATCCCCCACTCCCCTGAGGCGGAAGAGCACAGACTGTTTACAGACCCCAGTGTACCCAGCCAGAATCTAGGCACCTTCAAGGCTTGCTACCTCAGTCCCTTTTCAAGCTCAAAGGCAGGCAGCTTAGGTGCATTACTGGGTGAGAATTCAGGCAACTTTGGTGCCCCAGTCAGGCTATAGGTAGGCGGCTTTGGCAAGAGTGAGCAAAAACCCAGGCTGCTTACAACTGCCCCAGGCTGCCTTGGACTTGCATTAAGCTAGATCCCAGGCTGCTCCACCCACCTACCTGCCCATACACTGACATGGGTAGACCACAGCGCAAAAGAAATAACACGAAAAATAAAATGGAAGAAAATCCAGACAGATCACCCAGTCCAACAAGGATCACAACAAACCAAAACATAGAAGAGTGTTTAGGATCAGAACATCAAGTGGAAGCAATGAACAATGCAACCCTGACCAAACTACTGCTAGATCTGACAGGAAAGCTACAAAGGATAGATAATCGTATGGGTGCTACCATCACTAAGCTAGAGCAATATGATAAGACACTGGAAGGAATTCAAAGAGAGCTAAGAGAGTTGAGGGAGAATGAAAAAAAAGAGGACCTTAAAAATCAGCTGGCCACACTAAATGAAAACATAAAGAAATGCAAGGATGATTTCCAAGAATCAGCAAGAAAATCAGAAAATGAGACAAAAAGGGAGCTGGACAAAGCGATGGACGTGATACATAGGAAAGTAGTAGAAAATGCAAACTTAATTGAACAAGTCCAAAACTCACTAGAGGCTCTCAAGAATAGAGTCAGCGAAGTGGAAGATAGAAATTCTGATCTGGAAGACAGGATGGAAGAAACAGTTTGAGAGTCCAAAAATTTCAGTAAGTTCAAAAGTTCCTGTGAACAGAACATGAGAGAATTGTGGGATACACTTAAACGTCCTAATATCAGAATCATTGGAATACCAGAAGGAGAAGAATTTCAGACCAAAGGCATGGAGAACTTATTTAACACAATAATTGAAGAAAACTTCCCCCGTCTCTTAAAAGAAAGGCCCATCAAGATTCAAGAAGCAAACAGAACTCCTAACTGACTAGACCAAAGGAGAAACTCCCCAAGGCATATTATCATTAAGACTCTAAACATTGACACCAAGGAAAAAATCCTAAAAGCAGCTAGGGAAAAACAGCACACCACTTTCAAAGGAAACCCCATCAGAATTACTTCAGACTTCTCAATGGAAACCCTGAAAGCTAGAAGAGCCTGGAATGATACTCTCCAAACGCTAAGAAACTATGGCTTTCAACCTAAACTACTCTACCCAGCAAAAGTCTCCCTTATAATAGATGGTGAAAGGAAAACTTTCCATGATAAAACTCAGCTTTACAATTATATGAACACAAAACCAAACCTACAGAAAGTACTCCAGGAAATTCTCCACAGAGAAGAAACAAATAACCAAACACAAATGCCTACAAGAAGAAGATCACAGCAATCAAACCCAGAGTAGATACAAAAAAAAAAAAAAAAAAAAAAAAAAATTCCATGGAAATGCCAACACACCTCTACCACCACAAAATGACAGGGATCAAATCAAATCTCACAGTCATCACCCTAAACATTAATGGCCTTAATTCACCCATCAAGAGACACAGGCTAACAGGGTGGATCAAAAAATTAGACCCCTCAATCTGCTGCCTTCAAGAAACCCACCTTACCACTAAAGACAGAAACCTCCTCAGGGTGAAAGGGTGGAAAACAATATTCCAAGCAAATGGGAATAAGAAACAAGCAGGTGTAGCTATATTAATATCAGATAAAGTTGACTTCAAACCAAAAACAATCAAAAAAGACAAAGAAGGCTACTTCCTACTTGTAAAGGGAACAATCCATCAAGAGGATATTACAATCATAAATCTGTATGCACCAAACACAGGGGCACCGCAGTTCATAAAACAAAACCTACTTGACAATAAAACAGAAATAACCACCAACACCATCATAGCTGGGGACTTTAACACACCATTATCAGTAATAGACAGATCATCCAAACAGAAGCTCAACAGGGAAGTAAGAGAGCTCAACAAAACCATAGAGCACTTAGACCTAACAGACATCTACAGAACATTCCACCCCAAATCCACAGACTACACATTCTTCTCAGCAGCCCATGGAACATTCTCTAAAATAGACCATATACTGGGTCACAAAGATAGCCTCCACATATTTAGGAAAATCGACATAATTCCCTGCATGATATCAGATCATAATGCTATATTCCTAGAAATCAACAACAAAAAAACCAACAAGAGCCCCAACGGCAACTGGAAACTGAATAGCACACTCTTAAACAATAAATGGATAGTGGATGAAATAAAAAATGAAATTGCAAAATTCCTGGAATTGAATGACAATGAGAACACATCATACCCAAACTTGTGGGACACAATGAAGGCAGTCCTCAGGGGAAAATTCATAGCACTCAATGCCTTCATAAAAAAGACAGAAAAATCCCAAATCAATAGCTTAACCATCCACCTAAAGGCATTGGAAAAACAAGAAAAATCCAACCCAAAGAGCTCCAGAAGGAAGGAAATAATCAAAATCAGAGCAGAAATTAATGAATTGGAAACCAAGGAAACAATTAAAGCAATTGACAAAACAAAGAGCTGGTTCTTTGAAAAAATAAACAAGATTGACAAACCTCTGGCCAATTTGATCAAGCAAAAAAAGGAGAGACTCCAAATTAACAAAATTCAAAATGAAAAAGGAGAGATTACAACAGACATCAGTGAAATCGGCAGAATCATCAGGACTTATTTCAAAAACCTCTACTCCACAAAACTGGAAAATGTGGAGGAGATGGATAAATTCCTGGATGCATATCATCTACCAAAGCTAAACTCAGAGCAGATCAACCACCTCAATGAACCCATCACCCTCATGGAGATTGAAAAAGTAATAAAAAACCTCCCAAAAAAGAAGAGTCCAGGACCAGATGGATTCCCAGCCGAATTTTATCAAACCTTCATGGAAGAACTCAAACCAATATTCCTAAAACTGTGCCACACAATTGAAGAACAGGGAAAACTACCCAACTCCTTCTATGAAGCTAGTATCACCCTAATCCCAAAACCAGGCAGAGACGCCACAAGAAAAGAAAACTATCGGCCTATTTCCCTAATGAACATAGACGCAAAAATCCTCAACAAAATTCTCGCAAACCGAATCCAACAACACATCAAAAGCATTATCCACCTTGACCAAGTGGGATTTATCCCAGGAACACAAGGGTGGTTCAACATACGAAAATCTGTCAATGTAATACACCACATAAACAAGCTTAAACATAAAAATCACATGATCATTTCGATAGATGCAGAGAAGGCCTTTGACAAGATACAACATCACTTCATGATCAAAACATTGGAGAGAATCGGCATGGCCGGTTCACATCTTAATATAATAAAGGCAATATACAAAGCTCCAAAGGCCCAAATAATTCTTAATGGAGAGAGACTGGAGGAATTCCCATTGAGATCAGGAACAAGACAGGGATGTCCTCTCTCACCTCTGCTTTTCAATATAGTTCTGGAAGTCCTAGCTCAAGCAATAAGACAGGAGAAGGAAATAAAAGGGATACAATTTGGAAAGGAAGAAGTTAAGTTAGCTCTATTCGCTGATGACATGATTGTATATGTAAGAGACCCGAGAGACTCCATCCCAAAACTCCTGAAGGTGATTAACTCCTATAGCAAAGTAGCAGGATACAAAATCAACGCACAAAAATCAGAAGCATTTCTGTATGCAAATGACAAAGACACAGAAAAAGAAATAAAGGACATAGTCCCATTTTCAATAGCAAAAAATAAAATAAAATACCTTGGAATAACGTTAACCAAGGAAGTAAAAGATCTTTACAACGAAAATATAAAAACTCTCAAAAAAGAAATTGAGGAGGACTTGAAACGATGGAAAGACCTCCCATGCTCCTGGATAGGCAGAATCAACATTGTGAAGATGACAATCCTACCAAAGGCAATATATAGAATTAACGCAATTCCAATTAAAATCCCTACAATGTTCTTCACAGACATAGAAAAAATGATCTCAAATTTCATATGGAAAGGCAGAAGGCCTCGCATATCCAAACATATCCTCAGCAAAAGAAATACCTCTGGTGGCATCACCATACCCGATATAAAGTTATACTACAAAGCCATAGTAATAAAAACAGCATGGTACTGGCATAAAAACAGGAGTATAGACCAATGGAATAGACTTGAGGACCCGGATTTTGGGCCAAGCAACTATAGCTACTTGATATTCGACAAAGGCCCAAACAATATAGACTGGAAAAAAGATAGCATCTTCAACAAATGGTGCTGGACAAACTGGATAACCACATGCAGGAAACTAAAACTTGATCCACACATTTCACCATGCACAACACTCAAATCCAAATGGATCAAAGACCTCAACATAAGACCAGAAACTCGAAAACTACTGGAAGAAAATTTAGGAAGTACTTTCCATGATATAGGAATGGGAAAAGACTTCCTGAATAAAACCCCAGTGGCTCAAGTTCTTAAACAGTCACTCAACCATTGGGATCATATGAAGCTGAAGAGTTTCTTTACAGATAAGCATATAATAAACAAAGCCAATAGAATACCCACAGAGTGGGAGAAAATATTTGCAGGTTATCCAACTGATAGAGGCCTTATCTCTAGAATTTACAAAGAACTCAAAAGTCTAAACAATAAGAAGACAAATACCCCACTCACAAAATGGGGCACAGAGTTAAACAGGCAATTCACAGAGGAAGAGATACAAATGGCAAACACACACCTAAGAAAATGTTCATCATCCCTAATCATCAGAGAAATGCAAATTAAAACAACTATGAGATTCCACCTTACCCCAATAAGGATAGCCAATATCAAAAGGTCAAATGAAAATAAATGCTGGCGAGGATGTGGAGAAGCAGGGACACTCATTCACTGTTGGTGGGAATGCAGGATGGTACAACCACTTTGGAAAGCAATATGGAGACTCCTGAAAAAGCTGACTATAGAAATACCAACAGACCCAGTTATACCATTACTGGGCATGTACCCTAAAACCTTCAAACCAAAAGCCAGAGAGATTTGCTCAACCATGTTTGTAGCAGCTCAATTCGTAATAGCTAAAAGCTGGAATCAACCCAGATGCCCATCATTAGAAGAATGGATAACAAAGATGTGGTATATCTACACAATGGAATTCTATACAGCAGTAAGAAAAAATGACATAAAGAAATTTGAGGAAAAATGGTTGAACCTGGAACAGATCATTCTCAGCGAACTTACCCAATCACAGAAAAAAAATCGACACATAGTCTCACTCATCTGCAACACCTAACCTGAATTTGCCCAAGATGCCTTACATACCCAGCAAGTACCTCATGGACTAGACAATAAGATGGATGGGAGGGCGGGGAGGGAATCAAAGGGTGGAAAACAGTAATCCGGACCCAAACGGCAATGGTACCATAAAATTCTACTTCCTAAAAGACAGACCAAATGACTGAACCTTCACTAGTCCCTTATAGGAAACACCTGAACCACAAGACACTGGAGAGGGTAGGATCAAGACTGACCTAAATCTCCTACATCTTCCCTCCCTCCCTCTCCCCCTCTCCCCTCTATCTCTCTTCTCTCTAACTCTTGTATATTAGTAATCTTTTTCCTCAATTTCTTAGTGGACACTGACCTGTAACCCCCACTTCCAGCTTGGGCCTACAATCCACAATGAGCTTTTGATCAAAGAAACCTACAAGGTTTCCCAAAACAATGACAGACTTCTGTCAGAGTAATTGATGACCCACCAAAGGCCAGTGGTAAGACCCTATTGCTGAAGACTCCATACGCAGCTGACACGTAAAATGGAATGACATGGCTGGAAGCCAGGAGAGAGTCAGTCCCCAGACAGTCAGCGTGTCTAGTGCCAGAAGGCGCTACATAGGCGACTGGGGGAAGTGACCAAGATCTGTCCAAGCAACACATTGTTTAACCTAAGTAGCAACAATTAACCGGATGTGATACCCATACAAGTGCAATAGTAGTACACAGCCATGGTGAGGAATCAATTGCTCTTGATTTGGCTAACTGATCCACTCAGTGGTACTAGACCCTTAGCTGGAGCTGGGAAACAAGTCAGAACCATACCCAAACACAAGCCTACTCTACAATATCAAGCTACCATCAATCACGGGGTATAAGAGGGCCTACACCTATCAAACTGTCTATCAAAAAAGTAAGTGTTATCTCAATTTTCTGGGTGCTAACTCACTCTCCGTTGGAGAATCTGCTTCTCTTTTCCAGATAGATGCAGATCCTAAGAAGAGAGCTGCCCCAACATACCTCAGAAGGGGCCCAACTGAAACTAAGGACAACTGGCGAAATAAGCAAGGGTGATGTTTTCCTGTGAACTGGATACCAGCACAAAGGGGAAGGAGATCAACGCAGAGAAAAATCAACTCCTACCAAATCAGAGAGCCAGAGCCTCAGAGGCCCCCAACACCTCAGCTCTGAAGCAGACCAAAAATGAACCCAACATGGCTCAGGGAAATCTTGCGGAAGAGGGGGCGGAAAGAATGTCAGAGTTACATGTTGGGTCATGATTTTCAGAGACATTTATCATACTAATAACTGGGGGCTAACTCCACAATGCACGACCCATTTTCAATAATAAGGAGGGTCTAATGGGAGGGGGTAGATCACAGATGAGCCTAAATAATGGTACCAAACTGCCTGTATTTACTGAAAAGAAAACTAATAAATTAAATTAAAAAAAAAAAAAAAAAGAGGTTTAGACCTCTCTTTGACTATGAGGTGAGTTTACTGTCTCTTTCAGAGTATGAAATCACATGTAACTGTTGTTCCTTCAGATTGACATCTGTTTCAAGAGTGAATGGTGAATGTCACATCTCCGTGGTTAGAGGCAGTGTCTCCAGGTCACTTTTCTGGCTCCAACACTTGTGATTTTTCAAAAATTACTCAGTCCCACTAATCAGCAATATGTTCATAATGATGTAAATCAGATATAACTATTGCAAAGATCAAGTGAGCATATGAAGGAAAATTAGTTACCATGGTCTCTGGAAAGAGAAAGTGGTCATTAATGCTAGCCAGCAGCTCAGGGCTGGAGCAAGAGGGTGAGGCCAAGAGTCAAAACCACAGGGGATCAGAGAAGGGAGGAAATGAAAATGAAGAGGATGCTGTGACTAGGTGACAAATTAATAAATAGAAGAAAAGACATATTCTTCCTGCCTGCCTAGTTTATGATCCCATTATGGTGCCTATTCACAATGCTGGGTTTTCCTTCTTAATTGTCATCACCACTCTGACATAGTCCCTATAACTGGAACATCTCAATAACTTCAAGTAGATTGTCTCATGAACTTGGCTTTTCTTCTTACATACTTTAGCTCTTCCAACTGGACACAGATGAAACAAAAGACGTGCTCCCAGGAGGAGAGTGTAATGCAGGCATTGCCTCAAATACAGGCGAAAGCAAACCACAGACTGACTATTTCAGAAGCATGAAAGAAGTTGTTCAACCAACAGAGTCTAGAACCAAGTAAGAGAAAGACCATTTCATTGATTTTTTTATTGACCAGAGATTTTTCACTCTAACCACTTTGGGACTCATGCATGATGATTTGATAACCTTAGACTCTGAGCCCTTAAGCTTCATCATTTTTAGCCTGGAAAGCAATTTTAAAAGTTTATGTTTTACTGTTATTGAAACCAAACACAAAGTTGATGGCATCTTCCCCTGTGCAGTGATCATTCAGAAAATTGCCTAAACAGATGGAAATTCATGCATTTGCATAGATTAAAATCCTAAATGAGTGCTAATCTTGTTTTTTTTTTCTATTACATGATTCTCATTTTCCTTTGACACAGCTCTCTTATCATCATATTGTCCTAAATTTTTGAGTAAATGTTATCCAATTTCTTTGTTAAATTCTTTTAAATAATATTAATGCCCCCTATTACTGGTTTAAGAATGAGGAAAAAAAAGACTTGAAGACTCTGAAAATGTTGGAGAGTGCTATATTCTTCACATATTTTCTTTCTATGTGGTACTAAGGCATATGATGGATTATCAGGTAGGAACACTCCTTTCCTCTATCACACACACACACACACACACACACACACACACACACGTAATTATCTCCCTTCCTGGAATTGAAATTTACATTTCAGGTAACCATTGTTTTGAAGATTCCAGAAGGCAAAAACTACTGGTCAAATTTTAAAACCAAGTGGATATAAATGAATATCTGAGGAACAGGAAAAAAAAAATCAACTTGGTTAGGAAGAGAGCCACATGAGCCTTTGGGGGTGGGCAAAATATCAATTCTTTCCAAAGTGACTAAATTACATGGTCAGTTGAAATGTTTCCTGTACGGTGCTATATTCCACAAGTCCATGAACCTGCAGAAAAGACATTGACTCATTTAGAAGGGGTTCGTGCCTTGCTCAATTATTTTCAGCTCTTCTTATTTTGTCAATATGATAGCCTTGGTTTGTTGAGAACTGTCTTTTTAATACAAAATTCCTTTATGATACAAGGGAGCACTTTGTAGGAAATAGCATTGAGACCCCCAGTAAGAACTGCTATGAGTCCTCCAGTCTGTCATGTTTGATGAACATTTTTTGAGTTTGTATATGCTTTCTGTGGCTGTGATAATGTACCTGAGGTAAACATCTTTTGTGGAAGGAACGTTTATTTTGGCACACGATTTCAGAACTTTCAGTGTACAATCAATTCCCTTCCAACTTTGTCCCTGTGTAAGGCAGTCCCTCAGGTTGGGTGTGTGAAGAAAACAAGTTTTCCCATCTTGTGGTACCTGGAGAAACAGAGACAAAGAAAGCAGTATAGGGAATCCAATGTTCTCTTCAAGGATACAATTCAATGATCAAACTGTCTTCAATAAGTCCACATTTGGGGATGGAGAGATGGCTTAGCAGTTAAGCGCTTGCCTGTGAAGCCTAAGGACCCCGGTTCAAGTCTCGACTCCCCAGGGCCCACGTTAGCCACATGCACAAGGGGGCTCATGCGTCTGGAGTTCGTTTGCAGTGGCTGGAGGCCCTGGCGCGCCCATTCTCTCTTTCTCTCTTCATCTGCCTCTTTCTCTGTCTGTCACTCTCAAATAAATAAATAAAAAATAACAAAAAAAAATTTAAAAAATAAGTCCACATTTTTAAAGGTGCCACCACTTCCCAGTAGCAACACAGGAAGCCATGCCTTTAGCATACGGTCATTGGGAAACATCGAATATACAAAAATTAGCACCGCCTATGCATGGAATTTTTGGGTGTAATTGTGAACTTTGTGTTAACTTGCATGGACTATTCAGATGGCAAAGTTTGTGTGTGTGTGTGTGTGTGTGTGTGTGTGCAATATTTCAAGGTGAGATTAGTATTACAATCAATATATTGAATAAAGTCAATGCTGTTGGACATCATTAAGTCTACTGCATGCCTGAACAGAGCTGTTAATAATTCTGGTAATAATTTACATTCCTACTAATGGTGTACAAAGTCCCTTTTATCTATATTCTCACCAACATGTGTTATCTTTTATCTTTCTAGTAACAGCCAATCTAAAATGATTGAGATGATATCTCATTGTGTCTGTGATTTGAATTGCCCTTAAGATTAGTAATGTCCATGCCATTTTCATACCCTTGTTGTCCATTTATAGTCTTAATTATTC